>NW_022145617.1:1192019-1697551 GCF_002938485.1 Sitophilus oryzae | reverse complement strand
CGATGGCCCCAAAAAGTAATCCTATGGAGACCTAGGGGAACAACAAGAAGTGTGGGCCGACCAAAAAAGAGATGGGTCGATGACGTCAGGACAGTGGCGGGAAGACAATGGATAAGATTGGCTAGAGATCGCGAAGCATGGAAAAACCTAGAAGAGGCCTATATCCAACACTGGATGGAACCGGGCTGAGAAAGAAGAAGAAAGAGTCATCTAAACAAGGAGTGCGGTAATAAAAATGGCGTGAGTTAAGAAGTTCTTAACTCACTCAAAATGCGCGAGTTAAGAGCTTCTTAACTCACTGACGTAGATAAAAAAATTAAACACATTTTTTCAGATATTTTAAGGAACCGTTATTCCGACTTGAATGAAATTTTGGCTGTTTATGTTTTGCTAAATGCTTTAACATTTGACTTTCACAAAAATCAAGAAAAAGTACGGTAAGGGTGTAAACCATCCCTACATAAATTTTAGTATAAATATTTTCCAACTCAAGAGACAACCAATTTTTTTTCGTAAAATGGCCCCTCTGGTATTTTTTATATTTTTTTTCTCTTGTAAAAAAGAAACATTTTTTCGAGAATTTATTTTTTCAAAGAAGACCTACAACATATACAGAGTTTTAATATTCCGTGGATATACAGGGTGTCCCAGGCTGAGCGTGAATTAGAAGTTTCTAGAGAACTAAAACATCTAGCTCGGAGATTTTTTGCACATCATAGTTTCACAACGACATCTATCGATTGAAATATTTTCAACATGGCGGCACTTCCGGAAATACCAGAAGTTGACAGCAACTTCCTTATTTGAATGGTGCCCCTATTTTTTATTACATACCTACTTAAATTCTCTGTAAAATTTTATGAATTTTGATATTAAACACTCTATATCTAATATTGACCGTTTTTGAGAAAACAATATATTTAAAATTTATGAACGAAAAAAACTGCCTGTCAAAAATATGTGTATAGCCTAAACGTCAAATTTAGTGACTACCACAGCCACTGTGACATAACGAGAAGACATGTGGCTATCTATTTCAAAATTTAAATTGTTCAAAAGTCAAATAATAATGGCGGTAGCTGTCATGGAATTGAGCGATTAAAAAATTATCATAAATATTTTTTTCAAATGGAAACCCACTTTTTTTAATTCACTAATAAAAAGTTTTTTCAATTCGTTACTTTCTAACTCTACATGTTCCTGTACCTAAAAGAAATCGTTTTTAAGTTATTGAAGATTTAATTTGAAAACGTATATTTTTCTTGATGACCCTAACCATACAAAAAAATTAAGAAAATCTGAAAAATTATGAAGCTGTAAGAAAATACTCTCTTACCTGTAGTATATATCACTATATTTTTTATTCACACTTAATAGCAATATCTGTCTGATATCTTCAGAGCACTCATCATTACCCTCCCTAAACTTCAAATATAGCGCTCTGTAAAAATTATGCAACAATCAATCCACAATACCTACTGTGCAGCTATTACAGAGAACGTTAGTCCCTGTAAAGTATGGAGCTAAAAAAATTAAACACTAAATCACATAAACCAAGACAACCAGAAAACCTGACAAATATCTTCTACAGATATCTACTCAAAATCACCTTGCTGTTGTTCCTTTGCGGCTCATACAAAGACTGATAGCCCTAGAGTATCTTGACTTTGATGTTATAAAAAACTAAAGTAACTAAATAGTATGGTATATATAGAAATTATGTAAACTTCAATTTGGCTTCGACATGACTCTCTAACTTGTTGCATACAACTTCAAACAAAGTAGATCTTCAACCAACGTGGGAATCGCTAAGACACAAGAACCATACAATAATTTTCTGAAGGCGTTGAGTCAAGTAGGCTGCAGTAGTTCATTGGTTGCCTCGTACTTCTAGATCATTGTGGTCCAATTGATTCATCACAGAGACCAGTGAAAAATTATGAGTTATAATTTCGTAAAAATACTTTAAATCGGAGAGAATATAATCCAAAATAAAAATAAACAGAAAATACTAAAACAAGAAGGTTATTATTACCCTTCATATTATGTTAGCATTCCTAGAGAGACTAGATAAAAATTATTATTATAAACAAAAATTATGTTTTGAGTATAGTTTTTATGAGAGAGAATCTAAACCCAAATAACACTAAACAGGAAACACTAAAATAAGAAAGGATGTAAACCTCAATTTTTATTAGAGAATCTAATTCCAAATAAAGTTAAAACGAAAACACTAAAACAACGAAAAACTTGGAATGTCCATTATCTTAGCACTCTCGATTCAACATCACAGGAACTAAATTAGGATGATTAAAGTTAGCTTCATATTAAAGGAAATAAAAACCATATTCTTTGGAATTTTTATAAATAACCTAATCCCAAATAACGCTAAAAAGAGAACATTAAAACAACGAACAACGTGGTAGAACTTCAACCCATGTGAAACAATACAACACAAGAACCCTACAAAAATATTCTGCAGATATCGGTTCAAACCGACTGCCCTGGTTCTCTGTAAGGCTTTTACCAATAGCTGTACAGAGAAATTATGTAGACTTCAATTTGGCTTTGATATGATTCTGACCTGTTGTATACAGCTTTAAACAAAGAATATCTTCAACCAGAATGAACCTATAAGATACAGTTCGTCTGCTGGATCTGTGTCTATGAAAGGAATGCGGACAAAAAACATTTAAATAAACAGCAATATATTTTATATGTCGACTTGACGAGTAAGTCACCGCAAATCGCTCCGCCCACTCATTTTATTGGCTACTTGCAAATTTGTCGAATTTTTATTGATGGGACGCGTCTTTGTAGAGCACCAAAGTCTACTCTAATAAGAAAACAAACCAGATTTAGAGACCAAGACACTGTTAAGTTTTTGACCTCAAAAATTGAAACTTGAACGAATGATGACCTCGAAAAGTCCTAAGGATTGCTACTGCACTACTAAAAAACTTCATTCCTTTTTTCTAGGCCCCAGAATTATACTTGAGCTTGAATTGAAAATACAAAAATAATTTTAAATATTTATATAGTTATTGACATGCGTTTACTCTAAAGTCGAATAAGCAAATAAAGTGAGTAAAAAAATTAGGAAGTTAAAGAAAGTTATCTACACCTACATCTTTAATTTAAGAAAATAAAAATAACTGTTAGACATTTTCAGATTATATTTTAGCTTGATAATATGAAGAAAGCTGTAAAAAACTCAAATACATTCTTTAAAGAATAATTATTTCTTCTAGAAGAGATTCATAAAAAGACCGAAAGACATAACAACCCAAGGGACTTCTTCTGCTCTCGAGAGGAAAGCTGTTCTTTTCTTCTGTGAGGAGACTTCACAGAGAACGTTAGCCCCCGTGGATTTCAACCCAACGTGCTTCTGTGAGGACACTCATACAGGGGACTTTAGCTCCTGCAGAGGTCGACTCAACACTCCGCTTTGCTCAGGCCATCTCCAGGGAAATAAACGAAACAACCAAATAAACCAGGAAAAAAGTACATTTAAAAAAACTTACGATTTTTTGCAGAGCACTCCCCACGATGTGCATCCCTTGCACAAAAAATATACGCTCACTAACCTGAAACAAAAGAAAGAATACGTTAGTTAAAAATAATAAAAAAATAAAATATCATAACATACCTGATTTTATCTCGTTCCATGCCTACTGCCCTTTTCCAGAAAATCTTCGTTCCAGATCTGCGCCAATCGTCGTATCTCTTCAGAAACAGCCTTAAGGACAAGCGTATCTTAAGACAAGAGTTAGTGAAGAAGGTAATACGACTGAGACCTTGCACATCGGACATTCCAAGGCCACAAAAATTATAGATTTACTACTATAGGTAATAAGAAAGATTCAAGGTGTCTTTAACAAGATACATCTGTATTAAGAACTCAAAAGATGAAATAATAATAAATGAGGAAAATATGAGTTAATTTTAGTTTAAATGAGAATTTACTTTACTCGAAAATATAAATAAATAATTAATGAAGATCAAAGTGAAATGATCAAATTTAAGTTTTATTATATCACAGCATTACTATAATAAAATTAAAAGTATTTTCAATAGTTTTAGTTTAAATACAAGTTTATTAAGGAACATGATATCTCACAAGTTTTTTTTTAATATAAATGCAATTAGAGAATAATTTAAAAAAAATAGTAAAATAATGATAGAAAAAATAAGATTTAATCCTATGACAATGCCCTATAGAAAACTATTACAGAGACTAGAATAGAGTGATTATTGTTTGAAATTTAATTTAAAATTACAGAAAATAAAAATTATATCCGTTATATTATATATATTTTTAGAAAGAATCTAATCCCAAATAACACTAAAATAAGAAAGGCTGTGAACCTTAGTTACCTTATCACTCCCCATTCAACACTACCAAGACTAGATAAAACTAAAAAACAATAATTTTTGTTATAATAATAATTGAAAAAAGAGATTGGTTCATTGTAGATCCGATTTCCTGGCACATTGTGGCACTGTTTTTTTTTGGTAATAAATGATAAATAACAGAGTAAAAATAAAATTTGGTTATTTTTAAAAATAGACACCTCGAAAAAAATTATAGATATTATTTCTTGCCATTTTTACAAACGACAAGAAATACAAAAGATTATACGATTCGAATCAAAGAAGGTATGAACAAAAATAAAAAATGTGACCTTAAAATGCTGTGAAAAGCCTTAGAACAGCCCCAGAACTACGAGCCGACGCGACCGTTATGCTTTAGAAATGTATCTTCTATATTTCCTCTTCATCTGCATACTAAAACAAAGATAAAAAGATCAGAAAGATGCCCAAGTCCAGAAAGTCCAAATAAATTCAACTCACCTCCATTCCATATTATTTTACTGGCGATTCCTGCCACACGGCGTAAAAAGCAGCGTCGTCACACTGCGAGGGTAGAACGAACGCCCCTGATCCCTCAGGGACTGCGGACGGTCCCTGGGGAATCCCATTCGACGCGTCATCAGGATCGACAGAACCTGGAAATACTTTTTGGTAGCAGGACATCTAACACTGATCGGCAACACTGCAAATTCACAAATAACGCGCGCTGCGTACACGATTAGAGTTCTGAAATAAATAGAGAAATATTTTTGAATTAAATTTATGGAAATAAAATGGACAGATGTGTGTTAATATATATTTTTATTTTGTTTATTTAATATCTTTGAAACTATCGAAATATATTTACTCATATCGTAGGATTATGTAAAGTTATTCGAAAGGAAGCCAAAAATGCAATAAAAAACAGTATGTTTCATTTAAAAAAAAATATCTCGATCCACTCGCACTTTTTTGAGCCACCCTATACAAGTTAAAATATTTTCCTGAAAAACATCCTAGTACATACTTTAGGTTTGCACTTAAACAAAATTCCCAAGTTTTTTATTCTAGTAGGAGCTACAGATACCCGACGCACTATTGTCGGACCCTGTGTAATATATCTTTAAGAAAAACTACCTATATCAAATGCACTACTATAAGAAATATTCTTCAGAAAATTGACTATTATATATAATAGTCAATTTAATAAATAATATTTATTATATATAATAGTCAAATATTAATTGAATATTATATTCACTTATATAAGCCTTTTATTTTTAAAATATTATATATCTACATCAATATACTGTATGATCGAATAAAAACGGCGTCAGCGATGGCTATGAAATTAAAGATCGCTGTCATTTTACATGTAAAATTATATGGGAAATGTCATCGATCGTCATTTCTAGTCTAAAAATGATTTATTTTAATACATAGATGCTGTCCTACGTGTCCAACTATAAAAACATCAAATTTAGAAAACTGTTAATCCACAACAAATTATATCTTTTTATTTAGCAAGCAGAAGTTATAAAAAATTAGTAAACAAAAAGAAATACGGAAAGATTAACAAAAAAGGCAAAACTTATATTCACTGCCTGATAACATTTCGACCAATAGGAAATGAAATGACGTTATATTCAGCCAATAGACGCGCTTCTAAGCCAGTCGCTTTTAGAGGGTCCGATTTTTCGAAAAATTTCGGGAAATTCATAGGAAAATGGTTGTACTTACCCTTTCTAAAAGTCCTGCTAGGCACTACACATGGTTTTCGAGCACAATGTATAAGGAAGAGACACTTTTCACACCCAATTAACAAAAATTCTGGAGACGCACCCGGCATAGGTACTACCTCCAAAACGGTGCCTCCAGAAATGACGTAAATCTTCCGATACGACCAATAATATTGAGTTTTTGCGCTGGGTTTCTGATTTTTGACGCTAGAGTGAGCGCCAACACGCGTTTTTCTTTTGTTTTACCGATGAAAAATTATGTAATTTTATGACCTAAATTTCAAGTTTAAACGAAAATTTAGCAATAAAACGCTACCTTGGAGAGAAAACTACTACTAGGGAACTGTAGCTACATGTTTTCCGAATAAAATGACACCAAACAATAAACAAATAAAGCAAAATTCACAAAGATATCGCATTTTAATTACCCCAATGTCCGTAATTGTTAATATCATAAAAAAATAGATTTTTGTCTTAAAAAAGGTTTAAAACCTTAAAAACAGTCAGGGAATTATGTATTATTATTAAATATCTTTAACTATGCAGTTTTAAACCTATGTAACACTCATAAATTTAAAAAAATCCACAAATATGATGCTGGTTCGATAGCCTTCAGAAAATATTCAATTAATATAACTTTGTTGTTCGATATTTACCGAAGTAATGTAATATTTAGATAAACAAAGCCTTATTAAATCGAGAAATTATAAAACAAGGTAGTAATAGCCACAATGTATAACTTCCACAAGACATTTATTTACTCAATGATACTCAATGAACATGACTTCTTGCTTTTATTTTAAGAATTATGCATTGAAATCAATAAGAAATCCTATTTGACATGATTCTGTGTTATATTTATTGTGTTTTTTTAGTTTTTAACTATTTCCAAGAGCCAAAACCAGACACAAGACAAAACAAGAATTTAGCTTATTCGAGATATATTTTAGTTCATCATAACACCTCTACTTATAACTTGTGCACACTTATAGCACATAAATCTCTTAACATTTTATATATTCTCTAAAAGATTCTTAGTGAATGTTAAGTAAATATAGTACCTATTTTAGAACCTCTAAATATGAGAAATTACAAAATTGTAATATACAGAGAGAATTCAAAAGCAACAGCTGAGATATTTCAACTAAATTCAAAGTAATCAATGTAATAATTGAAATTGTAATTTCATCTTTCAAACTGCCTCACCATTTTTGATAAACTTCCATTATTCAGTAGGATTTTTTGTTTTAACCATAGAAATTCTGTATTCAAATAAATAAAACAGGATCTATCACTTGACCTTTTATTATACTATGTATAATTTACATTTTAAACAAATTTCAAGCCCAAAACTGACTCGCCCTGTATAATTCAAGTAATATCGCCTGGTTTAGTATGTAAGTAATATCGCCTGGTTTAGTATGTAATAGTCTTGAAGGAACCACTATTCTTGTTGGAAAGCATCAATAGTTTATATATTTTTTGAAATAGTATTTTTTTCACAAATGTAACGATCAAAAAAATTGTACTACTATAAAATATCATTTAAGATGTGTCTGTCATAACAGTGGATCCTTCTGTGTACCATTTTTCACACATTAACTGATTAGATATAGAATAAAGGATATTGCAAGCTGTTTTTAGAACCTCTTCATATCAAAATATGTAACTCTGTCTCACTGAAAAAAAGAAAGAAAACTGTAACATCTACACTATATAATATATTCTGATAAATAAAAGTTATTCAACTATGCTATAATAAAAATTTACTTCATTTTATGCAGTCTTCCTGTTCTTTTTTTTCTTTCCAAACAGAGGTGTTAAGTACAGCTTATCGTCTTCCAATTTTCTCCATTGATCTTTGGGAAGAATGTCTTCAATTTGGCGGTGAACATATTCTTCGTGCAATGTTAATAAGTCACCTGTTCAAATATCGTAGGTCTTCAAATGGGAGATATTGCTCTTCCTTAAAAATGCAGACACAGTAAAATGTATGTATCAATATTTCTTTAATTACAACAAATTATATCAGTAAAATTCCTACCTTGCCACTCACATTTTGTTACAACAGAATTTTTATTGCTCATTTTAGAGCCTAATTATTAAAAATAATACAAATTAATGGCCTAAGTTCAAAACATCTTGTATTAAGGTTATCAGTTATAAATAATACTGACTATACGTTTCTTGCAAATAATCTGGACTTTCTGAATTGTATTTGCACAACTCCTAAAAGTTATTCTTTAAAACTTTTACTAGAAATTACTTAAAAATATAATTTTTTAGGATCGAATCAAGTGAAAATTGAAAATTCAAATATGTACCACAGATTGTGCACGAACAAAAAATTGACAGCCAAGAGAAATAAAGACAGGACATTAGAACTACTACACCCACAGAAGGATATAGGGTGGTGCATAAATAATTGAGAAAATGCATTTAATCTACGGTACTCTACTGTAATTTTTAACATATAATTTGCGCACATAGGGTGTTCCAAGAATGCGCTCTTTTTGATTATTTGAATAAGAGAATAAGCTCATAAATAATAACAGGTTATAGAGTAACCTTACAATAATAGATTAAAACAATGTAAACACGCTGAATGTAACTTAAAACTGGATTTATTATTTGGTACAGTTGATTTTTGTGAAATCAACTGAATATTTTGAAGTGCTCTTTGTTGACGACTGTAACATAGTTTAGAGCGTTGAGATTTTTTTTAAATAAATTAATAGATAAAAAGTTAATAGAGTGGTTTTGAGTAATATTATTCCAAAAAATAAATAAATGAAATGTAATTTTTAAGTAAAATATGTTTTGGGTCTATTTAAAAGGTTTTTATACAGGGTTTTGCAATAGTACGTCGGGCACCTGTAGCCTGTATAATAAAAAAAAACTTTTAATTTGGACGTAATGGAATTTTGTTTAAGTTCATATCTTAAACGGATGTTTCAGGAAAATTTTTTAACTTCTATAGGGTGGGCGCTTTCTACGTAAATATATGCTTCTCCCTACCTCTAGATATCTTTGGACACACTCTGTATACCTCCTTAAATTACTGCTACGAATACAGTGTGAGTCTTAAATAAGTGCAAATATATTTCTAGGGGTGGTATATTTCGACCCCAGAAACATGTCTACGAGTTTTTTTCTGCATTTTTTTTAATTTTTAGTTAAAACATACAATATCATGATAATTATGGCAGCATTAGGTAGTCTACAGATTAAATTTACAAGAAAGAAAACCTAGAATCCTTTTTTACGAAAGGAAAAACGAAGAATCCTTTTTTTATTATTAAAGTAAAATAACTTTGATATTTTGTACTTATTTTATACAAAACTAAATCCAATTTTTTTTGTTTTACAGATGCAGCATTTTGCCACTCCACAACAGATAATAATCTGGAAGTCGTCACCAGTAAAAACCAGCGGTGTCTTGTATCGCAACCGTGTGGTGATTCTACGTCGCGTATCTGAAGCCCAAAGCGCATCGGCGCAGTTGTTGCGATGCGCAGCGTGAGTGGCACGTGGTCCATCCTGCTGCGCCTAGTAGCGGGCGTCGTAGTGGAGCTGACGTCACATTCTTCGTCGTCGCTGTCACCGGGCGCAAGACGTTGGGCGCCTAAGTGCGCCCAGTGATGTCCACGGCCAGGCGGCTGGTGTTGAGTCTCAGGGGACGGAAGCAGTCGCAGGTATGTACATGCACTTAATGTTTCTCTCCGGTATGGAGGGTAGAGGTCGATTGTAATACGACCTTATTGATCTACTGTGTACAGGGTGGGTCAAATTCGACGCTTTTAAAGGGAAACACCCTTTTCTATAGGAGATAGACGAAAACTAATATCGGTGTCTGAGCTCGCAATTTTTATCAAAAACATGATGGTGAAAACCGCACATCAATATATATGTTACCGTTTCGGAGTTGGGTTTTTTTCAAAAATGTGCATTTTTAACAAATCGCTGTAACTTTTTTACTATGGAAAATTTTATATTTGTGTGAAAACATTTCCAGAGCACCTTTTTACGTAGAATGTAATGGTTTAAGTATAATTTTTTTAAAATTAATAATTTAAGAGTTATCAACAAAGAAACTGATTTTTTATTTGGGACACCCTGTATATTTTTAATTGAATGGAAAGAACTAAAAATTACCTTTCCAAAAATAGAGCACACTTAATATTTTGTTATAGTTCCTTTTGAAATACAGAATTTTTAAAAGTTCGTCACTTTTAACTAGTAGGTTTTGGACCTCTTATTGATGAGCTGCCCTTAATGGAACTGGAAAACATATTTTTCCAGCAAGACGAGGCCACGCCTCAGAACGCTGAAGTTATCAGCAAATTTTTGCAGCCAATTTCGAGAATAATTGAATAGTTAACCAAGATTCCAGCCGTTGGCTATCGAGGATTTTTTAATCTTTTTATCTTTGCGGAAGAATAAAGGTTCATATTTTTAAATTGCCCATATAATATAAACAAGAATTAGAAGTACTTAGCGGTTATGCGAGGGTATCATCATCCCCACCGAGTTAATGAATTCCGCGGGAAATGTTCAAAAACGGTCCCGTCTGTTGATAACAGAAAACGGTCGACATGCCGAACACTTGTAGCAAAATATCATGTATTGGTTTGCATTAAGCGGCCCATACATTATGAAACAAATTGCGCAACACAGGCTGTTGCGCAACGAGTTGCCAAAGTATTGCCCTGTTTGATGCGTTGCGTTTGATAAGCTTCAAGAATGTTTTAAATCTTTTGTGCAACGAGACTGTTTGCGCAACGCGTTGTGTAGTGTATGTGTGTGTTGCGCTTCGTTGTGCAATATTTTAGTTGCCATCAGCCGCTTTTTTTTAGCGGGACGTCGCTTGTTTCTCGAACAATGCACAACTTTTAATACAAAGTTTGACCAAAATGTTATCAAGTGTATGGGTGATGATAGAGTTGTGCAACGCAACGTTGCGCATCGCTTTGTTGCACAATTTGTTTGATAATGTATGGGCCGCTTTAATCTTTATTGTGATTAGATTAAATGTGTTGATGTTGTTAAATATAGTTTAAATTGTTATAAAATTCTGCATCTCTCATTGCAAATATTATTTTCGTTTTAATTGCTGCTCACAGTTAGAATTATTTTATATTATTACATTACAACCGGGCACCGTTCAAAGGCCTACTTATTCAAAGTGGGTGAATTTTTTCAAACTCTATATCTCGAAGAGGAATCGAGGAAAATATCAAGGATGCTATATTTTTGGAAAGGTAATTTTAAATTATTTTCGATGATTTAAAAATATACTGGGTGTCCCATATAAAAAATCAAAGTTTTTGTTTATAACTCTTAAATTATTAATTTAAAAAAATATACTTAAACCATTAAATTCTACGTAAAAAGGTGCTTTGGAAATGTTTTCATAAAAATACAAAAATTTCCATAGTAAAAAAGTTACAGCGATTTTTAAAAAATGCACATTTTTGAAAAACACCCTGTAACTCTGAGACGGTAACAGACATCGCTGTATTTTCACCATCATGTTTTTGAAAAAAATTGAGCTCCAGCGTTGGCGTAACTACAGGGGTAGCCGGTGGCTGTGTAATAATCACCATGAATTATTTCTCATTTTAAAGAGATACAAAAAATATCTTTTTATAGATATATTTTGATGAAATATAAATAATGAATTCCTTTCAAAATGTCTACACATTTGTATAATCCTCCTCAAAAAGAAAATTCTGCCGTAGTTCTTCTAAATAATAAAACAGTACTTTCGTAAGCTTATAAATATATAATTTTCAAACACAAGCAACAGAAGCAGGAGATTAACGGATAAGAACAACCCAGTGTTGAGGAGGGTTCTATCTCGAGTCAACATTATTATATTTTAATTTACTTTGCAGTTTGATTACTTTTCTTTGAACTTTACTGAATTTCTAATAAAATAAGATTTCTAATTAGCTGTATACGGCCAAAAATTCCCTAATTAATATTATATGATATACTTATCTTTATACAGGGCGAGTCTTAAATAAGCGCACAATAAAAAAAAATGTTGAAGGAAATAATATTAAAAACTTTGTATTGTAATTTTTTTTAAATTTGTCAAAAAATGGCAAATGTTATCGACAACAGGTAATAAGTAAAAGCAATATTTTTTAATCAAACTATAATATTCGGTTTATTAATTTTTATTGAACAAAAAATCGATTTTTTAACATAAAGTATACAGAGATCTAGTAATTTATATACTTACCTTGGATAATATAATTAAAAATATCACGATATGATTGAAAAAAAACGGCCTCAGGGTTGGCTTAGAAAAGTCGTCATCGATTGCCAAGATTTCGAGGCCAATTTGACGCCGTTTTTTTATTCGATTACACTGTAATATCAGCTGATTCTTTTGTAGTCCAGCCATATTCCGTGTCTGACTTTATTTAGAATGGTCCAAGGCAAAAACTCAAAAGGCAACTTGGTTTTTTCACTTAAAGTTACTTCGTAATTCTTAATTATTTGGATTATACCCATCCTGACTTGCATCATACCAAACCGTTGACCTAAAAAAGATATAGAACATCTTTATCTGGATGAAAATTGGTGTCTGGCAGTTTTTGACATGAAAAATTTGATTGTGATCTCAATAGGACTCCTATTTGTAGGGGACGCCACCTACATGTGTTTTAACTGTTATGAAGAGTAATAACTTTTTGTCCATACTGGTATAAAACTACTGAGTGAAAAAATACACATTTATGTGATTTTTTACGAAAAAAAGGGCTCTTGGTAAAAATCGCTACTAACAACCATTCTCAAGATATTTAGAATGTAAATAGTCAATACATGTCATTATGGACAATAGAATCAGCATGTTAAGTAGATAGTTACTTGACTGAAATTATGAATTTAGGAACTTTTTATTTTTTTAAATTATTAATCATAATTTTTTCTTTGAAAAAATGATGATAAAACAGTGTCTGCAAAACAGTTTTGCACAAAAACATTTCAAATTTATGATTTCAGTCAAATAACGATCTACTGAACATTTTTTGTCAATAATGTCATGTATTGTCTAAATTTTTATTTTAAATATCTTGAGAACGGTTGCTCGTAGCCTTTTTGACACCTTTTTAACATAAAAAACGTCGTAAATGTACATTTTTTACTTAGTAGTTTTATACAGGTACGGACGAAAAGTTATTAGTCTTCAAACCAGTTAAAAAATATGTAGGTGGCGCCCTGTACATGTAGGAGTCATATTGATATCAAAATCAAATTTCCCATGTCAAAAAACTCCCAGATACCAATTTTCATCCAAATATTGACGTTACATCAGAAATTATTCGGAAAAAATCTAAATAAAAATGAAACTTCTACACCCTGTATCAGCGAAACTAAGCATTTTAGGACATACATTTATACAAACTTTTTTACTTATTTTTTTCCAGAATACAGTTCGGACCACCCTGTATACCTACCTAAACAAACTCTATGTCCGCCACCAAAAGGATAAAACACTTGTTTAAAGCTATTTTCTTTTTCTAAAAATCTCTCTGGCATATATTTCTCTGGGTTCGGGAAATATCTTTCATCGTGACAAAGGCCTCCAAAAGGAATTATACCGACTGTCCCTGGATCGATGTTTACAGCCATACTTCTCAAATGTGATGCGGTCTGCCTTGAAGTGGTGTACACGTAAGGCTTCGAGCATACTCTGGTGTAGTGTTCTAAAACTGGATGTAGTCTCATTGATTCTACAACAAAAAAAAACAACAAATAGAACGGAAATTTGCTTATGTTATGTTTTAATTTTCCGTCTATTAAGAATTTTTCGTCTCTTAAGAAATGTATACCATTAAAGAGTAAGTGTCAATTATCTAACACACTTATTTTATTTTTATTGGATTACGGCGATGTTGTTTATGGTACATTCATAAACGGCTAGGTTCTCTAGAAATATTCAAATACACCAAAAACTCGTGTCTACGGTTTTCTTTTAACATTTAGAGATCATACAGGGTGAGTTTGTTATGAGTATTTTTTTTGGGTATCTCGGAAACTACTGGAGGTGGAGAGTCGGTTAAATGGGGAAAGAATTGCAGTTTTGTGGAGTCATAAATATACGCCTTTCAGATTTTTGAAAAAGTTTATGGCTTACTAGATATTTCGAAAAAAACAAATTTCGGCTATTTTAAAAATTGTCTCTAATCCCATTATAATCTATTTTAGACAAAAAGTTTTCAGATAAAAGTTGTAGATAATCACATCCTTAATGAGATTGCTTTCTCTATTTTTTTCTAAAGCCTGTCATTTTTGACATATAACACAAACATATGTTTTTTTTTAAATGGAAACCATATAGTTGCTATGACTTCATAAAAAGTGCCATTTTTTAAGCTTTTCAGTGATATAAGCTATAATATGTTTTTTTTTTTTATATTTTTTTTAATATAGCCAATTCTTATCATTTTTAAACAATTTCACTTAGTGGAAACAAGTACAATCATCGTTGCTCTCAGAAATGTGAAACTGTCACATCCAAGCTTTGTAAATTAAAATAAACAAAAATTGTAAATATGAATTTTTCAAATGAAGAAAATCGTGTAGGATTATTGGTTCAACATTTCTTGGTCATACATTTTCGAGGATACGTTGACCGGTGAACGTTACTTACGTTTTTTAGAGAACGGATTTCAAGACATGTTAGAAGAGTTAAATTTAGATACTCGCGCATCAATAGAGTGGTTTCAACATGACTTTCCATTACTGACTTTCCATTACATCCTTATTCCAAAAAGTAAGTTCCCCCATAATGAAAGAAATGTTAAAAATTATTTATATCATAATTATGCAAACTAAGTGCTAGGAAGAGGTGGACCAATTGCATGGGCCTCCACGATCACCTGACCTATCCGTTTTAGATTTTTTTATGCGGTATGGTTGACAACAAGGTTTACAAAAGAACTTAAGAGAGGCACTCGAAGAGGCGGTACGGGAGAAATTTAATTTAGTCGACCGGCCATTCTGTGAGAATAGCTAGTAATTCAGTTTTAAAAAGATGCATTTATGTACTCAAAACAATGGCGGATTTTTTTGAACATTTTCTAAAATATCTTAAAGTGTATGTAGTGATATTATTTTTTTAAGTTTTAGTTTGTGTAATGTAAATTGTAAAGAACCGTTTAATAATATGTTCTGACTTTTTATAAGTTATAAATCATAACTGAATAAGAATACCATGCAAACTAGGTGAAATTAGTCAAGAAAGACAAAAATTGGCTATAATTCAGTAATTTTTCGAAAAAAACACATATTATAGCTTATATCACTGAAAAGCTTAAAAAATGGCGTTTTTTATAAAGTCATGGCCAACTATGGTTTTCATTTAAAAAACATATGTTTGTGTCATATATCAAAAATGACAGGCTTTAGAATAAATCGGACCAAACCAAACCAAACACAAACTCATTAGGAATGTGATTATCTACAACTTTTATCTGAAAACTTTTTGTTTAAAATCGATTATAAAGGAAGGAAGGATCATTTTTAAAATAGCCAAAATTTGTTTTTTTCGAAATATCTAGTAAGCCATGAACTTCTTCAAAAATCTGAAAGAGCCATATTTATGACCCCACAAAACTGCAATTCTTTCCCCATTTAACCGACTCTCTATCTCCAGTAGTTTCCGAGATAACCATACAGAACATCGTAGAAAACTCACCCTGTATAACGCCACATCTTAATAATTTATTTATTTTATCCATGACTAACAGACGACAATTTCATTTAATGACATTCATTTATCGAACTTTAACTACAAAGCAGCCTCCCTGTTTGCCCTCATTATTTCACTACGTTGACCATGCTCATTCGAATAGGCCAATGCATTATTTTAAAATTCCTCAACACCGAACAGCTGGTAACTTCCAGAAATCTTTCACTTTCATAGGGCGACATTTATGGAATAATATTTCTAATAACTTTAAATATCAATTCTTTACACATTATAAAAAATAAATTAAAAATCATTTACTAAATTCGCAAAAATTATAATTTCTATGACTGACAAAAAGTCATTATTTTCCTCTATATCCTTGACTAAAATTCACGTTTCTATGCAAAAATCAGGGGCGGCTTGTCCTATGAGGCAGATGAGGCAGTGCCTCACCAATACATTTGTTCTTTAATCACAATTTTATATTTTTTTCCCTATTTGCATCAATAATAATTGTATTTTTTATCCGTCATTCTACAATAAATTACGTCGATGGTATTCCTTTAAACGCGCTTCCTTTCCCATATGCGACAAACTCGACGATATATATATATCCATCTCATTTGTTCTTTAAGAAGTCTTTAAGTATATGTGCAGAGGTTTGCCTCTCGCCTTTCCTTGTCTAACGTATTGTGGTATATCGCATTGACGGAGCGACAGCGTTCACTGGAATCTTAAATCTATAGAATGAAAAGAAAAAGCATAGGCAAAACCTTTAGTTGAAGAGAGATAAAATGTATGGAGTAGTAGCGCGTAAAAAGACCGTATTGAGGCGAGCCTCAAATGTAAATTTAAACCTTAAAAGCCGTTCGTTAAAAATATGTATCACTTCCCGATCAGCCCGAGAGATTTTAGGCGACAGGCTGAAAATGCAGAATTGCATTATTTGGGAATTTGTATTAGTTTGAATCACAGTTTGAATTAACTCTGCCGGTTATTGCACTGTTTTGTCTCTAATTGATTAATATATACGTTTTTAATGTGAATTGCATGTTTAATTACTCGTCTTACTGATTACAACGTATTAAGTAAATACCTAAAAAGTGGGCAGTGACTTGTTGATTGATATGATGATTTAGAGGGACCATGCATCATCAGAGGACTTCCCCAGGTAAAGTTTTTCGAATTCGAATCATTTCTAGATAAATTGTGTACTCGTATAGTCAAAAAGTAAAGCAACCTGTTACAGAGATTTCATTTTGTTTTATTTTTATAGGATGGGTAGAAAAACAAAATTTTACCATACAGAGTAAAATATAAGACAAAATATCCTGAGGTCGCTTTGATAAAAATTTAGCCCTATGTAATAGGTACCGTATGGTCGAAAAAAGTCAAGTTGGCTTGAAAATGACGATCGATGACATTTCCCATATAATTTTACATATAAAATGACAGCGATCTTCATTTCATAGCCACCGCTGACGCCGTTTTTATTCGATCATACGGTATAATACTGCTAATTATATTACATAAGGCAACTGCTAAAAATTTAGAAATATTTTAACTACAAAAATGTGCGCTTTTTAAGTCTGTAGGTATCTAAAATACTAAAAATAATATACAGTGTGTAATGCATTTAAAAAAATTGAGATATAGCATTATAATATTGCAATGTTGGCCGTGCCATAAAAAAATCCCTGTGTAAAATAATGTAAATTTTTGTTCTACATATCTCGCTATATACATACTTAAGCAATAATATATCAATAAGTTAAATTCACTCCAGGTTTTTACCACTTTTTAAAAAATGAAAATTTTCAAATATGAATTATCATGGAAATCCCGCATATATAGTGTTTCAAATAAATCAATAGTGTGATGTATGCTGAATTCTATGCTGAACCCAATTCTGTACAGAAAAATGGTAATGCGATTGCAATTTTAAAGAAAATATTTTTTTAGGGTATGCACTTTTTTTATATAGAACTTTATTTTCATATATTTGTCAACTACGAAGATATTATTGGACTTCCTCGTACTAATGGTCACCCTATATACATACTAATAAAAATTCTCTTCTAATGTGCCTCACCATCTTCCAGTGCTACGAGCCGCCCCTGGCAAAAATATTTAAAAAAAATTAAGATCTATCTTGGATATACATTTCTTAACTGTTCCTGAAAAATATCACTTTATCAAGTTTAAATTAATTATTCAGCTAACGCTGCTTAAGAAAAAAAGTTTTTTGCAGTTTTCCAAAAAAACTTTTATAAAGTTGAGATAAACAAGATAAATGGACTAACTTAACTGCTCCATGTCAGAATGTAACGGGTCATTTCTTCACCAAGGCTAAAAATTTGTATAAAAGTTCAAGAAAATGAGCTAGCACATCAAATTTCAACACATACAGGGTGGCACCTTTCATATAAAGCGGAAGCTCCAAGGAGAATGAAAGTTAGCATTGAAATTATATTTTAGGAGTATTTTTAATTTATAGTATTGGTTAAATTAAAATATGTATAGTAATTAAAATATATAGCAATTTACCATAAATACAAGCGTTTGTGAAGACCATATCTTGAAGATCTTCATAGGAAACTCTATTTGCTTCACTCTTTTCCTCAAATTCTTTAATTTCCTCACGTACCCTCACTTGCGCTTCAGGATTCTGAGCTAAATTAAACAAAACATAGCTCATTACTAGTGCAGAAGTTTCGTAGCCATCTGAAAAAGAAATAAGTAAGGTAAATGGCAATAACTGACAAATTTTTTGCCGCACTGCAACCTAACATTTGTTTAAACAAAAAGTTTTTATTCTAAAAGCTATAGATGCCTGACGCAATATTGCCGGACCTTGTAAACGCCACAGTTTTGTGGAAAATTTAAAACAAATAAATGTACGGTAAGCCATTTAAATTGCCAGGTGATACGTCTCATGAGCATTTCAAAATGTCCGACCTTTCAGTTGGTGCGAATAATTTATTATTGCATATTGATCGGGACTCAAATTGAATAACCAAAATTAGAGAAATTTGAACGGGAGATAAAATAAACGAATTTAAATTAAAAGTTTTAAACTGGCCCAATGCAAATTTATATTTTTAAATTGCTAAACAGAGAGATATAGAATGAATGAAACATTAAATCTGCTAACTATCATACAGGGAATTGGGCGAACAAAAAGAATTGGAAGAGAGAAACGTTTGCTCAGCAGTTAAATGATCATACCATAACGTGGTATACTAATGCTTCCAATACTTTAGTATTTGAGCCGAAAACTAAGTACTCTGAACCAATGGGCACCTACTTCAGCATCCTTCAGGCAAAAATCTACACTATCGAAAGATGCGGACAACTAATCTTAAATAGGAACTATCGGAAACAAGAAATAATCATCTTATCCTATTAGTCCAAGATCCCAGAGCGATCAGACATAACTTATTTTCACAGCTTACAGCGTGTTTTCATTGCTAGAGCTATAACTATAGCAATTGTCTCGCCGGCGCGGTAATTTAGCCAATTTGATAAACTAAAGTAATCTAATTCGTGTTAAAAAAAAATTAAAACCTATGACGTCATTTTTTTCCCTAAACAAAAAAGATGCATGAAATTCCGGATAATTTACTAGCTGATCGGACAACCATGTATAATTCAACTAATAAACCATGTATAATTAATATTATATTTTATATCAATTCGCAATGTTTGTCAAAATTCGACCTTCACTACTGTCAGCGTAAACCAGACCTAATTAAAAGCTCACAAAGTGTTCTTACATGTATGTCTAAATTTATTTTAAATTAACTAAAACAACCCCCCTTCCCCGCACCCCTCTCTTCCATTAGTATTTCTTCCTCCATCTACCAGAGGCGCCCTTGTATAATAAAATTGAAATGTATTATAAGTTGCCTATCTATTTACTAGTATAAGTCCATAGATAAATGAAACAAGTTTAGATTGGAAAGTGCCCATAAGGACAATGTAAACACTATTTGGCGCTTATCTTGCAACGGTCGCGACCCAAAACTTTTGAAAATATCGGAGCGGTTCGGCTTTTTCCGGAATTATATCGTCAAATATTGTTTATTCAAATTTATTATTATTTTCGTTTAATTTT
Organism: Sitophilus oryzae; assembly: GCF_002938485.1. Taxonomy (NCBI): domain Eukaryota; kingdom Metazoa; phylum Arthropoda; class Insecta; order Coleoptera; family Curculionidae; genus Sitophilus; species Sitophilus oryzae. The sequence continues at coordinate 1,677,633 of NW_022145617.1, read as the reverse complement.
AGAAATAAAATACAATGTGTTGCATACAAGAAACTTTATTTTATATAAGGACGCATGTATGCAATACCTATGAAACATTGGAAACCGACGTTATGCCACGATCCACGATGGTTTTTGCATGCAGTTCACAGTTCACAGCACAGCTTCTTAAGTTTTTAATGCCACTTTTTCACAATTATCACCGGTTGGAGTAAATAAAACTTGAGTTAAACTCACAAGATAGCAATATTACTTTGAAAATGGACGCTATAAACACTTTTCGGAATTTCTTTAATGAGAGCGGTTTAGATTTTGAAAGATTATTATGATTTTTGAAGATTCTGACTTTGACAAGAGAAAATTATTTCTGATTTTGTTTGCCGTTGTTCTTAGTGACAGCTATAACAGCGCCAGATCGCGTATAACGGTCGCGACCCAAAATAATTTCGCGACCTAAAATTTTTACGGGCTTTCCAATCTAAACTTGTTGCATTTATCTATGTATAAGTCTTTTATCTATGGCGTAAACATAGAAACGGATATAGATAAGCCCGCGACTCTTTCATTATCGGTTATGGAATTTGCCCTGGAATTTGCTATAAAAATCAAATAACAACATTTTTAAGAATATTTTTTATATGAAACGTGTTTTCCGCATCAGATTTTAGTCAAAGAATCCAAAAAGTTCATTTTAAGGTAACATAAACTTCATTTTCTAAGAAAAATCGTGTGTCAGGATAGTTCACCGAAGCCGATATGATGGAAAGAGCAAACACGGATAGGGAATTTTTAAAAAAGATATGTTTCACTGACGAATGCACGTTTACCTTAAATAATGAACCCAATGTTCAAAATTATCGATATTGGAACAAAGAAAACCAACATAGGTTTGGCGAAACAAGGACGCAATATCCACAGAAAGTAAATGTTTGGGCAGGGATTCGGACACAATATTATCGGGCCATTATTTCTTACGCGAAATTTCAATGCAGAATATTATTTGGAACTACTCGAAAATCATATTTTACCTGCATTACATGATGCCGCTAGGGAAAATCAGGAAGTTTGGTACCAAATGGATGGCTGCCCGGCATAGTACCCTGGCTGTTCGTGAATATTTAGACAAAGTTTTAACGGAAACGTTATTGGCCTAAATCATACAGTAAATTGGCCAGAAAGGTCTCCTGATATTTCGCCAAATGATTTCTTTCTCTGGGGCCATTTAAAAAACAGGCTATACAAGGATAAAAAATACCCAAATCTAGACGAGTTAAAAAAAGCTCTTTCTGCCGAATGCAATAGAATTTCAGTTTATCAACTAGCGAATGTAAGAGAATTTTATTATCGCCTGGGTTATTGTCTAGCAGTCGATGGAGGAATATTTCAACATCTTCTTAAATCCTAAAGTTCTAAAATTCATTAGTACCTAAATTAATAAGTTATTGAATATTGTAATAATACTATAATTAACCTTGTAATTGATTACTTTATTTTACTTTAATTCATATTAATTTGTATTTATAAATACATCTTTAAGATTTCCGATGTAGGAATGAGTCAAGCACTAAATAGGTAAATTTCTGAAATGACAACTTCATTTGACAGTTATTTTTTACCTTGACTGGTGCTCATAAGTAAGTAAATACAGGGCCATAAGAAAGGAGAAATATTTAAAAAGAAATCGGCGATAACTCGTAAACGGGCTAATCAAAAATATCTAAAGTTATTCTTTTGAATGTGGGTTTTAGTGCTCTTCAATAAACCTAAATAGGATTATTCTCTAAAATAATTAGGGAAGTCAATAATTGACCCCATTAAAATTTACATGGGATTTCCTATATGTCCCGTCCGAGGGGTGTCTCACTCGGGTAAAAAATGTACACGTACTGCCAAAATATCCTTCCACTTATAAGCGACTGCCAGTGACTATGCAGAAGACTGCCTATGACTGCCATGTAATTATTATAGGCGACTGCCATAAGACTGCCAATGACTGCCAGCGACTGCCAAGAAAATGTACATGTAATTCCAGTAGTGAGACACCCCTCGGTCCCGTCCGACGATGCAACACCCGGTAGATCTATCTTGTCTCCCTTTCTTGAGTTATAACATATCATACAGACTCAGGGCTTGACATTTCGTTCGTACCTGTATAAAACTACTGAATAAAAAATATACATTTACGACGTTTCTTACGTAAAAAGGGTCTCTTGGTAAAAATCGCTACGACCAACCGTTCTCAAGATTGTATGAAACCCACCCCCTTAGAAAACCTTTACAAGGCTGCAGGTTTTACAAGCCCCGATTTACGCAGAAAAGCTCATCAACATACTGAGAAGCTAAAACAAACATTTGATGCTCGTCACTCAATTTTTGGCCAAGAGTGCGGCACAGGTAGACTTAAATCCAGACGCCATTTCCTAAGCCCACCCCCTGGATGAACCTCCCTCCCACTACCCACTTAGAGAGGACCCACCAAATGGTGTTTCTAGTGACTGGAAAACCTGGAGAATGCTCAACCGAATCAGAACTGGGGTGGCACTAGTAAAATCCAATTTGATCAAATGGGGTTTGCTGGACAGAAATGACGACAAATGCGACTGCGGTGCCTTTCAGGACATGGAACATCTCTTTCAATGTCCTGCGTGCCCCCACAGATGTACCCTCGATGGCCTATGGCTGGCTAAACGGGAGGCATTGGACGTAGCCCCATTATTGGGTTAATAATCTATAATATAATCCGGACACGAAAAAGTAAGTAAGTAACCTCATAACTGAGTGTGTCGAGATGACAACTATTAATGCCATTAACTTTGGTACGACTGATATTGGAGATGGCGAACTAACTTCTGTAAAATCGTCTAAGATACTGGCTTTTGTCAAAGCTCTGAGACTGCATGGTGAGTCATAACTCAAGAAAGGGGGACACAATAGATCTATAGTTTGGCGGTCAATATCTTCCCCTCCCATACAATCTACAATCTATATATAACCGGTTAAAAAGAGATACTGTGTAGAAGTTGCTTGTGCGCGCGATTTTTTTAATGCACGGTTAAAATCGGGCAAAATAACCGAAGTGTATGGGGCGCTTTAGGTGTAGAAATTCTCTATGAACTTTCTCAATTAACCCGTTTATTTTCTCCACGACACTTTAGCAGTACTGGTTTATTTTCCTATTTACAAAGTTACCTTCAAAGAACGTAGCTGCATGAGCTGTAATTTCCACATTGCTTAACTTCCTCTTATTACCCAACTCCGATATGAACTGGAGGTAATCCTTAACTTCGCTGTTGCCGTTCTTACGGTACCGTAAAACATCCGTAATTATTTCAGTTAATCTAGTTTCGACTTGCCTGGGAATTACCCTAAAAAATCGTATATATACATGGTGGTCCAAATTGTATTCTGGAAATTCGGCAGCATATTCTAAATATAAAAATATATAGATAAAAATAAGAAAAAAAGTTTGTATAAATGTATGTGCTAAAATGCTTCGATTCGGGGATATAGGGTGTAGAATTTTAATTTTTATTTCGATTTTATAAATAATTTCTGAAGTAAAGTCAATGTTTGGATGAAAATTGGTGTCTGGGAGGTTTTTGATATGAGAAATTTGATATTGACGTCAATTTGTAGGGGATGCAACCTACATGTGTTTTAACTGATTTGAAGAGTAATAATTTTTCGTCCGTACCTGTATAAAAAAGTGAAAAAATATACATTTCCGTGACTTTTTACGTAAAAAATGTTTCTTGGTAAAAGTCGCTACGATCAACAGTTCTCACGATATTTAGAATGGAAATAGTCAATACATGTCATTATTGACAAAAAATAAACACGTTGAGTAAGATAGTTATTTCCCTAGATCATACATACTTATATATGATCATACATACTTATATATGATCTAGGGTTATTTCACAGAACAATTGGTTATTTGACTGAAATAAAGAGAGGTACTGATAATTTCGATTCCATCTCCAGAAACATTATCAGTAGCGATTTTTACCAAGAGACCTTTTTTATGTAAAAAACGCCGTAAATTATATTTTTTTAACCAATAGTGTTATATAGGTAGGGGTGAAAAGGTATTACCCTTGTATTACTCTTCAAACCAGTTAGAAAATATGTAGGTGGCGCTCTCTACAAGTATGAGTCAATTTGACATCGAAATCAAATTTCTTACATCAAAAAAATCCCAGACGCCAATTTTCATCCAAATATCGACGTTAGTTCAGAAATTATTTGAAAAAAAACGTAATAAAATTGAAACTACACCCTGTATGTCCGAAGCTACGCATTTTAGGACCAACCTGTATATTGACAACATTTGTTAAGAGAGCGTTCACTAATTATTTTATTTTATTTATTTATTTCTAGTCGGAACACAAACAGGACAAGTCCAAAATTAGTGTCCACAGCTTACATATAATAACTAAATACCAATAACAATAGTAATAACCAATTTTAAAATTATAATACTATTATTCTTAAAATTACAATTTTTTCTATATAGTATATATACACAAACTAAGTCAATATCAACACCAATATGTTTAAGATTTAAGCAAAAAAATATGAAATGAAAACACTATGAAATAACAAGCAAAGGAATCGCGATAAGGAATGCAATAATTATATATTAAAAGTAAACAATTAAATTATAGATATTAAACCATAGAAAAAAGGAATTAACTTATAAATACAAATTTACTATTCAGGAGTATAATATCTGGATATGGCTATACGCTCACAAATTGTCGTTTTAATTTACATTTTAAGGCAAACAAATTATCAGAAAAAAAATCAAAATCCGTGCAGTAGGAATTGGCAAACTCCAGCATTCCGTTAACTGGTGAATTGGCAGCACTATTTGTGTGAAAAAATGTCTTCTTGAAAAGGGATGTGAATCTTAAATTTTTTGTTGGAACATTAAATGAAATCATAGACAAGAGATAAGGTGAATCGATTTGAGAATTTATTATTTTGTATAATACTGCTATATCAGTAATTATTCTACGATGTTCTAAAGTTAATATATTAAATCGGTTGCACATAGATATATAAGAGTCGTTAATATTATTTTTATATCCCAAATATTTAACAAATCTTTTTTGTACCTGCTCTAGCCTATTTATATAAATATGGTACATTGGATTCCACACTGAGTTCAACTGACTGTATACATACGCATAATATAAAGAGAGCAAAGCTTTATTGCTGGTGAATTGTCTAGCCTGCCTGTTTATAAATCCCAGCATTCTAAATGCTTTAGAAACAATAGCCTCAATATGCTCGCTAAAAATCAGTTTCTCATCAAAGAATACTCCTAGATCTCGTGCTCCTTGTTTTCGAAGTAAATCAATGTCACCTAAGCTATAGTTATACACTATCTTATTGTGATTACGACTGAATGAGATCATGAAATATTTTTCCGGATTTAGAAAAAGATTATTTTTCGAACAGTAATTCTTAAAATTGTCCAATTCAGACTGAAATAAAAGCGCACCATTGATGTTACGAATTTTCATAAAAAATTTTAAGTCGTCCGCATATAACAAATAGTTGGAAAAATGAAAACAGTTTTTTATATCATTAATATAGATAATAAATAATAACGGACCCAGGTGACTTCCCTGTGGAACTCCCGATGTAGACTCATACGGGAATGATGCCACTGACACCCACTGAGACCGGCCCGATAAATACGATCGAAACCAGTCAAGCATGACTCCATCCACATCATTATGAGAGGCAATCAAGGGGAGAGTATGGCGAATTTTACTAAATCTTAAGTAGGGGAGGGAGGTTTTTTTTGGCAAATATCATGTAAATTTTTGTGGGCAAAAATAGTGTAAAAATGTGCGAAAATCACGTTAATTTAAAGTAAAACACGTTTCTACACTAAAATATGCCAAAATTTAACACAATTCTTCTTTATAGTAAATTCTATGAATAGATATGGTTAAAACAAGTTACCTAACTAATGGACACCCTCTTTTTATTATCCTATTCAAAACAATCATCGCATATTTTCTAAAAAAATATTAATTTGAAAAACAAGACACTTTGAATTCCCTGACGTACGATTTAAAATAGTATGGATACTGTAAAGGTAAATTCGATACAATAAGCCTACGGGCTCACCTGTAATTTTTAGTCTGCCGACTATTTAGTTGCAACAGTGAAAACAATACGTACTTATGAAATCGATTGGCCGACTATTTGATTGCATGTGAGCGCGGCTCGATAAGGATATATTGTTTACAAATATGCAACTAAATAGTCGGCCGATTAGAAATTGTCTGTCAGCACATAGTCTAAGGCTACGCAATGTAATCAAATATTGGATCGATCAGCTTCATAAGAATGTATTGTTTTCACTTTTGCAACTAAATAGCCGGTCGATTAAAAATTACTTATCAGTGCATACCCTAATAATCCTAAAAAAAACTCACAAGAGAAAGGCAGAAAAATGCATGCTTCATTTAGAAATATGTAATAATTACTTTTATTAAAATATGCGATAATTGTTTTGAGTAGTGTATTCGCGTACTTACTTTAAAGATATCAAATTACTGATAAGAGGGAACATCTGTAGCATGGACAAGGCAAAAGTGCCAGGAGCTATAAATGCGTTGGCCAGTTTCATGAAATCGGATTCTTGTGTACTTTCGAAACATCGACCGTCTATTCCAAACGCTGATAAAGCTACATTTTCCAGGGTGTATCTCCTGCAAAGATTTTGTGTCTCTAACGTTTTTCCTTTTTGTGAGTCGATGTACTTTGACAATTTCCGGTCCACTGTTTCGATTAGATAGAAAAGACTTTTCATCTGAAACAAAACGGAGTTTATGTTTGATTATTTCCGTTATCTGGAGAAGAAACAGAAATTCTAAACTGTAATTAATTTTTATCGTTTTCTAGAACAAATAGTAGCTTTTTATTTTATCGGTATTTCGAAAATATACACGTAAAAAATTAATTGTAGTAATCCCCACAATTGTAGAAAACACTGCTGGTATTTTGCGTCTAAAATCGTACTAGGCATCACGTTGTAGCATTATTTCTATCAATTTGTATATCTCCAATATACAGGGTGGCTCGAATTCCACGCTCATCATTGGGATTTCGGAAACCGTAAGAGATACAGGATCGGTTAAATGCAGGCAAAGTTGCGCAATTTGATGTTCAATAAAATGCCGTATTGCATTTTGAAAAATTCCGAAAAAACGGAATTTTCAATTTTGTTTTCTATTGTTTCCTGGCTTTATTTGTTAAGATAACTTAAAATGAAAAAAAAAATTCATGGCCACTTTTTCTGCTCTGTGTGATTAAATATTGACTCTGACGTTTCGGCTTCTGGCGATCATCATCAACTTAATTTTTTTAAATACGGACCTCATTTTTTTTCAATTTAATTTAATCCTTTCATCACTCTTAAAACTCTATATATAGTCACTTTGATATTTGCCGACGTTTCGTATAGAAAATTCCATCACCAGAATATTTTATGCACAAAAAAAAATTAAAATTAAAAATACAATACGCCATTTTATTGAGCATGAAATTGCGCAACTTTGCCTCCATTTAGCCGATCCTGTATCTCTTACGGTTTCCTAAATCTCAATGATGAGCGTCGAATTCGAGCCACCCTGTATACTCAGATGTAAAAAAAACGCAACGGAAAAATATTTGGTCTAGTTTAAAATTTTATATATTTTTTTTATTTTTAGCTGTATTTCCTGGATTTTTTTTAGCAAACTGTATACAGGGTGTTTCAAAAAACATGTGCCATCCCTCGTGGGGTGATTCCTCACGTAAAAATAAGATTTATTTTCCATATCAACATAGGTCCGATTTTGCTTTGTTTCATAGCTACAGGGTGTCAAAATTTTAATATTTTTTCGATTTATTATAATTTTCTTTAAGTACTTTTAGCGTTTCGAATGAAATTTTGAGGGTAAAAGTTGCTAGAAGTGAAATTCATCAGGGACGTGCATATGGGTTATCACTGGAATATTTTTCAAAAAAACATGGGCGCCACTGACTTTGTTCTTTTGATATTAAAATTGTGTAGGCCCTTTAATGCCAATTAAAAGTTATATCTTGATATTTTGTCGAATTCGGCCTCCTTGATGAGATAAACGCAATATTAATAATCACAATAATTAATAAAATTAAAATAAAAATAAAATTAATAAATTGTATATTTTACCAAATTTATTATTAAATATTATTACTATTAGTTATTATTACTATTAGTCCAACCTACAGCAATTTCAAGTAAAAAATAATGGTATTTAAGATAACTACAAACAACATAATTTTAAAATGTTTTAATATCCTGTAACTCTAAAACTATGCATTTCCATACCCATGTTTATAGGAACTTTTTTTCATATTTTTTGATGAGAAATCAATGAGTACTTATTTAAAACTTTCTCATTTATAGTAATTTTTATCCTCAAAATATTATTCGAAACGCTAAAAGTACTTGGAAGAAAATTATAATAAATCGAAAAAATATTAAGACTTTAACACCCTGTAGCTATGAAACAAAGAATAATCGGACCTATGTTGATATGAAAAATAAATCTAATTTTTACGTGAGGAATCTCCCCACGAGAGATGGTACATGTTTTTTGAAACACCCTGTATAAATATATCAATTTTAATTCGTAAACTCAGTTTGTTAACGTACTCTAAAACATCGTTGGTGTAAAGTGTAAACATTTCCTATGTAAAAACTAAGAAATTTGTTTGTGAAGGACCTAATTCTATATAAAACTTCAGTAAAAAATATGATAGAATGTCCGCATTGTTCTAACTCCAATTATAAATTCAACATAATATTAATTAATCTTACTTTACCACTAGTAAAGCCCGGAGACAGCATAGTTCTTGTTTCTTTCCATTGTTCGTCCTTTTGAACAAAAGGGCTGGCCCCTTGTAAGGGATCTAGTTCGGGATCCACGCAGAAATCATTATTGTAGAAGTACTTCGAGTCCTTTACGAATATCCTGCTGATAAATTCCGGATCTCTGACCAAAAGAACCGGATCATGTGTTCTGTACACGCCTACTACCGGCCATTGGTCGTACTTACTAAAAAATAATAGCGATAATTTTTGCTTATTATAAAACTATAACGACTTTAAATTAAAGGATTTGAAGGACATGAATATATTTTCACGCGTAAAAAATATTTTTTTACGTGTAGCAAATAGCATTTTACGCGTAGAAATCACTGGGTGGCTTTTATAAAAATTTACTGTGGAAAATGCCATATGAAACATAAAACCACGCATATCAGTGAAACCATTGAATATTTTGTAATACTCTAATTACAACAAATGTTCAGTTTTTAATTATGCATCTAATAAAATAATAATATACAGAGTGTTCCATTTAAAAAAAACGAAGAAAAATTATTTTATATTTTCGAAAGTTTGGCGTGGAATTTTGAACATCCTGTATGATCTCCGATTACCATATTTATAGCAAAGTAAGTACAGACCATCTAAAGTAAATACCTAATATAGTTTTGATTTCAGGACAGTTTACTGTATTTTTAATAATTCTTTTAAGAAAGGCCGAAAAAAAAATATTTTTATTTATTTATTAATATATTTGAAACTATCGAAATATGTTTACTCATATCTTAGAATTATGTAAAGTGATCTGAAAGGAAGCAAAAACTGCAATAATGCACAGGGTGTTCCGTTTAAAAAAAAATTCCCGATCCACTCACACTTTTTTGAGCCACCCTATAGAAGTAAATATTTTTGTGAAATACATCCTAGTACATACTTTAGGTTTGCACTTAAACAAAATTCCCAAGTTTTTTATTCTAGGAGCTACAGATGCCCGAAGCACTTTTGCCGGACCCTGTATATTCGAACACTCTGTATTATACAAATTACTCATCAGTAATGTTTTGCATTATTACTCAAGCAAGAAAGATCAGTTATAGTTTACGAAAACCAATAGTAACGTAAAAAACCTTGTTTATAAATAGAAAAATGAAATAAATATATTTACCTATAAATTTTTCGAAAAATCTGACCTACAGTTTTCTTTTTGGTGAAACTCTGAAATATATTTCCAAAAAAAGGCCATGGTGTGGGTCCAGGAACCCTTTTTCTGTTCCAATACGTCAATTTTCTACGTAAATAATACACAAGCGTTACAAGAAAAATGGTAAATAGCATAGAAATCATTGTTCTGTATTTTACAAAATTTTTAGTACGACTAACGATGAAGTTATCACTGGTTAATGTTAGGCGTTTGTTTATTTATGGTCTATTAAGATTAATCTTCTGTATACGATAACATATTTGTTAATTAAATTATTGAGTTTTATCTAAATCAAAGTATAATCAGTGTCGTAGCATAAATTTGAATCATGGGGTCAGGTCATATAAGTGACACAAAGGTTATATAAGGTTAGTATATCGACTCAGAAAATCCCAGGTAAATTTATAGCCCCCCCCCCCCTATTTATTTTAGAAGAAACCTTTGTTGGAAACCTTTTCAATAATAGTCTTAGTATGGAGAGTTAAGATATTCATACAAACATAGTGCAGTTAGCAGAGAGAGAACTATTATAATAATTTTAGTTTAAATATGGTCATATTAAAACTAACAACATTTTGTTATTCGCTTTAGAACAAAACAAATTCAGCGTATTGTATATTCTTTCTTCTTCATGTTGATCGCATTAAAATAATATTGAAACCGTGGTTTTGTCATAATATTTCTAATTCTTATTTTCGTATTTTTTTAACAAAGAAACATTATTATTATTATTTTTAACTATTTGTATTGTTGCAGGACAGTTCAGCAGGACGACTGGTAGGCGGTTGCGGGGGGACAGTGGGCGCAGGAGGCGTGGGAGGGGAAGGTTGTCACGAGCTGGACGAAATCGCGGTGGTGTCCAGCAGCGCGGACCCCCTACATGTAAAATATGGCGAGGGCAGCGGCATCACATGTAACGGACCGCGGCTTGTGCCAGGTAAGCTTTGACAACACCGCACGTGATTACATATACATTTTACACCGAATAACACGATGTAAACAAACCCACAAACGATAAAATAGGGGGACTACAGTTGTAGATTGTCTGTGAGAGGGAAAGTTAATCACCGCGACCTTATAAATCTATTGTGTCCCTCTTTCTTGAGTTAATATAATAATAACTCAGCATAAGGTCTCAGGGCTTTGACAGAAACCAGTATATGAGACGGTTTTACAGAGGTTAGTTCTCCATCTCTGAATTCTTGCCGTCTTGGAGGGTTTCCCCATTTTCCCACAGAATCTGCATTCGTTTTTGTTTCTTAGTTTCAATCTACTGACTTGTTCATTGAGGAGACAGTGTCCTGTTAAAAAAAACTGATAAACTGAAAATTGTTCTTACTTAAATCAAGGGAAATCTTTGAATTTTCTCTGTCGTAAGCTCTGGGAAATTTCTACAAGTGTCTTTATTAGACCATTGGAGGATGGGAATTCCATGTTACGGATGAAGTCTTCCAGGTTCTTGAGTTCCGCTTTAAGTTGGTTTCCACTTGAAAAGCAGAACGGTTCAGAGTTTACTCAACGTCAAGATATATTTGTGGTTTTACTTCAAGTTTTATGACTTATGGCATATTGGCACTTTTCAAAGCATTTGTGGTACTTTTTATCAAGCTGATCCCACTTCTGATGTTAGGACGTAGTTTGTATTTTCCATATAAATTACTGGGTTTTCTTCATAACTCCTTTATTCCGTCGTGGTGCTCAGGATTACATAATAACTAACTATATCGATCGAAGAACTGACTTTAATTAACTTAAGTAAGAACAATCTTTGGATTGTCACTTGACAGGACACTATCTCCTGAACGAACATCTCAGTGGATTGAAGCTAAGATACAACGGCGAATGCAAATTCTGTAGGGAAAATTCATTAGCGTAACTAGCAATTTATCCTGGGGTGGGCCTGGGGGGGCCTGGGGTTGAGCCCAGGGGGGGGCCTAGGGCTTTCGTTTTTTTAAAAATAAAAAATAATTTAAAAAAAACACGTCTTTTTAATAAAAAGTTTACATGAATTTCTCTATCAATAAATTTCATAGACTTGGTAATCAAACCGTGTTCCCGTAGATTACTTAAATACCACAAATTTTCTAAAAAATAAAATTAACACACATTTTTGAACACAACAAAATAATATTAACAAGGGTTACACAAAAGTATAATATTAACATTGATTTGTCCTTTACACACTTAACTTGTTGTATGTTTCTCCCTAAACTAAAATCTGTAACACCGTTAAACAAAAGAAGCAATGTTATATATGAAATTCTATGTTCGAACTGCGCCCAAGTTTACATGGGACAAACTTCTCAATGGTTAGAAAATAGACTGAAAGGGCACAAGTATGATAAAAATGCTTAACCTCCCTCACAAATCATGTGTCAACAGAAAATCATACATTCGATTTTAATAAAACTAAAATTTTAAAAGCAGAAAATCACCAAAAGAGAATTTTATGAAATGGTGGAGATACAAAAGAAAACAAAATTTTTTTTTTTTACTTTTTTATTTTTCCAGCTAAAAATCTAAGCAAAATATGTCTGTCGATCCTCTAACGCACTATAAACAGTAGACATCGGGTTTTGAAATGATAAATGTGTTTTATACAGAGCGATCTGCTAGGAAATACATACGTGCTCTATAGTAAAGTGTGATGTCCCAAAACAATTAAAACAATAGTTAATATGTGTTATTGTGTTTGTCCAGTTTAACAAATTTTTAACTCTGTAAGAATCTACGTTTAAGGTAAGACCTTTTAGTTTGACATTTTATCTTTGATTTTAACTGACTGTTTTATGTACTTAAAGAGACTTGAAAAAGATATATACTATCGAAACAATCGTCATAAAATAAAAATAATGAACAAAATCTTGAAACATCTTTGCAACCACAACGACCTAAAGCCAAAGGTAAGAAACAAAATAGTATTAACTAAACAAAACTAGAAACGTCATTTTTACTCACAAGCAAATAAAATTAATGCAGCCAAGAGTTCAAGTAATTCAGGATTTCTCTGGGGTGCCCAGCCTTGGTGGTACCTGGGGGGCTGGGTACCCCCAGGCCCCCGCCCTAGTTACGCCAATGTGGAGAAATGGGAAAACACCGGTTTTTTTATTCCACTGTTTTCGCAAATATTTTTGAAGTTTTCTGATGGTTTGGAGCTGTTACGTCATCGATATGGGTCCAAGTACGAGAGGAAATCAACCCTAATTGACAACACCTTCAAAGCAGAATAAAAGCAAATACTCACTTATGTCTTGTTTTTCAGTCTTTTTTGCTCGTTTTTTAATGAAACTCAAACACAACGGTTACGTTTGGTAATTTAGTTGATAATATTTAATTTAATTGAAAATCGCAAGAGAAAAGTAATTAACTGTGTAATCTTCCTAATCGAAACCTTTGCCTTACCTATATTCATTTTCAACCTGAAAATTTGGTTATTAATTCAAGATATATCATTATAGAACATCTGTAGAGCCGGTGGTAATTTTCGTGATTTTTAAATATCATATTAGCTTAAGCTTAAATTGAGTGGTGCCTAGACATGAGCAAAAATGTGATTCTCCAATCACAATTGATGCTGCGATTGCAATTTTTAAATCGCTGCTACTTTAACCTGCTTAACCTTTAATTTTAATATCTAAATATAGTACTAGGTATATGTATAATTGTCTGTGTAGGTATGTATCTATAGCTTAGCAGTTAAAAAGAGTTAATAATAATCAACTGTTTAGAGTTTTTAAGTTTTTTTTTTAATATCTGCAACACGTATTATAGGATTAAAACTTTATATATGCTGCAACTGCACATACCTACTCTTTCTATGGTTCTCAATTATCTAATTTTTTATCCAATTCTTAAAAAAATCTAAAAAAATATATTTTTTAAGGTGACTCACTTCCTATAACTTTTATTTTTTCAGATAAAAAAACGAGATTTAGTACGTTAGTATATGACATAAATCAGGATTGATCGACATATTCAATTGATTTGTATTCAATCCTGTTTCACCATAAATGACTACAACTTCTAAATATGCTATTGGGCCACCCTCGTTCCGTTTGGAAAAATTGAGATATAATTAAAAATACGATTTGGGTGTGTTTTAATCGGCCAGAAGACACGAAAAATAGTAGACGATCAAATATATCTTTCCAAGACACCTTGATTAAAAATTAGTGATTTTAACCCAGCCATGACACTCTAGATTGAAATTTAAAATTGACATATAATAGACCATTCTATGCAGAGTGTCATTTTCTATCAAATAAAGTAAAAAAGAGTGAGTAAGTTGAGGGTGAAACAGGAAGTGGTAAAAAAGAATTGAATACGTCAATCAATCTTAATTTACGTCATATACTAACAAACCAAATCTCGTTTTTTATAAGAAAAAAAACAGTTCCACTCTTGAGAAACATCCGGTATATTATGATCTTGATCCTAGAAAAATAGAAGCCGAAGAACAAGAAGGATTTAGAGCCGGAAGATCGACGGTGGACCCCTTATTTACAGTCACTCAAGTAATAAGTAAAAAGAGCAATATAAACCAAGAGCTACATCTTGTGTTCGTGGACTTGCAGAAGGCATACGACAGCGTTCCCCTTGTGAGACTTTGGAAAGCTATGGAAAAAACCAATATAAATGTAGAGCTAATAAAAGCAGTGAAATCATTATATAAACAAACAAAAACTAGAATAAAAGTCGGCAAAAAGTTAACAACAGGATTTAATGGAACCAAAGGTCTGAAACAAAGGTGCTGTAGTTCACCAACACTGTTCAAGATATATCTCGAACAAGTTCTCAAAGGTTGGAAGCAAAAATGTAGAAATATGGGAGTACCCATAGGGGATAACATGCTCTACACACTTTGCTTCGCGGACGATCAGGTGATCATAGCACAAGATTACGATGACATAAATTATATGACACGTAAGCTTATAGAAGAATATCAGAAATGGGGACTCGAGATCAATACTAACAAAACAGAATCTAACGATAGTGTATCGGAGGAGAACAACAAGATCTAATACTAGAAGAAGGGAAGAAAATTAAGTGCTGCACAAAATACAAATATTTGGGTATGCAAATCACAAATGATGGGCTGTTGGATACAGCAATTAAAGAACGAAACCAACTTGGAAGGAATGCTATCACGGTATTGAATGGGATACTGTGGGACATAAGCATAAACAACAAGAACAAAACTCTAATATACAATACCATCATAAAGAGTATAACCACGTACAGCTGTGAAGTCTGGCCAATTAAGGAAACAACAAAACGAATGCTGGAAGCTACAGAGATGGATTTTTGGAGAAGATCAGCAGACAAATCAAGACTCGAGCGAATAACTAATGAACGCATAAGAGAGATTATGGAAGTTAAACATACGATAGTGGACGACATAAAGAACAGTCAACTCATATGGTACGGGCATGTCCAAAGAATGGCAGAAATAAGAATTCCAAAGCAAATTATAAACTGGAAACCTGCAGGAAGAAGAAAACCGGGTAGACGGAGAAGAAGTTGGCAGGAAGGGATTGACACGTTTATGGAGGAAAGATCTCTCGGAGACGGTGCATGGAGAGACAGACAGGCATGGAGAGATGGCATCGGAAGACGTAGAACGTTTTAAACCGATTAATATATATATATCCTAGAAAATAATATCTTCTCTATAAATAAATAATGGAAAACAAATTTCTTGCAGTATAGGTATATAATAAAATTATATAAGAATTCTTGCTACTTAACTGCTGATATAGAAATTTAATTCCGCGCTGTGTTTGTCATAATGTGGATCAACCTACCTCTCTACCGGTTTCGGAGCCCTACTCCATCATCAGCGTACCTATTCTTGGCCACTCGCATCTTCAAATATCGCTCGCATCTCCGAAAAATCCATATAACAATACACGTGATGCGTATACGCAAAGTTGCGATCGATGTCAAGAATAGGTACACAGGTGAGCTTGGATACATTCCACAAAATGTAAAGTATCGGTTAGATATTAAGTCCCGAACGGGAGATAACGGCCTGCGTGCAATGGTAGTACTTTCGTACCACCGAGGCGCAACTATAAATAGTAAAAGGATGGCAAAAGGCTTTTTTTCAGACAAGCCAAATTATAAAATGGAAAATAAATTTCTTGCAGTATAGGTATACACTGCTGGCAAAGGAATATTAGCAATAGGAGGTTTTCAATGCGATAAAAAAAGATGGTAAGGCTGCAAAGTACACTGCAGTGCAACAGAGACGGATAAAGTGTCTTTTCCCTACCATCGTATAGGGGAAGTGATCATAGAAGTGATACGACGAGAGAGCCCCTGCGAGAGGGGGCGCCGGGCGGGTCTTTAAGACGCTTGTGTGGGGGCTACCGCCTACTAATAGAACAGAATCGAACAAATAGAAACAGGACGGACAGTGTTGCCATTCAATTGAATCGAAATTATGTTGGCTTGTCAAAATCCTAAATCTTCTAATCCCATTATCTTGCCTACTTAATGAAATATTAAATAAAGTACGAAACAATTTTAAGAATGTTTTCTCTAGGCACATAACTTCTTTCTAAAACGAAAAGTAACATGCAAAACTTTGAAATCATTTCTAAAATAGCAAGTGCAATTCTATGAAATGGCAATACTGTACGATCTTCCTAGCAGTCGCCCCGACACAGTCGGTCGGCGGCGGCGCTTGACAAAGCCGCGGCTGTGACAAAGGAATTAGCCCGAAAAAAACTTTATAAGGAATAAGGAGTAGCCGAACAGGGTTGCCGGGTTTGTTAGATTATAATTCCATACGAGAACAAAATTCTCGGTAGATCTTCAACAAAAATTAAAAGTACAGAAACGAAATAAAATATAATATTTAACTCCAAAATTAGCATTCCTATGTGTCGTAATAATAGATGACTCAAATAAAATACAAATATAATAAATATAACAAGAATTAGAAATAGCTAGGTATATTATTTAATATTAAAAAAAATATTGAAATAAATAATAGTAATATATTAATAAAAACATGTAAAACTATAATAAGTAGGGATAGCAGTCACAAATTAGTGTAGCAGTCACTTTTTACCTTTGTACAAATTTTGATCAGTGATATCTAAAATTAATTTCATTTCAATGGGAAAGCTGTAGCAACTCTAAACTTTTTTTTCATATTAATATATTTTTTTGACGGGAAAATCACTAAAATATTTGTCCGAATTTAGGTTGTTTCTTAACTTAAATTTTGTTTTTTGTTTACATTTTTTGGGTTCAACTTTAGTAGATGAATGAAATAAAATATTTTCAAAAGA
Organism: Sitophilus oryzae; assembly: GCF_002938485.1. Lineage (NCBI taxonomy): Eukaryota > Metazoa > Arthropoda > Insecta > Coleoptera > Curculionidae > Sitophilus > Sitophilus oryzae. The sequence continues at coordinate 1,660,274 of NW_022145617.1, read as the reverse complement.
TCTCAACTTCTTCGGGCATGTCGCCAATACCGCGCCTAATAAGGAGTAATAAGGATTTTTAGGAATATCTCTGTAACTCTGCAACTAGACAGAACGATGACCTGTATGTGTGTTATTAATTAATGCATGTTTCATTAAATTATTAATTAATGCATGTTTCATTAAATAAAATTTAATGAAACAATAATAAAGTCAGATTATACAGATTCCAACGCGGCAGTCGCTTAATTTTTAGTCAAATAAGTCAGCTTTTTAAAAGTGCTTCTATTGTAAAAACTAAAGACGCAGTTGAATATATCGTTAGATTTTTCTTTAAATCGGTAGATCGGTAGCTTACAGACGAAACCGGTAGACCTGGCAACTATGTGATGAACTGACGGGAGTCGGAATAGCGAGGTGCGGAGGCGCGGGAAGGGAAATAAGATAATGGCGATAAATAAAGGCAGGAGATGGGTATCATGAGTGGATGGGAGGTGGCGGAATTTTCAAAATTTGTTATCTTATTGGAGTTTGTCTAAGTAGACAGTCGTAGTGGAAGTGGAAACGGGGAAGTTGTTGTCCATCTCTGTTTAAGCATAGACTTTTTATAGGCGTTTCATTCCAATGCATGTAATTCCTATGCCTAGTGATCCATTGCCGGGCCTGTATAAAATGCTCACCTGATGATGGAGTAGGGCTCCGAAAGCGATAGTGAGAGCAGGTTGATCAACATTATGACAAACACAGCGTGGAATTAAATTTCTATATCAGCAGTTAAGTGGCAAGAATTCTTATATAATTTTATTAAATAAATAATATGCGAGAAAAAATTCCTTCGCAGTTTTCTATAAAATGCTTCAATAGAGCACAAAATTACATTCGCAACAATATCGCAAATAGCAACTTCTAAAAGTCACGGACCTAATTTACAAAATCACAATCGCAGCAAAGTCACAAATAGAAGAAATCGCAGTCGCAGTTTCCTGTAAGAGCCAATCGCAGGTTGCGATTGCGATTTTAAAATCTCTGCGATTGAATCGCAGTTTGCAATTTTTTCTCATCTCTAGTGGTGCCCAAAATGCAAAAAAAACTAAAATGAACCTAGACCTATTTGTTCACCGGACAAAGAGCAGCCGTACGTTGTTGTTTTTTTTTATTTTTTAAATCTTTTTATTTATTTTTTCTTACTCTTTAAAAAGTCGCCTCAAGTTTAGGGATTTTATCGCGTCTACTGTTTATCAGGTTATTTTCTACAAAAGTAATTGTCAAACTTTAGAACAATGTCTGTGATAACGACAAACAAAGAAAAAATATAGAATCGGGACACAAGCCACGCATTCCCGTTCATTTATCCATCCGCATCTCTTAGAAAAAAGAAAATCGATGAAAGCCCACCATACGCTGGCGCTTCAGACAGCAACTTGTTGCCGCTCGCCAACGCTATCAGCCTCATCAGCTAGCGCCCTTTTGTCTTCCAAAACGATTTTCGATCGGTTATAGTCGTAATTCCACCGATCCATCGCGAAGTTTCTACTATCAAGAAGGTTTCAGTACGTGTTTGTCAACATAATAATTAACCAAAACAGTTTAATTTTAATTAGGACATTACAAATTATAATTATAATTCAGAGAATAACCCTAGATATAACAGGGTGAGTCTTAAATAAGTACAAATATTTTTAGAGGTAGTATGTTTCGATCCCAGAAGCACACAAAAATTAAAAATTGGAATTTTTTAAGAAAAAATTTTTGGAATGTTTTTTAATCTTAATTAAAAACATAATATCCTTCGTAATATGGTGTAACGTTTTTAGTTCGTTACATGTCTTTTTTATATATAATATATGATGTCTGGCCTATCATCACCGGATTCCCTCTCGTACAGGCCGGATAGTTTATTTGACGCGCTTGTCGTAATTTTTACGTTCTCTAATCCACAACCCTGTTATCGTTTGACACAACCCTGTTATCGCTCTGTGGAGGCGCTGTCAACATTGCTTCTGTCAAATCTCTGTGCTGTAGACTCACTTTTGCTTTTAGCGCTCTGTAGCCTAACCTAACCATCCCGGCTTTTAGAAATGGTGATTATTTAAATCTTGCTGTATAATCTGAATCAGCTGCTATTTCAAAGCAACAGGTAAAGATGAAATATTATCCTTTTAGATTCGATATTATTACTGCATATTTTTAGGGTAGAGCTTTGGATGTCCCAACTTAACTTGTATTTGTATTTTGCTGGCACGTTGGCGTCCCTTTTCTTTTGTCCTCCAGAATATTACATGGAAGAAAGGACAGTTTCTTTGGTTATTATTGAGCCCTCGGAAGTGTTTCGAGGTAGGTTTATTTTGTTTATTAGATCTTGTTTGGTTCTAAACAAGAGTTTCGTATTTTTAGGGTCTTATGGACGTACATTATCTTATGGACGTACATTGTCTTATGGACGGACTTAGAGTGTCCAAGGTTATGGTCCAAGTTACGGACATTATCCAAGGTCCTAGTAGTGTTCCAAGGTATGGGTAGTGTCCCCATATTGCCACAGTATGGATACAGCGTAAGCCCCATGCTGCTTCGCTCCTATTTCTAAGCCTAGTCAGTAGCTACGGCTGTATTGATTCATGCTGTCCTCATTCTGGCCCCTTTTGTTGTTTTGGCCAACAGTGCGAGTCAATGAGTGATTTGACAGTCTTCTGTCAAATGAAGTTGTCATTTCAGAAATTTATCTATTTAGTGCTTTATTATTATTATTAAAAACTCATACCTACATCGAAAATATTGGCCATACATTACACTACCGAAGAAAAAGTATTGATGATTAAATGGTATTATCAAGGAAATAGTTATCAAAAGGTGTCGGACATGTTTGCTGCTCTGTATCTGAATAGACCGATACCTGGAAAATCTACAATCGCAAGGAATATCCAGAGATTTGAGACCAAAAGTACCCTAATAAATAACTGCAGATGTGAAGCAAGGCAGGAACAAAGAGAAGATGCAAGAAATGATACCGACTTGGAAGTTTTATTGTGCGTGGAAGAGAACGATGGAAAGATCAGCACAAGGAAACTTGAGGATGAAATAGGAATAGATCACACTACAGCGTTTCGAATTTTGAAACGACATAAATACTATTCCTTCAAATATGAAAAGCACCAAGAGCTACGAGATGGGGACGAAATACGGCTGCAGGCGTTTTGTTTTGATATGATGGAAAGAGGATAGGGAATTTTTAAAAAACATATGTTTCACTGACGAATGCACGTTTACCTTGAATAATGAACCCAATGTTTAAAATTATCGATATTGGAACAAAGAAAACCAACACAGGTTTGTCGAAACAAGGACGCAATATCCACAGAAAGTAAATGTTTGGGCAGGGATATTCGGACACAATATTATTGGGCCATTATTTCTTACGCGAAATTTAAATGCAGAATATTATTTGGAACTACTCGAAAATCATATTTTACCTGCTTTACATGATGCCGCTAGGGAAAATCAGGAAGTTTGGTACCAAATGGATGGCTGCTCGGCACATAGTACCCTGGCTGTTCCGGAATATTCAGACAATAGTTTTAACGGAAACGTTATTGGCCTAAATCATACAGTAAATTGGCCAGTAAGGCCTCCTGATATTTCGCCAAACGATTTCTTTCTCTGGAGCCATTTAAAAAACAGGATATACAAGGATAAAAAATACCCAAATCTAGACGAGTTAAAAAATGCTATTTCTGCCGAATGCAATAGAATTTCATTTTACCAACTAGCGAATGTAAGAAGAGAATTTTATGATCGCCTGGGTTATTGTCTAGCAGTCGACGGAGGAATATTTGAACATCTTCTTAAATCCTAAAGTTCTAACAATTTAATAGTACCTAAATTAATAAGTTATTGAATATTGTAATAATACCATAATTAACCTTGTAATTGATTACTTTATTTTACTTTAATTCATATTAATTTGTATTTATAAATACATCTTTAAGATTTCCGATGTAGGAATGAGTTTTCAATAACAATAAAGCACTAAATAGGTAAATTTCTGAAACGACAACTTCATTTGACAGTTATCTTTTACCTTGACTGGTGCTCATAAGTAAATACAGGGCCATAAGAAAGGAGAAATATTTAAAAAGAAATCGGCGATAACTCGTAAACGAGCTAATCAAAAATATCTAAAGTTATTCTTTTGAATGTGGGTTTTAGTGCTCTTCAATAAACCTAAATAGAATTATTCTCTAAAATAATTAGGGAAGCCAATAATTGACCCCATTAAAATTTACATGGGATTTCCTATGTCCCGTCCGACGATGCAACACCCGGTATAGGCCGTTTCAGCACTATAGGCGAAAATCTGAAAAAAGTTCAATAAATTTACCATCTTTTGGTCCTCCTGAGTTGAGCGGCGGTCAGGTCGGGTTGCAACCTAACCTAACAAAACTAGGATACTGTTCTTTCATGTCAACTGAACAAATCAAAACCATAATTAAGCTTTCCAACACTTTTTTCCAAGTGACCCCTATATAATAAATCTTATTTGACTGGCCTATTAAATTGTTATTTTTTATACAAGACGATAAAATAGTATTTTATCGTCGAAAAGATTAATTCACGAGCGATGAAATTGCGAGTGAATTAATTTCGGGAGACGATAATGCAATTTTATCGTCGTGTATAAAACAATATTTTTTTTCCATAGCGAGTTACGTTTTAAAAAATATTCAGAAATTATTATTTCAAGGAATTTATTACGAGTAGAAAAAATATTGTGCTGGGTTGGCGTTACTTTCTATGTAATTTGACAAATAAATAAAGCTGTCTCTTTAGTTGACAGTTTTGAGTCAATATTTTTTAATTCTCTTTCGTGTTGATTGCTGATTGAATTGGAGCCAGAGATGGCTCAAAACTAGTAGTGGGAAGTATCGAATGAATACTATCGAAACATTCGATAGTTGCAATTCATTCGAATAATTCGATAGTTAGTAAGAAAACATTCGTTGAAAACTATTCGAATAAAAATTATCGAATAGATCCGTCATCTGCCTTGAAATATTGTATTCTAGTAATTCGGCAGCAAAAACCATTCATTTATAAAATTCATTCATTTATGAAATTCATTCATTCGTCAGGATCGATTATAATAAAATATTAACTGAATTTTAGTTCTCGCCTGGCGACGTAGGTTTCTTTCCGAGAAACCCGACAGCGGTCGATGGCAATGCTGTGGCAATGCTATGAAAGAAGCCGGCATCTTTGATTTTTTGCGGAGTCAGATATAGATAAGGACACATTATTTTTTTATTGAGGTGCGAGTATTTATACAGAAAATACATTATGAAAGGCGCTGTTGCCATATTTTGGTATTAGTTGATATTAGCAAAGAATATTATTGTTTGGCTTTAGTTAATTAGGGATAGTATGTCTATATATTCTGCATTTTTTTTTATTAATATTCTGTTGTTACACTGCAATAATACTAGTTATTTTGGATGTAGGAAAATTATTTTTAATGTTTTTTAGCAAAGACTGGTTTAATAAATAATAATAACAGTAATAATTTGTTATACCTATTAACAACAAAATTTAAAATCATTTAATATAAATATTTTCTTTTAAGTAGTAGCAAAATATAAACAACAAATTAAATGTCAAAATTATTTATATTAGATCCTATTTAAAAATAATATAGTCTCTAAATTTTTTGGCAACGTTGGTTTATTAAATAATAATAATTACAGAACTAATTTGTTATATTAACAACAAATTTTAAAATCATGAAATATAAACATTTATTAATTTTCTAAGCATGCAGTAAAAAATTAGAAATCAAAATTATTTATATTAGGTGCTTTATATTACTATTTAAAAATTATATTTACTTTTACTGGCATTTACTTTAAAAAATAAATGAAATATTTTTTCTTCGCAAAAAACTACATGTAAGAGAATTAGTATAAACAAAATACAAACATCGTTAACTTTTTTTTTTTTAAATTGGCACGTGTAAAACTTTCATTTTAATTTTCTCACCCCATAGTTTGAGTTCGATAACCATTTACTTAACCACATTACTTTAATATGATTATTAAGTTCAACTAATTCATATTATTAAAACATCTAAAATACAAATATGTACTTTTAAAATTAATTTAAGTTCATCTCATCTCTCTTAAAAATTGCTACTTCTCAAAATTTCCCATTAAAAAATAGACCATATACCATATAAAATTAAATAATTGAAAGATCGGACTACGGAAAACCACACAACTTTTCGGAAAAATTTTGACCACCTGCACATGCACACAATCGTCAATAAATAAAATTAAAAAATAACTACTATTTTAGTATTTTAACTATTTTAGTAAACGCAAAAATAGCACAGTATTTATACGGTGAAGTTATAAAAATTTGGAAGAACTAATAATGCACTGACGCATACAAAAATCAAACGAATACTAAATTTCATTTATCAAAAGCATTCGATAGTCGTGGCTCAACGATAACCATTTAGTCGCACGGCGAGGTTGTCACATATGCTTTAGTATACAAATGAATGAATGATTTTATTCGAATAAAACCATTCGATAGTTGAAATCATTCATTCATTAACCATTCGATAGTCTAATTCATTCGATAGTTCCCATCGCTACTCAAAACGAAATAAGTAAATTACCAACAGATATTCAGGCTGAGGCGACAAACGCCATATCCAAACTACTTCCATTTAAATCCCGAATAACTTATGAAAAGGAATAAAAAAATTTTCAAAAATGGAAGCAATTAAAAAGCGTGCGAGAAGAAATAAAGTTTTTAACCTATCCTCGTTGTTAAAGTATCATTTAATCTACCCTTGAGGTTAAAGTACTATTTTATCTACTATTTTTCATAGATATAAGGCAATTTTAACAGTTCCTATGGAAAAAAAAACATATGAAAATGTTTAAATTTCCTGTTATAGTGTTTGGCATAGAAAAAGACTAAAAAATTAAATTCCAGGAAATAAATCTGGTGTAGCGCTGAGAACAGACCAAACTGCGGTAGAAACTAAACACATAAACGTTCCGAAAATTAGTTTTAGACTAGGTCTAACAAAATAAAGTACCTATTAATGGTGCTAACGTGCTCTGGCAAAACTTGCACCTAGAGCTCGCGCTTCCAGAAACAGTTAAAATTAATTTTCTGCTTATGAAGCGCCTACACTAACTGTTGTTGATTTACCTGGACTGTAAAAAATATCGAACATTGTCGTGCAAAAGATATTTTGAAATACTTTAATTTAAAAAAAAATCACTGATTATTTCTCACCGGCACGAAAAACGGGCACATTAAAATTTTGATGTATTTTAAAGCTTAATATATTTTGTTCTAGTGGGCCGATTTTGACGATTTTTTAAGCAATTTGTATCTGAATTATTTAACTTTTTAGTTTCTCTGTCTAAGTTAAAAATGAAAGTTTCCATCTATCAATTCTCTCTCTCTTCAGTCCTGACCCCCATTAGGGAGTGTAGTGGTCAGCGTAACATCATGGATGATTTTTCTCCATGCGCCTCTGTCTTTTGTCATCTCGATGACATCGTGCATTGGCTTGCTACAGCTAGTCGTGATCTGGTCTATCCATCGAGTTGGAGAGCGGCCACGTGGTCTACGTCCCTCCACCTTGCCTTGAATTATGAGCCTTTCCATATTGTCCGTACTTATCCTCATTATATGTCCAAAATATTTTAGTTGTTTTAGTCGGATTTTACAGGAAAGCCTGTTAGTAATATTAAGTTCATTTATAATGAAAACGTTTGTACGGCGTTCAGTCCATGGGATACGGAGCATACGTCTATAACAATACATCTCGGTAGCATCGATCTTCTTACGTTCCGCCTGCCTGAGAGTCCACGATTCGCAGCCATACGTCAATATTGGGAGTACCAAACAGTTGACTAGCCGGTTTTTGGTGGCTCTTGAAATCTGGCGGTCTTTCCAGATCTTCGTCAGTCTCCCAACAACTACCTTTGCCATGTTGCACCTACGCTTCACCTCTTCTTCCGATGTGCCTGTATTTGTCAATAGTGATCCCAGGTATACGTATGACTTAACGACTTCAAAGCGGTCGATATGACTTATATTTGGATGGTTGTTTTGTTACCTATCAACTATCATGATTTTGGTTTTTGCGTATTTAGTTCCAGACCGAGTCGATTGCTTTCGTTTTCTACCCTATTTACTAAATTGATTAACTCTTCTTGACTGCTAGCGAGTAGTGCTGTATCATCTGCAAAGCGTAGATTATTTATTTTTTGGCCATTTATTGAAATGCCTCCTTCCCATGTTTCTAGCGACCTTCTCATTATGTATTCTCCGTATATGTTAAATAGTTGAGGAGACAATATACACCACTGTCTGACTCCTTGTTCGAGGGAAAATTCCTTTGAAGCTGAATCCAGTATTCTAAATGATCTTGTAGTGTGCTGATACAACTGAATGATAAGTGAAATAAGGTGTTGCGGTATCCCCACTTCCTTTAAGATTTTCCACAGGTGATGCCATCTTCATCTATCAATTATACGAGGTAAAACAAAATGTTAATATTTTCGTAAAAGTTTGATTTGGAAAACACTCTGTGGAATATGTTATGCCTACATGTATTTTAACTGTTTTGAAGAGTAGTAACTTCGCGTCCTTCTTCTTCTTCCTTCTTCATACTAGGCGAATCGCCTGTTTGGTTTCGTCGTTTCTACCGGTCACACTGACAAGTTGTCGGTCGCTCCATCGTTTTCGTGGACGTCCTAAGTTTCTGCGACCTAGCGGTGATTTGTCGCGTGCAACTCTCACTATCCTTCGATTGTCCATTCTGCTGATATGGTCGTTCCATTCTTCCTTTCTGCTGAGTACCCACTCATTTACATTTTCCACCTTGCAGCTCTCCTTATGCTTTAATTTCTCTCCCTGTCCAGAAGCGTCTTTCCAGCTATTCTGCGTCGTACTCTCATTTCGGTTGTCTCTAGTAGTTGTTTAGTTTTCGCTGTATCAGGTCGAGTTGCAGTGTATGTCATTATTGGTCGTACCGTTGCCTTGTAAATTCTCGCTTTAGTTTCCACCTCAATGTTTTTATTTCGCCATATTGTATCGTTCAGGCATCCTGCTATTCTGGTTGCCTTCGTTGTCCGTTCTCGCACCTCCGCTTCTACATCACCATATCCTGAGATTTCTATGCCTACACTGAAAAAAAGGATCTCTCAGTCGAAATGGATATGATTTTGAAAAAAATGTTACATCACGATTAATCAAAGTAAAGCAAACAAATTATTAAAATTATAAGCTTTGGTCACATTTAGAATTTTTTAATACGACGACTTGAAATTCTAAAAATTTTGTAATTATTTGCATAAAAAAATCGATACCTATATTCTTATTCTATCTATAGTCACGCATGCATTATCTAAACAGGCGGATTAGGTAAATGTCTCTTACCTTCAAATATAGCAAATAAATGATCTAATTTACATTTTTTTCAGAAACTCCTTTAAAGAATCCATATATCCTAAAATTTGTCCATAAAAAATGACAAATGCATGTTAATAACGATCACTAATTTGATATACGATATGCGTTTAAAAAGCAAATTATGCAAAATTCCAAGTGGAAAATTCCAAGCAACAAAACCCGTGCGTACTATGATGTGCGACTTATGAAATGCGACGTGAGACTGATCGGACTGCCGACTGATTGTATATAGGTACCGTCCTTCGTCATCGTCTTTGCGTGTCGTTATTATTTTTCATCAAAAGAGTATTTAGCTATTGGAAAAATGGCCATGTTTCTTGAATAAAGTACTTCCTAGCGTATTTTTGTTATTAACTTAAAACAAAGTAACTTGCACTTGGTTGAAAGAAAATAGATTCAAGAGAAATTTTCGAATTTTTCAAGAGAACAAGTTTTCTTGAGTTAAGAGAGTTTTTCTTCAGGCCAAATATTTTCTTTTACGCTAAAATAAATTCTCTTGCCACTAAATTTTTTTTTACGAATGATGACGACTTTAGTTTAAGTCTATCTTTTTTATCAGTGTAGATACTTAAACTTCATCTCTTGCTGGATAACATTGCCCTCGACTTCCAGCTTGCATCTTAGTGGTACTTTTGATGTCGTCATGCATTTAGTTTTCTGTGTCGATATATTATCATATTAAGTGATTTGGCAGTTATATAACAAAATGGACAAAAATAAACCTGGTAAATAGGAAATTACTATTCTATGCTATGCCGACGACGCCGTATTGGTAGCTGAAAATGAGAACGATCTACAGCGCTTATTACATCGATTTAATTGCACTGCCAAATCGTCGTCTAAGTCCGTACGTCGCGTACGACATGTAGTGGCCCTGGTTCTGGCTCCAAGGACCTGACGGCCGCACGCACCGCCCGTCTCCAATTTTCCCTGTTTTCTGTCCTTCGAACGGCTCCCTCCAGGTTGGTATTCATAAGTTTTTCAACCATGTCCACCCACCTGGTTGGTGATCTGCCTCGGCGACGGGATCCTGCAGGTCTTCCTTGTACTACCTGTCTCTCCATGTGCACGCTCCTGTTGACATGGCCGGAGAAGGGAAGTATAGTTTATAGACAGTGCTGGAAAGTCTTTGTGATAATTGGATTTCGTTAAGAACCGACACATTGGTGTGATGTGCTGTCCATGGTATTCGCAACATCCTCCTCCAGCACCACATTTCGTATATGTCAACGCGTCGTCTGTCGGCTGCTAACAATGTCCATGTCTCCGAAGCATAAAGCATAAACGGAAAGACACAAAATTATGATTTCAGTCTAATAACTATTTAGTCAACATGTTTGATTTATGTGAAAATGATGTCATTTGATAATTTCGATTCCAAATATCTCGAAAACCATTACTCGGAGCGATTTTTACCAAGAGGTCTTTTTTACGTAAAAAACGTGATAAATGTATATTTTTTTGCTCAGTAGTTTTATACAGGTACGAACGAAAAGTTATTACTCTTCAAACCAGTTAAAACATATGTAGGTGGCGCCCTCTACAAGTAGGAGTCATATTGACAACAAAATCAAATTTCTTATGTTAAAAAACTCCCAGACACCAATTCATACAACTGTTGACGTTACTTTAGAAATTATTTGGGAAAAATCGAAATAAAAATGAAACTTCTACACCCTGTATCTCCGAAATGAAGCGTTCTAGGACATAAGTTCATACAAACTTTCTTACTTCCGGAATAAAGTTCGGACCACCCTGTTTATTAAAAATTAATTTTGCTGAACATTTTAAGTTCATAATTTTTTTAAATATGATTGCAATTTTGTTATTTGTAATTTATGTATTATAACTTTCTTTTGTATTAGAATTATGCCAAAAAATAGTGTAGGTAATTTAAGAAAATATATATTTATAAAAATAACTAAAACTAAAAAAATATATTGCTAATATTGTATCCTTTTATTTCTCCATTACAGCCTAAATAATTTTATAATAAACTGTCCAGAATGTTACGCAGAATATATTTATTCAAAATGTAATATTATGTTAAATGACATATTTTAACATATATTTAAAACATTTTCCATGTAATTTTGGTTGTTTAATAGGAATTGATAGGCTTATTATTTGAATGTTTATTGAGTTTCAATTTATAAATAAATAGAATTACAACACATTAAAGCTTTATGTGGTAGTACTTGCATAGGCTTTTAACTCTTAGCAAAACTTCAAAAAAAAATTGTGTGTGCACTATAGGCGCGTAAAAAAAACGATAATTCTATAACCCGGCCGGATAGACCTGGCAGCTGTGACCACTAACCTAAAACACTGCTACATCTCTGATTACTACCATCTGCTACTTTGAATAAGAAGACTAAGGAAGGAGCATAATGCTATCCATGTATTCATGCATGGTGGGCGGAAAAGCCACCATAAAAGCTCTCTAGGGTGAGGATCCTTGACAGTTCTGTTTGACGATTCATTTGACACATTTGATTTGAAATTTTGTTGATTTGTCAGTCTTTACGGAGCTTATTTTATGTTATTTATTATTTATTCTACTACTGATAGTTGTATAAAGGTAGTAAACCTAGATGGAAATTGTGGCAGAACTTAAATTATCAGTGACACTATCGCGATTTATCGAAAAAGACTCTAAAATAGTTGGTTGTGTAGCGTGCGGTAGATCTCGGCAAAAATTGAGTGAAATAATGGAACAACTTTTCGCTAGTAAGTGACTATATAATATACGTACGTGTAGTAAACAGATCATTTATGAAATTCACTTAAATTAACTAAATTATATATTTTTCTTGCATTTTAGCTTTTATTTATTACTTGTCAAATATTAGATGTCAAAGAATTTAGATACGTTAATTTGACTTACCTGCTTCAGTAGCGTATCGGATGTTTGTGTTAATAAATACTTATTATAACTTATCTATTTTTATTAGAATTATATATTTTTATAACAATTTTAATAACTACTAACATTTATTCACAACGTAAAATAAAACAACAAATTATTGAGTCTACCCCACGTCTACCCTACATCATAGTTTTACATTTTTTAAATAAAATTAGAACGACACTGATAAACCGGAATTTAAGTCGGCCATATTTGAGGCCCATCGCGGTGTAAGATTTTTGATATGCTCCTTCCTTAGTCTTCTTATTCAAAGATCTGCTACTAACCATCAATTTGTTTTATGTGGTCTGTGGTCTGTTTTTGTTTAAATGTTTTGTTCATTATTCATGTTGGGGATTTATTTTTAAATTAATGTTAATCGTTGGGGCAATCAGTAAACTCATAGAATATGTATTTACTTTGCATAATCAAAATTGTCAGTCTAAATTTTACATAACCAAATTGTCACTCTACATCGCTGTCTTTTTTAGACAGATGTCACTTGTCTTGTCATTCAATTTATTATTCGAATTCTCAGAATGTTGTTAACAAAAGTTTCATCTTAAAATAAAATTTTAATCAATCACAATTGTTTATCTCCATCATTTACCGGATTAATACTACAGAAATTACAGCTCAATTACAAACAATTCGTTATTTATAGTGATTTACAGTAATTTTATTAAACTACTAGTTGAAGCTTGGCGCATCCGCCACGAAATCAGGAAAAAAAATACTTTCAATTTTTTTTTAATTAAACGAAAAACAAAAAATCCGGCGACGACAATTTTTAGAAGAGCCAATTAGCTATCTTTTAGTAAAAAAGCAACTTTCTAGGGAAAGTCGTTACTTCAGTAGAGACGACACAGATAAACATTAGCATTTTATACACACACCGGAAAAATCTAGGGATATCATTTTATTAAAGTTAAAAATAAATGTTTTGAATAAACAACCACATATTTGTAGGCCAATTCTTTCTACTTCGATTGAAACGAAGTAGTCACACTAGTTATTTCTAAATTTGGGATATTTACAGAAGTGTATAAAAAGCACCTAGCATCAATTGTTCGAATTTAAACTGCACTGGCTATGCTTTTATGATAACTGGCCATAATTCATTCAAATAACTCTGTTTAGTATTAAACGACATTATGGAGCGTAGACATCTTAACAGAGACGAAATGCTAAGGGCCATGGGTATGCTCGAAGCTAGAATGCGCTAAATCGACGTAGTTAGAGCATTAAATACAACGCAAAGTGTAATATCGCGATTAAGTGCACACTACCGTGAAAGTGGTGATGTTGCTGAAAGGCACACAGGGCGACATCGAATTACTACCCCTCAGCAAGATCATTTTTTACAATTAAATGCTCGACGCCGACCGACTCTTACAGCACCAGAGCTTAGTTTAATTCTCCAGGAAACACATAATGTAACCGTTAGTCCTGACACTGTTCGCAATAGATTAAGAGAGGTCAACTTAAGAAGCAGACGCCCCTGGAGAGCTCAACCCTTAACGAGAGGAAATCGAGAGGTACGATATTTATGGGCTCAAGATCATGTTCAGTGGTCGAATGAACAATGGGCCAATGTTCTCTTTACGGATGAGTCACGCTTTGGAATTCGTCCGGATTCGAGAAGGCTTAGGGTATGGAGAGAACCGGGAAATCTTATTCGGTTGGATCATGTTCAGGAAGTGCACCCTTATCAAGGTGGAACAGTTATGGTCTGGGGAGGAGTCCAGTTAGGCCGTAAAACCGATCTCGTTTTTCTCGAAAGGTTTCTAACAGGAATCACATATCGTGATTTAATTCTTGAGCCTGTCGTGTTACCATATGCCAATGATTTTGGGAGAAACTTCATTCTCATGCATGACAATGCACGGCCTCATACAGCCAGAGTGGTAAGTGAGTTTATCAATGCTCATCAATTAAACATCTTACCCTGGCCGGCACAATCTCCTGACCTCAACCCCATCGAGCACGTATGGGACGCAGTCCAAAGAAGAATTTTGAGAATGGGTATGCCTCGTGAAACTCGTAGAGATCTAGTTCGAACCGTGAATGCAGCGTGGCAGGCTGTACCTCAAAAAGAGATCGACAACCTGATCAGGAGCATGGAGAGACGATGTAGGGCTGTAATGAACAGTAGAGGAGGCCATACCCTTTATTAAGTAAAAATGGTTTTTATCTTTTTTTTAATTCACAGTTTAGAATTAAAAAAAATGTGTGTATTCTTTTGAGTTCAATAAAAATCAAGGTAAATTTGAAAAATTTGGTAAATTTCGCATTTTTATTTCCAATACGTCCTGTAAACTATTTGTTTATTTTAATTTTATTATATCAGAAATGCAAATAATAAAATTACTGACGATGGCTGGATAAAATTGAAATATCCCTAGACTTTTCCGGTGTGTGTATATGTAGATACGAATATTCTCGTTGATTATTGGTTTTGAATAAATATGACCACCAATGAAAAATGAAAAAAATGCGAGTTACTAACTCTAACTAAATAACTTGTTATATAATACTCTAACTTCTAATTCTGAGCTGACAAATGAGCTAGATGCTTCACCTAGACCGTTATTCAGAACCTACAAACCTCAGTAAAGAAGTTTAACTTCAAACATTTTTTTATATATTTTTATAAAATATATAAAATATATATTTTTTTTTCTTGTAAAAACCATATTAGTTCGGCATCTGTAGACAAAATTATAGGTCCCAAAACGACAGAGAAATAATAAAAATAGAATAAAATATGACAAAATCCCCCATCTCAAATTCGTATCAAAAGAAACCTCTATCTGCTATACAAAGCGTCCATCAAAAAGGGATTCGATATATATGCATAGCGTAAAGCGGCATCTTGATCGAAACTCGTTTAATCGAAACTGCTTCTATTATAAACGTCTACTATATCATTCCGAGATAGCTTTTGTGAGCCCGGTCGGTATATTAATGTTGGGAATAATAAAAATAATAGTAGAGCCATTCTATTTTAACTGCTGGTCCCTTAAACAGGTAATGTACAGGGTGGTCGAAATTGGTCTGTTTTAACAGAGTAAACCTATTTCCTACCAAAACCGACATAGATGTCATGGGCTCGATTTCTGAGACACGTTTAATAGCGTAAACCGCCTTTTGATATTTTTACTGCCAACTGAGATACGGGGTCTTTTTGATTTTTTTACCATTTTGAAAATTGCCCATAACTTTTGTATTTCGCGGAATAATAAAATTCTGTAAAAACGTTCTTAAGGCACTTTTTAAACACAATTCAGTGTCGTAGTCAGTATTTTTCTATACTTGCTCTTTTTGTCAGAAATATTAAAAAATATAATTTTTTAAATGGAAATCATAGTTGGCTATAAACTTCCTGGCTAAAAAATTCCCCCCCTTTTTTTGACCCTTTCCAACGATATAAAGTTATGTGCATTTATTTCTAAGAATGAGAGAAACATTAGGTTTTTTATCCTTGATTTTGTGTTGACCTAGTTGCCTAATTATTTTTTATCACAATTTAATATTTTATATTTTTATTTATCTCCATAATTAAAGACTTTTGAAAAGGTAAATCAACATTCTATATTAGTATTACCACTGATAATTAAAACGCCAGGGTTACAACTGAACTATTAAATCGAAAATCTGGAGAGAATTGGAATTGGAATTGGAAAAAAGGGCCCCATAGCCTGCTAGATCCTGTGATTTAACCCGTTTCGACTTTTTTTGTGGGGGAAATTAAAAGACGTTATATATAAGGAAAGAACCATTGGGACGAGAGAAGAATTTCGTAGAAGGCTACTAGGCAAGCTTTTGGACTTATTACACCAGTTCGCCTAATAAATCGCGGTAACTCTGTGCGCAAAAGATGTATATTGTGTACTTAACAAGGAGGTGCTCTTTGAACATCTTTGAGTTTTTTTTAGAAAACTATATTCGTCACTCAAAAAATACGTTTTTTTAGTTTTGTTCTTTGTTTATTGTATCGATTTCAATTGTAATTACTAATACTAATATAGAATGTTAATTTACCTTTTCAAAAGTCTTTAATTATGCAGATAAATAATAATATAGAATATAAATTGTGATAAAAAATTACTAGGCAAATAGGTCAACACAAAATCAAAACCCGCTTCGATATAAAGATAAAAACCCTAATATTTCTCTCATTCTTAGAAATAAATACACATAATTTTATATCGTTGGAAAGGGTTAAACGCCACCATTTTTTTAAGTTTATAGCCAACTATGATTTCCATTTAAAAAATTATATTTTTTATTATTTCTGACAAAAAGAGCAAACATAGAAAAAAACTAACTACGCCACTGGATTGTGCTTTAAAAAGTGCCTTAAGAATGTTTTTATAGAATTTTATTATTCCACGAAATAAAAAAGTTATAGGCAATTTTTAAAATAGAAAGAAATTCAAAAAGACCCCGTATCACAGTTGACAGTGAAAATATCAACAGGCGGTTTACGCCATCAAACGTCTCAGAAATCGAGCTCATGACATCTATGTCGGTTTTGTTCTATCTAGTCAGGAAATAGGTTTTGTCTGTTAAAACACCAATTTCGACCACCCTGTACTTTCAACTTTTCAACATCATAAGAAAAAAAATATTTTGAAACACTCTACTGTATATTTAATACCTTAACTAGTTTCTTCAATTCCTTCAAAGAGGCATGTTCAAATTTCTATAAATTTGATGAATTAATAGATACTTACTAATTTTATTTTAATTTAGTCTGGAATTTTTTTTTAAATTGTGCACCTCTGATTAAAGTTAGGGAGGAGGTGGAGCAGTAGTCCAATTTTATAATTTGTATACGTTTATATAAAAAACATTTGGCATTCTCCATGTACGTCGTTCCGGAAATTAAAAAAAAATCACCCAGAGAGACAAAAATGTCCAAACGTTTCGCGTGACGTTGAACGTAAACCAGAATCGTTATTTTTAAATTAAATTTTTAAACATCGCCCTGATGAGAAGGCAAAAATATAATTATACAACG
This sequence comes from Sitophilus oryzae, assembly GCF_002938485.1. Classification (NCBI taxonomy): domain Eukaryota; kingdom Metazoa; phylum Arthropoda; class Insecta; order Coleoptera; family Curculionidae; genus Sitophilus; species Sitophilus oryzae. The sequence continues at coordinate 1,642,869 of NW_022145617.1, read as the reverse complement.
TTATAACAGCTGACGCTGTATATTTTTACGCCTTTTTGGACACAACGCAATTCCTTTTCTTCCTTTTTGTCTCCCTGTTTCACTCTGGATCCCTTTAAAACGGTATTTAAGCAATTTTAGCTCGAAATGAAATAGCTCATCGCAGTTTTAATGCTTTAAAACTCATTAACTCAAATTCACGGAACTATAACTTTCAACATAACTTGAGAAGAACCATGACAAGTGAAGAAAGTGACAATAACCGATAAATTTGAAAATTTAAAAAAATCATGGCAACATTTTGAGAGCCACCGCGCCGGTAGCAATCGATAATCAGTGGTAAATACCAAGCAATTACCAGAATCTCAGCTCGTTCGACGCCCAGTGTTGACATATCGACTAAAAAGGTTTAAAAACGACTTGAAAAATTCTGGTTAAAACTAAAAAACTAACCTAACATTAAAAAACGGATTTTCGATAGATATCAGATCGATGTAATTAAGTTAGAGCGTCGCTTTATCACTTTACGTAGAACTGCAACTCTACACTTAACAACACTTCAATACACTGCGATTCTTGCCAGCACTACACTTAAATACTCACGTGTATTTGGCACAAAATACATGTATATGCTATCTGAATTATTTAGGACTATTTTTTGAAATGTAAAGTAAAGATTTGAAGTTAACGTCTGCTTTTTGCTGCCAGGGCTAATAAATTCTCTCGAAGCACTATAAACATATATTTCCAGTGAACAGGTGGCACTCAAAAGTTTTTCAATATTTTTCGGAAAATGTTAAGAAAGATAATATTTTCAACATTTCTTTTTGCAAAAAACCTCACGGGTGTGTTGCTGGGGTTGAACCAAATATATTTAAAGACTATAGGGTTAATAGCCCACTTACACAATGAGTAGAAAGTGAAGTCAAACATATGAAATGGGAATATCAATCTTGCAGAAGTCCATCCTTTTGAGTATATATGCATATTTATGCGATTCTTATGCGCACGCCCAAATAAAACGATCTGATTTCGATCTGGTCTACTTTATCGCTGAACGCTGTCACCTGACCACGCAAAAACTCTGAGGTGTTTTAAACTCTAATATATAGGGTGTTTCAAAACAAATGCGAAAAACTTTAGGGGGTGATTCCTTGTTCAAAATAAAGGGTAGTTTGCTTTATAAACGTTGGGTCAAAAGTCAACCATTAGGGAGATATCGCAGTACAAAGATGGCGGAAAATTAATGTTTTTATTTTTTATCTTGAAAACAAAAAGAGATAGACTAATGAAATTTTATGGAAACATTACTGTTATGAAAACACACTTTCAGGTAATTTTTTTACTTTTTTAAAATGAGTGGAAGGGGTTGAAATAAACTACCCCTATCATTCTTGTTAACGAAATTAAACGAAATAACGAAGAAAAATCTTATCAAACACATGCAAATACTTTAATTTGGATAGTTTAGTTTGTTTAGAAACTTTTTTATCTCTTATGTTTTTTTGATAAAACTCACCGATTTGAAATTAAAATATAAAATGTAAAGCAATACATGTCAGGACAAAAAACATTTTTAGATTAAGAATCTAGTAATAATAACGATAATAATAATCATCTAGATTTCTAGATAATAACGTATTGCAGTAGAGTAATGTCAAATAAAATAATATTATATAGGAACATCCTAAAAAGTAACAGCGGCCGACTAGATTTTTTCCTAAAAAAATTACAGCAGCCCACTAGATTCTTTATCAGAAAATGTTTTTTGTCCTGACATGTAATGCTTTACATTTTATTTTTTAATTTCAAATCGGTGAGTATTATCAAAAAAATACAAGAGATAAAAAAGTTTCTAAACAAACTAAACTATCCAAATTAATTTTTTTGCAAGTGTTTGATAAGATTTTTCTTTAAATTTCGTTAACAAGAATGATAGGGGTAGTTTATTTCAACCCCTTCCACTCATTTTAAAAAAGTGAAAAAATTACCAGAAAGTGTGTTTTCATAACAGTAATGCTTCCATAAAATTTTATTAGTCTATCCCTTTTCTTTTTCAAGATAAAAAATAAAAACATTATTTTTCCGCCATCTTTGTACCGCGATATCTCCCTAATGGTTGACTTTTGACCCAACGTTTATGAGGCAAACTACCCTTTATTTTGAACAAGGAATCGCCCCCTGAAGTTTTTCGCATTTGTTTTGAAACACCCTGTATAATATATTATTTTTTTCATAATGGCATTATTTCAACCTGTTATTTTAGATATTCTTGAAATATAGATATAGATATATCTATCTGTTTATTGCTTTTGTTTAAATATTTCAGAGATTAAATTTAAATCTATAAGTAAAGGAGCGCACAGTAAGACGCTAACTTGATTTACGTAGCAGATAGAAACTTTGAAAACTACTTGTATTGGTTAGTATCAAAATAAATCAACTAATCGCGAAGCACTTTTCACGCTTGCGTAGTTTAAAGCCGTTGAACCAAAAGGACTGTATAGGACTGTATTTGTAAAGCTCCATCTCAAAAATTTGGCTTCAATTTCTTTGCCTGACTAGCCATATAGTTTTTAAATATATTTGGGTGGAACTATGTATACTATCATTTAAAATAATTGCAGTTATTTCTGGGACACCCTGTATAAAATACTATTGAACTACTAAATCTAAATTTAATTAGTTAAAAAGTATTTATAAGCCAATTTTTCAGGGAGTTTTTTTAAAATTTTTCCTTTTTTAAACGTGGTTTGTTTTAGAGGTCGTTAAGTCTGTCGCTGGGATCTGATCGGTTATTGGATTTCTATTCCACCAATGCAATTTCCGATGATTTACACACCGACATAAAGGCCCGCATACACTGACGTACATAACTGTTGCACCACGAAAAAGACTGAAAAAAAGTTGGTTGTGCAACGTGCGGTAGATCTCGGTCAAAAAATCGAGGGAAATAATGGAATAACCTTTAGTTAGTAAGTGACTAATACGGTAATCGCAAAACATTTTTCGATGTACGTCATCAATCATATCGAAATTGACACTAAAGCCTATAAACTTGATTAAATAAAATTTTGGCAAAAATGTTTAAATTTGTTGTATAATTTAAGATACCGAGCAGCTCTTTATTTTAATTTATAGAGCAAATGAGTGTAACAGATATTTTATTTAGATTAAAGCTGCAAAAATTAGTTTAAACCAAATTTTATTATCGTCGTTCATTATTTGACAATTATCATAATGTCAGTCATTATTTTGTATAATGTCGTGTTGTTGTTGAATCTTTGTGAGCAATCTTCGTTTTTCTGACTATTTTCATTGTCTTTTTTAAAAATTGTACTTTTAAACACAAACAGTTCTTTTAAGAACTAAATTTTCGAGTTTTTGTATCGAATTTCTAGAAATTGTGTGTTGAAAATATGCCGAAGCATTTAAACAGTCGAAGCAAAGAGCTTGTAGCTTCCCTGATAAACTATTTTCAACAAGAACGTAACAATAAAGGTCCTTTATTATCCTTGACTGCAGTCAGAGAAGTAAGTTGATTGGTAAGCACATTATACCACATTCAATGGTATTTCTACGTTAGTTTTTAGTAAATTACCACTTGGGGGTGGTGTTGTAAAATGCACATCAATAAATAAAAAAAATCTATAATAAAGCTTAGAATAATCATCATAATGGGTTAGATTTTGGCAATATGTAATAAGTAAAATAAGCTATAAAACAAATAAATCAATCATAATCATAAATCCATCACAATCTGGCAGCGTTGTCGCAATCGCTTGTCACTCAAAGTTGAACGCGTGCATCGGAAATTGTTTTGCGATTACTGTATGTGTAGTAAACTGATCATTGATGAAGTTCATTTAGAATTAACTAATTACATATTTTTTCTTGCATTTTTGTTTTTATTTACTACTTGTCAAAGATCAGATGTCAAAGAATTTAGATACATCAATTTGTTTCAGTAGCGTATCAGATGTTTGTCTTAATAAATAATTATTATAACTTATCTATTGTTATTAGAATGCTATGCTCATTCCTTAATCTTTTTATTCAAAGCATGTTAGATTTGGAAACCAAAACAAATAAGCTGTTAAGTCAATTCTAAACAACAACAACAAACAACGCTTTATTGTGGAAAAAACCAAAACAGCTTCATCGACAAAGCACTCACAAAACAAACAAAATCACAAAAAAACTATAGAAACAACAAAAAATACACAATACAAATAATGCAATTATTCAAAAAAAATTAAGCCATAAAAATTACAAATAGAACATACATTGACAATTGCAGAACAATAAGCAGTAAATAGATATAATTTTAAGAGTTATAAAATATTAAATATTTGACCTTTGACCAGTGTGTGAGACGATCAAAATTTTAAAATTTAAAATTGTTCATGATTAAACATCAACAAAAAACTCGTTTACCGCATATCTCATCTCTGTGTGCCCACTTTTCCTCTCTCCAGTAAGTATGATTTCAGAGCTTTGCGAAATGCGGGAAAGAATGAAAGCGACTTGATATTGAAAGGCAGATGATTGTACATTTTTTTGGCATTGTACAGTATTGAACCTTTAACTAATTCTGAGCTCGGGGTTGGCAGATAAAGATCGTGATCACGTTTCTAAGGGGATAGTATGAGATGGCCTTTCGGGAATAGCAGATATGTGCTTGCGGATTAAGCAAATGGATTCAAAAATGAATAAAGAAGGAGAGTCAGTATTTTAATTTTTTTAAAGAAATTCTGGCAGTGAGTTCTTCTGTTCAGTCCCAAAAAATATCGAACTGCCCTCTTTTGAAATCTGAAAATACGATCAAATTTTGTTGCGCAGCAAGTACCCCAGAATGGAAAGGCATAACGAAGACGTGATTCAAAAAGGGTATAATAGGCTATTCTAGAGGTTGATAAGTTAAGTTCCCTAGAAACTGATCTTTTTGCAAACCAGGCAGCGCTTAGTTTCTTTGATAGAGCTTCGATGTAAAAGTTCCATTTTAACAAGTTGTCTACAACAAGTCCTAAGAATTTCACAGAGTCCACGACGTCATTGGTGGTGTTATTAAGTATAAAATGTTGTATAGTACTTTTATATGACAAAACTTTAGTTTTTGATAGGTTGAGGCATAGGAGATTAGAATCGGACCAAGATTTAATGGTGCGTAAGTCACTGGATATAGTATTATATAGTGCCGTAACATCTGGGCCGCTCCAAGTGAAACTAGTACCGTCCGCAAAGAGGCAGATTTTACCGCTAATGTCTAGATTTGCAATGTCGTTGATAAACACCAGAAACAAAATAGGGCCAAGTACTAAATCTACACAACGTTTCCTACAAATGTTGAAATTCTTATAATTTTACGATCAAGTTTACTATCTTTCCAAGAGCCTTGAAACCTTCGAGCCTTAAAAAATTAGTCAAAATGGGCAAGTTTTCGACATTTTTCCATACATATACTCATAAAATTTGTCGATTTTGGCCAGGTCCCGGATTTTGATGAAACTACTGTTTTAATTACTAGTTAAAGCGTAGAACACAAAAATATAAGCCATTTTGGTACATTTTGGCATAATTTTAGCTACCATGAAAAACAAGGGTTCCAAAAATCTAGATTTTTACAAAACCAACACACTTAAGCTGATAAATCATTATATAATCTAAATCTACATAAAATTTCTTACTCTCTGTCCGGAACAGTGTTGCAGGTTTGTTTCTCTTTAGCCACAAATTGAACGAGATAAAACCGTCAGTCCGTTCAACAGGTACAACGTTGTACGAAGTTCTCTGTCAGCTGACAGGTGGTTGTTGTGAGATATATAAGGATTTAAACTGCTCGGAAGTTACTTTCTGTGTATCTGGTCTCGAGCCGTAAATTGACCAAAGGAAAATACCAAAAACGAACAGGAAATAAGCCGAAAGAACAGCTTTAAGAACTTAACAAACGTTTATTGACTCAATGTGAGGTTATTATAAAAAACTATCCTCAATTTTTGAGCAGCGGGGAGGTACGGCAATAGTCCATTGTCTCAAATTTTAGCTAATTATTTATTCATGAGCACGTTCGAAGTAGAGAATAAAGAAAATTTTTCCAAGAGTATGGATGGTATAGAGATGTGGATGATATATTTATTTGTTGTTTTTGGCACACATTTTGAGACACTATATACAACTTTATTTCTAAATTATACAGGGTGTTTCAAAAAACATGTACCATCTCTCGTGGAGAAATTCCTCACGTAAGAATAAGATTTATTTTTCATATCAACATAGGTCCGATTCTGCTTTGTTTCGTAGCTACAGGGTGTTAAATACTTAATAATCTTTCGATTTATTATAATTTTCTTTCAAGTACTTTCGAATGAAATTTTGAGGGTAAAAGTGACTATAAGTGCTACATATTTTAATGCTAAAAAGTGTCGATAAATTCATCAGGGACGTGCATATGGGTTATCACTGGAATAATTGTCAAAAAAAAACATGTGCGCCACTGACTTTTTTCTTTTGATATCAAAATTGTGGAGGCCGTTTAATGCCAATTAAAAGTTATCTCTTGATATTTTGTCAAATCGATGAGATAAATGCAATTTTATTAATCACAATTAATAAAATTAAAATTATAATAAAATTAAAAATTTATATATATTTTACCTAATTTATTATTAAATATTATTACTCTGAATTTTTTTTTGTGATTTTCTTGGGATTTATGTTCGGGAAAACTCTAAGTGATTATTTTGATATGACACTACACTGATGAAGGCTATAATGTTAGCCGAAACGGTTATTTCTTCTTTAAAAACGAAATAAAGATAATGAAAAATCAAATGAAAACTTAATCAGAGTTTTCCCGAACCTAAATCCCAAGAAAATCACAAAAAAAATTCAGAATATTTAGAAACAAGGTTCAAGAGTATCAACGTTTCCAAGAATACTATTACTATTAGTTATTATTACTATTAGTTCAACCTACAGCAATTTCAAATAAAAAAATAATAATATTTAAGAAAATTGCAAAAAAACCAATTTAAAAAGGTTTAACATCCTGTAACTATAAAACTATGTATTTCCATACTCATGTTTATAAGGACTTTTTTTCATATTTTTTGATGAGGAATCAATGAATACTAATATAAAACTTTCGCAAGTTAATGATATTATTTATTTTAAAGGTTGCTATTAGACTTGGACCAAGGCAAATTAATAAAATTGCGTTTATCTCATCAAGGAGGTCGAAATCGACAAAATATCAAGAGACAACTTTTAATCGGCATTAAACTGCTTACACTATTTCGCTAACAAGAAAAAAGAAGTCAGTGGTGTACATGTTTTTTTTTAGAAAAATATTCCAGTGATAACCCATATGTACGCCCCTGGTGAATAAGTCGACACGTTTTTAGCTTTAAAATATGTCGCATTTATAGTAACGTTTACCCTCAAAATTTCATTCAAAACGCTAAAACTACTTGAAAGAAAATTACAATAAATCGAAAAAAAAAAGATTTTAACACCCTGTAGCTGCGGAACAAAGCAGAATTGGAGTTATGTTGATATGAAAAATAAATCTTATTTTTACGTGAACAATCTCCCCAGGAGAGATGGGACATGTTTTTTGAAACACAAATTTAGATATGAAATTGAGAATAACCTTAGATTACCATTTTTAGATGTACTAGTTAATAGAAATATTAGCAATTGCCTGGGATTTGATGTCTATAGAAAAAATATTACAACAGGTAGATATACAGAGTTATTCACCTCATTCGACACGGAATATTGTAGCCATATGATTTTTAGAAATTGTGAGTGAAGAAGATCGTTGGAGCATCGTCTAAAGCTGCAAATCACTCATAAATCTTACGAGTTGTGCGACTCAATTTGACCGCATTTTCAAGCTCCAGAAGAGAGCTGTTCGATATTCACTGGGACTAAACAGCAGAACTCATTGCCAGGACTTTTTTAAAAAATTAAAAATATCTCTCTTCCTTGCTTATTTATATTTGAATCCGTTTGCCTAATACGTAAGCATGTATCAGCTTCTCAAGAAAGGCCATCTCACACTTATCCACTCAGGAACGCGGAGCAAGATCTTTATCTACTTACCCCACGCTCAGAGTTAGTTAAAAGTTCAATATTATACAACTCGAAAAAAATGCACAATCACCTGCCATTTGAAATCAAATCCATAACATCATTTTCTTCATTTCGCAAAGCGTTGAAATCATATTTACTAGACCAGGCTTTCTACGCCGTAAATGACTTATATTTTGATAATCGAATTTGATCTTGTAAACACTGGTCTAATATTTGCTATACTAAATATTTTTGAATCTTATTTTTATTATTTTATTCCTTGTTATTGTAAACATCTATAAATGTTTATTTTAAACAATAAGACTGAGAATGTAATTTGTATACTTGTTTTGTATTCTCTTTTGTTTGTTTACTTTACCTTTGTCTACAAATTGTAAAATTTTTTGACAATAAAGGCATTTATTTATTTATTTAAATAAAAAATGTCGTTGTCTATGATACCAGAATGTGTACTTCCTTCTCCAAAAAAAAAAAGAATAAAAATTTGCACGATGGAATTGTCAAGATTTTATCTTACTTTTATTGTCTATCGATTCATTGATCTTAACTGACCCCTCAATAGTTTATTATCAATGTATCTATCAACTGCTTCGGAAATACTTCAATATCGTTGATATAATGTTGTATTTTATAGACCATTCTTGTTTTATTGAAACAGACTTTTCTCGTTATGATTTTTATTCTTGTAGTTAGGACTTTTCCCATATATGTTTGTTTTCTCCCGGGTCACAGATTCAATTATGAGTTTTTCTTTATTTTCGGGTTATTTACACACAGTTAACTCGTTTTTCTATAACAGAGCAAATACAGGGTTATTCGCCTTATACGACACGGAGTATTTTAGCTAAATGATTGGATTTTTAAAAATTATAAGTGATGGGATTGTTGGAGGACAACTAAAGCTACAATTTGAAATTATTTTCAAAAGTTACAAGAAAATATCAAAATTTGGTTAGGTTAGGTTTCAGTTCCGCTATAAGTTGGTTTCCACATGGGAAGCAGAACAGTTCTGGTGTCGTTAGTGGAGAGTTGTCTTCTTTTGTAGCTAATTCGTTTTCAGTATTTAATATACAGGGTGCTACAAATTCGCGGTACGAGCATTGGTATCTCGGTAACCGAAGTTGCGCTTTGGGATGTTCACAAAGATGCCATCAAAAAAGTTTTAAAAATATCAAGGATTGCTGAGTTTTTTGGAAAATAAGGATTGTTTTGAAAATGAATTTTATTTTTTCCTGTCGTTACTTTTAAGAAAATCAAAAAACTAATTGCACATTCTAATAGCCACTTTATTAGGGCCATCTGATAGTATTTTTAGATTTTTAAATTAGCTGATAATTTGTGAGATACATAGGCTAACTTAATTTTTTTAAATACGGACCTGCATTTTTTATTTCCGGTTTTGAAAGAATTCGGTCTCCTGAGTACAATGATATGCCACACGTTATACTTACAACGCGTTGTACCTTAACAACAACAAAACTATTTAATTATTATTTAAAATAATTTCAAGTCCGACTCTGTTTTTTTAAATTATTTAATCTGATTATATTCATCGCAACAATATCGATCAGCGCTAATTAACATTGAATATGGAAAATCGAGCCAATTGGAAGATTCGACAGGTAAAATATTAATAAAACAAATAAATTATATCCAGGTCAGCAATTTATAGATATTATTTTTAACTTTTTTTATTGTGAATTTTTTGAAATCTCAGTGTGCGATCTAATAATATGAGTAATATCCTTGTATATATGGATTTTTAAAGTAGATCAACCTAAGACGTTTATGGATGTAAAGCACCAGATGGCGGGGCGTATTTCACGGTCTTTACTACGGAAAAATATTTTTGTTACTCTGAATTTTGAAGCGACCAATAAAAACAGAGAAAATAAAAATCGATAATTTTCGGACTGTGCCAATTGGTTAGTAATCGACCAGATACTTTTTGTCTATTAGATATGCTATAAAAGCTGGTAATTATACAATTCGACCATTGTAAATACCCGACAAATTCCGCAAGGCCGACGAGGCCGATGCTTTTCACTGATAAGAAAAAAAAATGTTTGTTTAGATAATTTTCGAGATATTTTTCTTTCTAAATGCACATTTTTAAAGTATTTTATATTCTTTGTCCGCTTGATCTATTATACTGATCGCATGTATCGAAGTTCTGTTTCTTCTAGTTTTTAAAAATGTTTTTATTTCTTTGTAGTGGTTCTAGTGTAAAATTAGATTAATTTTATTAAGTTTAATTATAATGTTTAGTGTAGAATACCACAAATAGTTTAGTAGTGTTTTTATAGTTTATTATTTTGTAGTTAAGTAGTAGGTGAAGGGATAATTTTGTTATTTTTTCTTTTGTTTGATTAATTAGTAAGTTTGATCATTTTTTCAGTGTAGAATACAAGAAGTAGTTGTGTAGTGTTTTATAAGAGATTATATTAGTTTATTTTGTAGATGAGTAGTAGGTGAAGGTAATTGGGTATTTTCCTTTTGTTTTTCTTCTAATTGTAGTAATTTATTAAGTATTGTGATAGATACACTATATCTTCCTTCAACTTCATTGAAAAGTGCATTATCATATAATTTTGGTTTTCTGGTAGTAGAATATACGAAAAAAATCTGATCAAATTTATTTTAAATTAAATTAATCGAGTCTTATTAATCAAATTAATCTAGTCAAATAATAATAATAGTTAGTTTCTAACATACTACACAGGGTGAGTTTCCACGATGTTCTCTATGGGTATCTCGGAAGGAAACTACTGGAGACTGGAGATAGAGAGTCGGTTAAATGGGGAAAGAATTGCAGTTTTGGGGGTCATAAATATGCGCCTTTCGGATTTTCGGAGAACTTCAAGGCTTACTAGATATTTCGAAACAAACAAATTTTGGCTATTTTAAAACTTTTGTCTCTAATTCCATTATATCTACCGTAGGATCGAATAAAACGGCGTCAACGATGTCTATGAAATGAAGATCGCTGTCATTTTATATGTAAAATTATATGGGAAATATCATCGATCGTCATTTTCATAGCCATCGCTGACGCCGTTTTTATTCGATCATACGGTATTTTAGTCAAAAGTTTTCACATAAAAGTTGTAGATAATCACATACCTAATGAGTTTGTTTTCTGTTTTTTTTCTAAAGCCTGTCATTTTTGATATATATGACACAAACGTTATGTTTTTTTTTAAATGGAAACCATAGTTGGCCATGACTTCATAAAAGCGTCATTTTTAAGGTTTTCAGCGATAGGTAGGTATAATATCTTTAAATATAAAAATCTATAATATATATATATATATATATATATATATATATATATATATATATATATATATATATATATATATATATATATATATATATATATCTATAAATATAAAAATATATCTTTAAAATAAAAAAAGTTATTTAAAATTACAAGTTATCTTTTCTTTTCTTGGCTAATTTCCATACCAATAATACCATGCCAATTAGTTGGCATCAAGAATGTAAAAGTTTTATGTTTTCAAAAAAATATCGTAAAATCTGTAAAGCACTCAATTTAGAATAAAATAATCTAAGAATGAAATGATTCTTTTATAAACCTGCATTAAATCAAATTAAAATAGGTATGTAACTTTTTAAATATTAATTAATAGCATAAGCATTATCATAAATTATTATAAATAATGTACCAACATATCGAAATAATAATTTCTTTGTTAATACGGTCTAGAATTCTTAAAATAACAGGCAAAAATAATCCACAATTTACAATAAAATAAAAGTTTTGTTTAAATTTCTTAATCAGCTGATCACTATTAAAGTTCACAGAAACCCGGGCTATATTACTACATTACTCTGAGGAAAATAACGAAAATAATCGATATTTTTGACTCCGCCCCGAAAGGTTCACGATTTGTCCTCCAGTTGGCAGCATATTTTGTCTAGTCGGTTGAACAACTTTAAGAATATATAAACAAGGGTAATATCAATCGTAGTTATTATAAATAAATCAACTTCTACCACCTATGTTACCACCCTCCCTATTGCACAAACTCATTTTTCGTTCAATTTTATTTATAGCTCTTTGAACTTTTTTCTTATACTTCCGAATGCATTTTGTACTCTTTATTATAAATGTTGAGATGTATTGATTTTATTATTTTTTATTATTTTATTGCATTTGATTTTCCATATTCAATGTTTTACCCCACGTCATTGTTAAGTCTGAAAGCTTATCAGTATTATAACGATGAATAGATTAAATATTAAAAAAAAACAGAGCCTGACTTGAAATTAGTTTAAATAAATTGTGTTCAAATGTCCAAAATAAAAAAGAAAATGTGGCATAGCATTATACACTGCAGACTGAGTTCTTTCAAAATCTGAAATAAAAAATGCAGGTCCGTATTTAAAAAAAAAAATAAGTTGGCCTCTGTATCTCACACAATGTTCAATTAGTTTTTTCATTTTCTTAAAAGTAACGACAGAAAAAATAAAATTAATTTTTAAAAAAATCCGTTTTTTCCAAAAAACTCAGAAATTTTTAAACTTTTTTGATGGCATCTTGGTGAATATCCCAAAGCGCAACTTTGCCCCAATTTAACCAAGTTCGTATCTATTCCCAAGTAGCATTGGGACGTTATCTAACGTCGGGTATACGTCGCGTTCAATAAACCCGACGTCGGGTACCATCGTCGGTTCGACCGCCTGACGACCTTTATTTGCACCTAAATGGGGAATACAGATTCGGGTCGCCTCGACGTCGGTATCTGACCTAATAGGGAATGTAATTCTACCAATTACCAACGTCATATTACGTTGGATTTTAGTCACTTAAAATTCGTCGCTAAGCACTTACGTTACTTTTGGTTTCATATTCGCTACCAAGAATACATAAAAACCTAACCAAACTACCTAATTACAAATAGATTCATAATTACTCCTCGAATATAACTATAAGCGCCTACCTAATTTCATATTATAATAATTCTGAATCATTAATCCAGACATCAGTTTTGTCAACGGAAGTCATTTTTTTGATATATCTGATTAAAATACTCCGGAAAACAACGAGCGCCTTCAAAATTAGGTACATTTATGAAATAAAAATATCTATAAAAAAGTAACTCGCAAAATATTTTTTTTATTTTCTAGCTGGTTTAATCATAAAACTGTACTGGGGTTCCCCCCAAAATCAATCTTATCAATATTATTCTACTAGAAATCGGAATGTGAATATAAATTTTAAAAACATAAAACGATTTTAAAATGGCTGACAATCGGATACTTGTTAAGAATGGCGGATTTCTGTGTCCGACTTAATATGAACTACCAATATACCAATCCCGACCGGGTCTCCAACATTAGTCGTCTCACATGACCGAAGTCATCAAACCGGACGACCGGCAATCGTATTATGACGTATATAATTCCAACGTACGCCACGTAACCTCACTTTGCGTATCAGTGATTTGTGGATTTGTGCAACTATATTTTAGTTTTTGTTTCTCCTTAAAAAAATTGGCAGGCCCTTTTTGAGATAGTATATATACAAAATTTAAAAGAATTGGAACCAGTACCTCACATGTGGGAGGTGGATGGAGTCTGCTAGTTTCCTAAGCTTAAAAATGAAATTAAGATGCACCAGTGTAATGCAGCATTTCTTCCGGATAAAAAACATTCGTGGGTGGAGGCAAGATATCACTACTATTATTATTTTGCCTCGACCTCTTTCTGTAAAATGTAGATGAATGTCTAAATGCCTTTTTAGGGTTTTTTAGGCATAATAAAAAAAAATTAAGTTTGTTTACAAAAACTTTTTATTAGGTTATGTTCATGATGTTCATTAGGCCGCAAATGCTACTTAATGGGTTGTATTTACGGACTTAAATATAGATACGTAAATTAGGTTATAAATATGAACATAAAATACAACAAAATATAATTGGACGTAACTTTAGGGATTATCAGTGAGACGTATCCTATTCGGACAACGGGTAGACGTCGGGCTAGTTCAAATATATGTACGTCGTGCAAGCCAACGTGGGAACGACGTTGGGAAATTAATAAAAATGGTACGTTGTTATTTTGTACGTGGACAGATCGTTGGATTTACCGACTCGGATCCAACGACGTCGCTTTTAATAGGAAAGCGACGTCACCGGTCGTATCACCAGCACCCGACCAAAATTTGCACAAAGTCTGACATTGATTTAGTTCGAAGTCAGATAGATGCTACTTGGGTTATGATGGTTACCGAGATACCAATGCTCGTACCTGAAATTTGTAGCACCCTGTGTAGTACAAATGACAACAACTGTCAAATCGATTGGTTTCAATGATTCCAGATGATTCGGTCAGTTAGTTATCTGTACCATCAAGATTGAGAAAAGACTCTCAGTGAGCACGAAGTTAGCAGGCTCAGTTAATTTATCTCTGAAAACCTACTCTCAAATAAGCCCAATAAGCGCCGAACAGAATAAAAAAAGCCATAAAATGGCTAAAAATAAAAAAGCAAGTTTAATTCTCAGGTCTGCTTTGATTAAAGACATAAAAAGTTGAGTAATTCAATTTTTCTGTTGGAGGGCTCGAACTTTGTTAGCAGAATTCTTGTTTGAAAAAACTTTCTTTTATAAGGAAATTTCTCTCTGCAAATTTCAGATTTTTTAATTTACTAGTCTGGTCTGTAGGTAAATGTTGAATTTACCTAAGGCACGAGATGCTCCAGATTCAAAAGATTCTGTTAATTATCTATTTTAATAGAATTTCCTCTATATAATAGATTTTTATTTTTTTATTAGTTATATTTTTCTTTCTAATTTTTTTTGGGTTTGTAAATTGTAGTGTGTACGGGAAGTTAATCACCGCGATCTTATAAATCTATTGTGTCCCCCTTTTTTGAGTTACAACTCATCATACTATCTCATATATACTATATACTCATTCCAGCAATGACTAAAGAATGTAACGCCTATATACGGGATGCAGCAGAATTTGTGACATTAGACGCCATTTTTTTGATGGCGACGAATGAGTCATCAGCTGGTCATCAGCGTCAATTTTAGCGATTTTTCATAGTTTGTGTATAGTGAACTTTGTATAAACATTATTACAATGCCGATTAGTTGTTCAGTTTTCAAATCTAAAAGCCGCAGCGACAAGAAAGGGCAAGGACCCAAGCAGCATTTGGACATCGGGACAACGTTGTGTCACCCGACCAAACGTCGGGGTGCAACGTCGGCACAACCTCGTGCCAACCCTAGTCTGCACTAGTTTGGAGAATAATTTTTGGGTCGAAACGACGTTGGATACCAACGTTGGCTAGAAGTCTAATTTAGTACAAACTGCCACGTTGTTTAAAATCCTAATTCACAGAAATACAAAACTAATATGGCGTCTAAGTCGCGTTTTATCCTAAATTGGGATAATTATAGTAAAAATATTATTTTTATGATTTAGTTAGAGACATATGTCAGATGGCAGTGAAAGAAAACGAAACAAAAGTATTTAAGTGTGGAGGATGTTTGAAGATCATAATTATTGAAACACTTTAACCGACTCTGTAACTCGTTACCCAAGGCAAAAAAGTTAAACGCAAACAACTTTATTGATAAATGTATTGTTCCTACTTTGAAAAATACCAATGGGCCTTAAAATTAAAGAAGTTTTAAAATTTTCTTGAATTTTTTTTGTAAAATGAGAATAATTTATTCGCAGTCGAAAAAATTGTTTCCGCGTGATTTTAGGGTCAAATATTTCAAGTTAATGTATTCAAAAGCAGGAATTGCTATTTTAGGAACGAAACATTTTTTATTTAACATCATGGCGGCTTTCACTTTGTTGTTTTGGAGATTAAGATGGAGTAGTTCGAGTAGTCGCATACTGGACTAATAAAGTCGCAGTTCGGCCTTAACAGGTAGTATACTAGTCGCAAGATTGCCTAATTTAGTCATCCTAGAGTCTAGCTTGTGCCGCCCTCTATAATCTAAATAAACGAGGGAGTGGATAAACTATCGGTAATATATGTCGATGTATATTTAAATTTAGTTTTATATGTACCTTTCTTATGTCCCATTTTAATTAAGTTTTTTTTTATAAAAACAAAAACAGCACTGAACTGTCTGACTGAACAGAACAATGAAGTGAAAATTTAAGATTTAAGGTTATGGTTCAATACAGTTGCAAAAAGGTAGTGACTCGACGTCCTACCAACGTAAGAATAAGGAAATCTAAACAACGTTGGAATTAGTAAAACAGACGACGTTTGCATAACGTTGGAATAGGTCCTGAAACTGACGTCGGAAAACTCTATATTGTCCAACGTTGTAACTACGTTGTCCGAATCACCTAAAGATCACTTAAGCAAAAAAGATTACAAGACAACGTTTATTCGACGTCGCAGAAGCTTCTACTTTGCTGTAGTACTAGTCCAACGTCGGCACAACGTTATAAAAACGTTTAAATTTATTTTAATACCTAAGGTGGGGAATTTAACTATTTTTTGTAACTAATCCAACGTTGTGTTTAGTAAACATGTGGTCGCAAGTCGTGAAAATGCTACTTGGGAAGTTACGTTTCATAGGTAAATAAACAGTCCGCTCCACTTTTTTAGCGTTTTCTTAGTTTGTGAATTCGATAATTATTTTTCTGATATTATATATACTTGATGTGTGCTATACGTCGATACTAGTTTTGTATCTTTTTTAAACATTTTAATACGGTTTTTTCGTAATTAATTAGTATGCAATACACCACAGGCAAAACAATTAACAAAAAATATAAATATCTCTTCAAACAGCTAAGTTAAGAAAAATATGTGCCACGGCACTGTTTGGTGACATCGTAACAATTTGCTTTCTTCATCATTCCAGGCTACGGATGGTGTTGGTGAACCTCTTTCTTTATCTAATTTGTTCAGCGTATCTAGGCTTTCCTTGGCCAACTTCGAATGGATGGTTACTGAGTTCATTGCTTTTAATGTTGCTTCACTATCGGATAATATAGCTGTTTCTTGTATGCGATAGTCCCTATCCAAAGCGGCGTTTACACGATGCAAATATTTGATTTCAAGTAACTGAACAATGTAAACAATGTTTCAAGTAGTTGTACATGAATAATCAGTTTGCAAGTAAAGTTGATAATAGGTCTACTTTTCTTGCATGCTAGGACTTGCAGAGCGAAAGTTTGACATGTAAACATGTTGTCAAGTTCTTGCAGTAGCAGTTGCACGAAAAAATGGCGCCAAGCAGGTTGTCTGACGACCAGATTATGAGGTTTTTAACAATTTACGGAAAGCACGAATGTTTGTAGAACGTTAGAAGTGTACACCTCAGGTACACTATAAAATCAAAATATGAGAGATGCTGCCTCTGAAAGCGTCTTGGAATAAATAATTTTTCGTCAGATTTATCCCTAGCATTTATCCATGGTTTTACCCATACTCTTGCTTTTTGATTTTTCTTTTTTCTAACAAAGTACACATTTCATCACTTAACGTATGACATATAATATTTTCACCATTTTAATAATCTCTGTGGTATCCATAGTTCTTGCACAATAAATTGATTAGTGTACATATACAATTTTAAAATGTTCAATTGCAAGTACCTACTAGCAATGAAGTATTTGCGCAAGTAAAACTTGCGTCGTGTAAATGCCGCTTTGGATAAGTTGTACGCATCTTTCGATAGCGTAGATTTCTGGGGTAGGGACCCATTGGTTGGGAGTATCTAGTTTTCGGCCCAAATAGTCCTATCCCTGTTCCTGCTTTGGTTTTGGAAGTATCAGTATACCACGTTATGGTATGATATTTTACCTGCTGAGCAAATTACAGTGAGGTGTTGTACTCAAAATTATACATTCTTGGTGTGTTATCCACCGGGAGTTAAAGGAGTGGAATATTCCTTTTGAGGATGTTCCAAGTTTCTGAGCTGACAATTCTCCCAGTACTGTTTCCGTCAATGACCATTCTAATCATTATCGCATTGAAAATCCATCTCTGCTAGAGTAACTGCTCAACAGCTAACAGACAATAATAATACCATTTCTCAATAACAGTGACATTACATAAATCATAACCACAATATAATAGGTCTGTCGACTGGGACCAAAAGCAAAGACCTGGTTTTAATGTAAAAATTACAAAAAATATTAATGTCTTCTTCAAAAGCGAATATCTCAAAAAAAAATCTATTGAGATGAACTAAAACACAAACTATCGGGAAAAGATGTACCTAGATGACAAAATAATTTTTAAATTTATTGATTTTTTAACATATTCCACAGGGTGTTCCAAACTTTCACTAAAATATCAACATTTTGTTTTCTCTTATATAATTGATAGATGAGAGCTTTCATTTTTAATTTAGATAGAAATACTAAAAATTCAAATAATATGGCTCCGAATTACTTAAAAGATCATCAAAATCGGTCCACTACAACATTATACAGGATGAGTTTCCTACAATGTTCTCTATGGGTATCTTGGAAAACTGGAGATAGAGAGTCGGTTAAATGGGGAAAGAATTGCACTTTTTTGGGGTCATAAATATGCGCCTTTCAGATTTTTGAAAAAGTTCATGGCTTACTAGATATTTAAAAAAAATTTGGATATTTTAAAAATTCTCTGTAATTCCATTATAATCTATTTTAGATAAAAAAAAATTTAGATACAATTTGTAGATAATCACATGAGATTGTGTCTTCCGTTTTTTTCTAAAGCCTGTCATTTTGACATATGACACAAACATATGTTTATTTAAATGGAAACCATAGTTGGCCATGACTTCATAAAAAGCGCAATTTTTTAAGCTTTTCAGCGATATAAGCTATAATATGTTTTTTTTCACAATATTACTGAGTTATAACCAATTCTTATCTTTCTTGACTAATTTCATATAGTTAGCCATGGCTTTAGAGAAGGTCTGGAAACTAGAGAGGCTTTATTTGCCATCACAGTAATGCTACAGAAATGTAGAGAATACAATAAAGATGTGTATGTCTGTTTCATTGATTTTCAAAAGGCCTTTGATAAAGTCCAACACGACAAACTTATAGAGAGCTTAAAGAGCATCAAATTGGACCCAAGTGATATACAATTAATAAAAAATATCTACTACAATCAAACGGCAGTGGTTCGAGTTGGGGACATCGAGACTGATGAAGTCGAGATTCAAAAAGGAGTTCGCCAGGGCTGCGTTCTATCACCACAACTGTTCAATCTATACTCTCAGTTTGTATTTCAAAAAGCACTTTACGAGAGACCTGAGGGAGTAAACATTGGAGGGACATTGATTAACAACCTAAGATTCGCCGATGATACTGCCATAATGGCGGAGAGTGCAGAAGATCTTCAAACCCTGTTGGAAGGAGTCAGTCGAGAGTGTGAAGAAGTGGGACTTGCTATAAACACGCAGAAAACTAAAATGATGGTCATAAGCAAAAACCCAAATATTAACCCTATTCTGACAGTAAATGGGAACCGAATAGAGCAGGTCCAAAATACAAATATCTCGGCTCTACCATAAATTCTGAAATGGACCCTGATCAGGAAATTAAGATCAGAATTGAAATGGCTCGAAATGCATTTATGAAATATTCCACATTGCTCAAAAACAGAAATTTAAACCTTGTCATCAGGTTGAGATTCGTGGAGTGTTATGTGTGGTCGGTGTTAATGTACGGAGTAGAAACTTGGACGCTGAAGACTCAAATGATTAAAAAGCTCGAAGCATTTGAGATGTGGCTCTATAGGCGCATTCTGAAGATACCTTGGACTGATAGAATAAGCAACGACGAAGTGTTGAGACGCATAGGCCGAAAACGAAAACTTCTCACAATCATTAAGATAAGAAAAACATCTTACGTGGGACACATATTACGCAGTGACAAATATCTACTGTTACAAAATATTATGCAGGGCAGAAATGAGAGGAGGAAGGGTATCGGCAGAAAGAAAAAATCCTGGCTCCGAAACATTAGAGAGTGGACAAATCTTGGCGTTGGAGAATTGTTCCATGTTGCAAAAGACAGAGAAGAATTTAGAAAAGTGGTCGCCAACCTTCTATGAGAAGACGGCATGGAAAGAAGAAGAAGCCATGGAAACAAGTTCAATCGTCGTTGCTCTCAGATCAGAAATGTGAAATATGAATTTTTCAAATGAAGAAAAACGTGTAGGATTATTGGTTGAACTTTTTTTGGCCATACAGTTTCGAGGATACGTTGAGCGGTGAACGTTATTTGCGTTTTTTAGAGAACGGTTTTTAAGACGTGGTAGAAAAGTTAAAGTTAGATACTCGTACATTAATAGAGTGGTTCCAACATGACAATTATGACACCCCCTCCTCCCCGTAATGAAAGAAATTTTAAAAATTATTTATATAGCGTAATTATGTAGATTCATTAGATTCAAGGATAGAAAGAGGTGGACCTATTGCATGGGCCTCCTCGATTACCTGACCTATCAATTTTAAATTTTTTTATGCGTTATGATTAACAACAAGGTTTACAAAAGAACTTATGAATTAAGAGAGGCACTCGAAGAGGCGGTACAGGAGAAGTTTAATTAAGTCGACCGGTCGTTCTGTGAGAATAGCTAGATATTCAGTTTTAAAAAGATGCATTTATGTACTCAAAACAATGTCGGATTTTTTGAACATTTTCTAAAATAACTTAAGGTGTATGTAGTGCTATTTTTTTTAAGTTATAGTTTGTATAATGGAAATTGTAAAGAGCCGTTTAATAATATACAGTAAAACTTCCCATTTCGGCCACTTCTAAAAAGCGGCCACTTCTGTTAGCGGTCAATTTTCAGTTGTTTGAATTAATCTTAGGGGAATTCCTATATTAAAATATTTCTCAATAACGTTAATTCCGAAAGCGGTCACCGGCCGCTTCAAAGGTACATTTTAGGGAAAAACCCATTAAATTTATTGCCCCAATACCGGCCAAAACCGAACCCTTCGAACCTTTTTTTTTGTCTAACAAGAGCTGTTTCAGGACACTTTAGGAAATTCCAAGCAATAAACATTTATAATTTGTTTGAGAAGTAGGTACAGAGAGTGACAAATACAATACAAATTCGTCAGTAGTTTGCTGAAATTTTTGGGAGATATAGAATCAGTTTAGTTTCTTACTCTGAAAGAACAGCAACCATGTCTTTGAAACGTAAACGTTTGTCTATTAAAGATAAATTAAATATTGTCGCGGAAAGTGAAAATATAACAGCAGTGCTCGAAAGTTGGCGGAAAAGTTTGGTGTTGGAAGAACGCAAGTGAACGACATTTTTAAAAACAAAGTGGAATTAAAAAAAAATGTTTGAAGAAGAAGGATGCAATGCAGATAAAAACGAAAGTTTCCTAAAACAGAAGGATTTGCAATCGATCAACTAGTTTACGAATGGTTTTGTAAGGCAAGGAACAAAAACATACCCATATCAGGAACCTTAATTCGGGAAAAAAGCTCTTGAGGTATCTACATCCTTGAAACTTAGTGAATTTAAGGCTTCAACTGGCTGGTTAAATAAGTTTTGCAAGAGACATAATATTAACTTCAAAACAACTTGTGGTGAGTCTGCAGATGTGGATGAAGTGACTGTTGAAGACTGGAAAACAAAATTAACAGCAATCATTAAGGAATACGACACTAAAGACATTTTTAATGCAGACGAAACAGGGCTTTATTATATGGCAATGCCAAACAAAACCTTTGCTTTAAAGAATGATAAATGTGCTGGCAAAAATCAGCTAAACAACGAGTGACACTGCTTTTCTGTTGCAGCATGCATGGTGAGAAGGAAAATCCGCTAGTTATAGGTAAGAGCAAAAACCCGAGATGTTTTAAAGGAGCGCATGTAGATAAATTGCCGATAGAATGGGTATCCAACAAAAAAGTTTGGATGACGACAGATATAATGACATCTTGGCTCAAAACCTTTGACACCAAAATGAAACGACAGGGTAGAAAAGTTCTTTTATTTTTGGATAATGCCACGTCTCACCCAAAAATAGAACTTGAAAATGTTCGTATAATTTTTTTTCCTCCAAATACGACATCTCATTGCCAGCCGTTGGACCAAGGAATTATTCAAAATGGAAAGCATGGAAAAATGTTACATCGAACACTATAAAAAAATGTTTCAAAAAAGCGGGATTTGCAACCGTCAAATGGGACGATGCATTTGACGAAGAGGACGACATTCCTTTAAGTCAGTTATCTTCAATTTTAAAAAACATGCCAGGAAGTCCAGATCTTAAAGAATATCTGACAGTCGATTCAGATGTCCCTACGGAAAATCCTAGTTTAGAGATGCAGGGAATAATCCAGGAATTTACAAACAACAAGGACAGACAGGACTCCACTCAAGCCGAAGAGGAAGAAGATGAAGGCCAAGACATTCTGTGTTCATCTATAAATAATATGAGTGAAGTATGTGAAAAATTAAGAGACATTCAGAATTTTTTGGTGATTCAAAAACAAAGACGAACTAGCGGTTGATATTGCCCATACTTTGATGAAATTTGAAAGTGAAATTACAAAAATCAAAATTAAAAATTTAAAGCAGACTACCATTAATCAGTTTTTCACCATATAAAATAAGGTTATCATTTTGTAACTTTTTAAAGTCAATTGTACATATGTATATAAGAATACCTATGTGTAAAATACATATGTATACATTGTAAGTTTTTTTTTCAAAAATTCTTATGTAATAAAGTTTTTTTGTAACAACTGAATTATTTTTTGTGCCAAAAATCTAAAACTGAAGATCATTTATTAACACTTATTGTGTGTTTGTACTACATGCTCGTACTTAATTTTAATTACTTTGCACGTTTCCAAAATAAAGGCATTTTACATTGGTATCTGTATTTTATTGTTCCCAATAGTGGCCACTTCCCTTAACGGCCACATTCTGAAAATTTTTGTGGCCGCTATATGGAAGTTTTACGGTATTTTGTCTTTTTATAACTTATAAAACATAACAAAATAATAACACCATGCCAACTAAGTGAAATTAGTCACGAAAGATAAGAATCGGCTAACTAAGTAATTTTTTGAAAAAAAAAACATATTATAGCTTATATCGCTGAAAAGCATAAAAAATTGCACTTTTTATGAAGTCATGGCCAACTATGGTTTCCATTTAAATAAACATATGTTTGTGTCGTATGTCAAAAATGACAGGCTTTAGAAAAAATCTGAGAACACAGATTTATTAGGGATGTGATTATCTACAACTTTTATCTGAAAACTTTTTGTCTAAAATAGATTATGATGAAATTAGGGACAATTTTTAAAATAGCCAAAATTTGTTTTTTTTAAATATCTAGTAAGCCATGAACTTTTTCAAAAATCTGAATGGAGCATATTCATGATCCCACAAAAATGCAATTCTTTCCCCATTTAACCGACTCTCTATGTCCAGTGGTTTCCGAGATACCCATAGAGAACACCGTAGGAAACTCACAATGTATATAAAACTTTAAAAGAAGAAAAAGATTAAACGGCTCAGCCCTCAACAACTCGCAACCATATTCACCAGTGTACACCAGTGCAGACACGCACACTCACACAACTACACCTACACTAGTGTACACTGATGTAACTGCCTTCAGGCTTCATCAGTACGGTAAGGAATCAGGAAGCGATGAAACCTATCCCAAAACACAGAAAACCAGGAAGCAAATGATACAACGAGGCACCGTGTGCAACCCAGGAGATGGAAAAAAAATGATGAAGAAGCGAAAATAAATGATGGCAAGTAAAAGGAGCAAAGGGAAGCCTAAAGCCCCTGGGTTGCATACGGTGCCTCGGGATCGATTTCATCGCTTCCTGATTCCTTACCGTACTGATGAAGCCTGAAGGCAGTTACATCAGTGTACACTAGTGTAGGTGTGGTTGTGTGAGTGTGTGAGTGTGCGTGTTTGCACTGGTGTACACTGGTGTATACGGTTACGAGTTGTTGAGGGCTGAGCCGTTTAATCTTTTTCTTCTTTTTTATACATTTCTCTCACTATTTCTTTCTTGTTCATAAAACTTTAAAATACATCAAAATTTTAAGATGCCCGTTTTTCGTACCGGTGAGTGCAGAATTTGGTGTACATGATGATATAAATTACCCAAATACTATTAAAACTTTGGACGAAACAATTTCTGCTATTATTTGAGTTACTGCATTTCATTCGAGAGCTCCGCGTTGTTTCACCTGCATTGTCTGTACAGCACAGCACGCTATGGTATTTTATTAATACAATTTACCGACATAACTAATAGTGCGAATTCCAGTGTTGCCGTCCCCTCCATTATTCATCCGTTTCGAGTCACATTCAATTATTCGAATATGAATTTAATGACACAATTATTTAGGTAGCGCCTCTATTCAAATTGGTACAAACAAATGTGAACGCATATACACAAAAGCGTTATGTACGCTATAATTAAACATATGTCCTTTAATATCAACGTCAACGTCATACGATGGATTTGGTTTATAGTTATGCCATATCTGAAAGCATTTATAATGGAAACTAATTTTATATTAAATCAGCACTCTTTAAAAGTGTTATGGAATGGTTTATTTTGGGGTTATGGTAGGTTTTTAAAGCCTATTTGGCTCTCATGATATGCAGAAAACTTGAAATAGATGCTAACATGTATACTATAATAGTAAGACCCATGATTACCTATGTTTCCTATCAATTAAACTTTTAGTTGCGTAATCGAGGGCGCGATTTTTAAGTTCATTGTTGCCAACCATGGAGATATTCGGTGCCGGGCTAACTAACTGGAATTTAAATTTCGCGCTGATGATTCAGGTGGTAGCCCTGCTGTAAAAAATGCCAAGTTGCCTCATTTATTTATTTATTTCATAACATTTTAATATTTTTATTTTAAAATTTGCAGTAATTATAGAGGTATCAGTCTCCTCAATTCAGAATATAAAATCTATGCAAAGATGATCTGTAAACGAGTACAAATAATATCAGAAAATATATTACTCGAAGAACAAAGTGGATTTCGAAAAGGTCGATCTACGATTGATAACGTTTTCTCATTACAGCAACTAATAGAAAAAAGACGAGAATTTAACCAACAAACCTACTTAGCTTTTATAGACCTAGAAAAAGCCTTTGATTATGTAAAGAGAGACAAGTTATGGAAAATAATGATAAAGAAAGGATTCCCCATGAGCTTAATTTATGTATTAAAGAGCTGTTATCACAGAACTTATATTAATATTGTAAAAGGGGATTTTTTTTTATAGAGGAGGAGAAAATCTTGCATAAGACGGAGTGTCAGATTCCTACTGACTAAAACCACCTCCCCTTCTCTACGACACATCACGCCGGTACCGCTTTCGCATTTCTTCGACGTGAGGACTGTCTACGTATTTCTACGTGCTTCTTCCTCTTTAGTTTTTATGATTCCTTTTATCACTGTATAGGCCAGAGTCCAGTTTTTCTCCTCCTTTCAGGCTATTCATCATAGTTTCTGCTGTAAAAGGAATGTTCATAGCTATATAGTACTGATGTCTTAGCACCGACCATCTTGGACATTCGAACAAGGTATGTTGAGCATCATCTAACTTGTTACAGTATACACAGTGGTTTGTTGGTGATTTCGTTCGATTAAATAGATAACTTTTGAAACACCCATGGCCCGACAGGGCCTGGGTGGTATAATAATCTACTTCACCATGTGGCCTCACTATCCATTCTCTAATATTAGGAATTAAACTATACGTCCACCTTCCATACTTGCCGTTGACCCATTCTTCTTGCCATTTTATCCATAGTCTATTTCGAGCTTCAGTTTTCAAAGTTCCTTGGTAGGTTTCAACTCGTTCTTGAATCAAGAGATGCATTGGGGGTATACCCGTTATAACGCGAACAGCCTCTGCAGAAATGGTTCTGTAGGCACTGCTGACTCTTATAGCCGCTGTACGCTGTACACTGTTTATTTTCTGCCTATATTTATTATTTTCCATTGCTTTGTACCATATAGGTGCAGCATATAGAAGTTGAGAGTGAATGACCCCCACTAGAACCCTTCTCTTAGAAGCTCTTGGTCCAGCGGCATTTGGAAGTAGACGCGACAGTAGGAAGTAGACATAGCATTACGCGACAGTAGGAAGTAGCATTTGGAAGTAGACGCGTACAGCTAATGTTTTGCTTGCTTTGGTTACCGTTTTATCAATGTGCTCGCCAAATTTCATTTTGGTATCAAGCCATACTCCTAAGTATCTATTGGTTTTGCTGAGTTTAATTTCTACGTCTTCAAGGTTAAAGTGTATTTCTGAAATTTTCCTTTTGGTTGTCAACAAAATTGCCTCCGTCTTGTGTGGGGCTAATTGAAGTTTATTTTTTTCATCCAATTTAAGACTCTAATCAAACTAGTGTTGGGAGTGTTCATCAGTGCCTCTTCAGTTTTTGCCACTACCACCATTGCCAGGTCGTCCGCAAATCCAATTAGTTTGGTACCCTCAGCCATTTTTGTTTCAAGAAGGTCGTCGTATAAAATATTCCACAGGGTGGGACTCAATACCGAGCCCTGTGGTACCCCACTATTAATCTCCACAGTTTTAACCTGGTTATCTGCTTTGTAAGCGTCCCAATTTATTTTTCTTTGGTTCAGTGAAAAATAAATAGCCTTACTGGCGTACAGTAGGAAATTTAAATCTCTCGGGCGCCACCTCTGTTATTTATAGTGGAAGAGGTCCACGTTTCGCCAATACGGGTAGCTTTTATACAGTGGAGATACCAGGGAGTGATGAAATGAAAAGAAATAAAACACACAGTTAACTATAACATAACATTAAGGCTTTATTTAATTAATTAACTATATGCTAAATACCCCAGGAAGTTTCACGACTTTACATTGTAATGAAAGTGAAAGAAAATTTATAATTAATGACTCGTAAAATAAAATTTACAACAATCGAGCACCTCTAGAGTTTTGACCGTATAATCTCGATATGCAACTCACTGTCCGATTTTATCACGCGAATTCAAAGCGCGGTTTTGACATGACGTCCTAGTAAATAAAACGACGCGAGTTTCTAACCGGCGTCTAACTTAACGGCGTCCTAGTAAACACAGACATGTACGTACCGGAGCGATATACTATTTTATAACCCGACTTTCTAAACGTCGGCGACGTCGTTACAGACGTCCCGGGATAAACAAACGCGAGCCCTGGATCGTTCGCAGTAGAACGAAACGGAGTCCTGTGGGATAGGTACGCACGCGAGCCCTGGATCGTTCGCAGTAGAACGAAACGGCGTCCTGTGGGATAATTACGCACCCGAGCCCTGAATCGTTCGCAGTAGAACGAAACGGCGTCCTGTGGGATAATTACGCACCCGAGCCCTGAATCGTTCGCAGTAGAACAAGACGGCGTCCTGTGGGATAGATACGCACGCGAGCCCTGGATCGTTCGCAGTAGAACGAAACGGAGTCCTGTGGGATAGGTACGCACGCGAGCCCTGGATCGTTCGCAGTAGAACGAAACGGCGTCCTGTGGGATAGATACGCACGCGAGCCCTGGATCGTTCGCAGTAGAACGAAACGGAGTCCTGTGGGATAGTTACGCACGCGAGCCCTGGATCGTTCGCAGTAGAACGAAACGGCGTCCTGTGGGATAGATATACGCACACGAGCCCTGGATCGTTCGCAGTAGAACGAAACGGCGTCTCGGTTAGTCGTCTGGATAAGCACAGTACACACCGCCCGGTCAGGACTACCTCGGGATGTCGGCGAGATCCCACGGCGCTCCTGATGAGAATACGGGAACTACAGAACCAGTCTCGGGATGGACGAGATCCTGCCTTAGCTCCAAGGATATTCGCGCCCGTATATTTGTTGTACTACCTTAACCGCTATCTGTCTCCCTTTTAACCAAAAGAAATCGGCCTTCGCGTCCACGGGATCCGGACAAAATGCCTCAACCTTGCATGTATTTTTACTTCTATAGTAGGACAGTTGACACCTTGAGCGGATCAAGTCTGGTTAAATTTTACGTACGCGCGTTTCGGACCAAGATGCCTCTACCTTGCACGTATTTTTACTTCTATAGTAGGACAGTAGACACCTGGAGCGAATTTAACTATCTCTATCTCCCTTATTCTATAACGCGTTAAGGCAGTAAAACAAACCGTATTAACAATAAAAAGAAAACGACCTACTCTCGATCACTTTGGCGGCTGGACTTACCTTCTACAGAGCGGCAACGGCGGCTGGCAGCAGGGTACTTGGCAGGGCACTCCGGACTCGAACTTCACTGTTCACGTGCGACCACACAACTAACTACCTGGCGCTCTCGCTGCCAGGGTATACTCAAACGACCCTCCCCTCCACTCGACCGGTACTGGTAGGGCCAGCTTCTCGGCTGCCGTACCGAACTATAGCGAGTAACGCCGATCAAAACTCTATTACAATATGGTCATCAAATATCTAACATACTTAAGTCAACAGTAAGAACATTAATGAAGTTCATTACCATAATGAGTTAACAATAAAATACATTGCCTAACCTTGTTTACAGAAAAGGTCCCTATTATTTAAGTACAGTATACGGGGTGTCCCAGAAATGAGCCCCAAAATTTATGAACTTCATTACAGCTTCTAGTATCAACTTCCTGTCTGATAGATATGATGCGATAAGTCGCATTAATCTCTTCTCGATGCATCTCTTTTTTAATCTATCCAGAATAATTTGCCAAGATGCGCTATTAAATGCGTTTCTTACATCTAGAGTTATCATAGCACATAGCTTTCGGTTGTTCGGTGCGTAGTCCGCTGCTTCTAAAGCCTTTTTTAGCAATTCAGCAATTGCTCCAACCGTTTGTCTGGTAAAAGGGGATAATACAATAGAAGTTAATAGAGGTACAAGACAAGGATGTCCTCTTTCTCATACACTTTTTAATATATATGTGGAAGAGGTTATAAGAGAATGGAAAGAAATAGCACCAAGAGGTATCCCAATAGACCGACAATATTTTCTGAATATACTACTGTTTGCAGACGACCAACTGATGTCGCACCAGACGAGGATACCTTACAAAGGCAGGTTCATCTGCTAGACAAGATAATAACAAAATATGATGGGAAAACATCTACCGAAAAAACAAAAGTGATGGCACACTGGGGCAAAGACGGAATCCGCACCAAAATAATTTTAAGAAATAAACCACCACAGCAAATATCGGACTTCAACTTCTTGGGATGCCACATAACCTATGATAAAGATAATGACTACATGAAAAAAATAAATAAATTCCAGTCAGTCTGTGGAACTATCGCAAAAACTTTTTAAAACAAAGCACGGCTAGAAACGCAAGTTAGACTACATAATACATTAGCGGTACCGATAGTATTATACGGAAGTGAAGCCTGGACTACCGCAAAAGTTAAAGAACAAAGACTCAGAACAACGGAGATGACGTTCTTACGAAAAATAAAAGGAATCAGTAGAGAAGATAGAATAAGAAATGACATAATAAGAAATGAACTAAAAATACAACCATTAGAAGAAAAATTGAGAGTATATAAAAACAAATGGAAGGAACATGTAGAAAGAATGTCAGATGATAGAATTCCACAAAAAATGCTACGATATCAACCTCCAGGGAGGAGAAGTATTGGACGACCTTTTAATCCGTTTTGACACTTTAGTTTTGTATTATGAGTTTTTGGTTTAAATAAATAATGTTGTGATACTTTTAGCTTAAAAATGTTTACTAGCAGACCTTGCAGTCGAACATTGTTCTTTTTAGAACTTTTTTTTAGTGCGAAGTGTACAAGATAGCTTAATAGTAGTAAAAAACTCATTGCAACTTTATTAGAATATTTTGAACGGGAAAGCGCTAGTAATGGCACTTTATGGGCTGTTAAGAAAGTGAGTTTTGTTGATGTAAATAATAACTGTTTATATATTTATAATTTATTTATTTTTGTTTACTAAAATATTTTGTTTAAAAGAAACATATAAAAGAGGGCAACGCTGTCTGTGCCAGTCAAGCTTAATCACCTGATTAAAAGTTTATTTGGTATGAACTGTAGTTTGCTTCTGGGGTACATATATGTTATCAATATTTTCCAATATATTATGTCAACAAATATGTTAGTGAATTATATGACACATATATGTGTATGATCAAATAACTCTAGTATACAATTTTTTACCTAGCAAACACCTGCGTATACATATAAATTACAATTTTATGGAAGCGTATCTGGTTTTATTAGGCAAATAAATCAAATGGTCACCTCTTCTGACGTAAAATATGTTTTATAGGTATGTAGGTGATAAATTTAGTATTTTTAGTGGAATCGATTCATATTACTTTCAAAAAATCATATCTATCATATAATTTCACATACAAAAAGTCCTTATTAAGGCCTATTTATACATCAATACGTTATATTTAAAAACGGTTTATCATATCCAAAACTATTATGTAAGTTAAAATGATTTTAACATTAAAATAAATTATGAAAGTTTCAAAAGTTTTGAGACGCATTAAAACTTGAGGGGAAAATCTTATTTAACGTTAATGTCAGATAATAGAACATAATTAGTATGGAAATATGTGAGTGGGAGATATAACTTTAATTATTGGAGTAAAAACTATTTTGAAAATGACGATGTTTCCAATTCCTTTATTTGCTGGGTTACTTTTACAAATTAACCTATAATTAAGAATATTTAAGCTGAAAAATAACTGTAATTCATTTTGTTTTGACTGTGATAATTTAAATAGTATGAATTCTATCATTCTCTTGTTAATGTTTGTGAGATATTATTATGAATTTGATATTGAACGCTAATGTCGTATTATGCTTTGTTTTATAGATTATTTTTAGAATAGGTGAATAAAAACAAGGAAATACTTATAAGAGTTTACTTTTGTTGCCGCGACTTTACTCGCAAGTATTTACTCATTAGATCGTTATTCACGTGGAATGTTTATTTTTATTCTTTTGTCAGATATTTTTATTCTTCTCAAGAACAAAATATATACGTAGCAGTAATGTTTTCAGCTTCTAGTGATAATGACGATGATTGCACAAACAAAGTGAGTAGCGATAGTAGAGCGGTCATAACAAATATAATAAAAACCAATACAGTTGTCCTGGACAAGTCTGTGTTACCACAAGTGGTGGAACGCAAAGAAAAAGCATGGATAACTATAGTCTGTCCAACGAGAAGATCCTTGACAGTGATAGATGTGTCTGTCATTTTAATTTCAAAGTAGTTTATTTTATTTTACAAAGAAATAAGTTGGTACAACTGGAACGCATAGCACGAAATTAATATATGTATTTAAAATTTGACTGACAAGTAACTTCAAAATATTGTGAAAAAAACTGTATAAAACTGAAAAAATGTAATCGAGTTATTTTATTTAATAAAAAACGGTTTGTGTTAATACAAAACAAACAAAAACAAGACACCCCATACCAAAAAATATAAAAAAGAACTATTTCTTACTTTCAAGCTTTATGAAACTTCCTGCATTTATGATTATATTTATCAATAAAACTTATGTATAAATACAAATTTGTAATATTCCGCAGGAATAAATAAAACAACATAAATAAAACAAACTAATTTATTAATAACACCAAATTTTATACCTCACAGGTTGATTAATTAACTTTAATCTTAATTTTTTTAAACCAGTACCTTTTGACATTATTTTTCTGCAGTACTAAAATCCATTATTTACTTATCGTGTGATGTCGATATTTTACAGCTACTCCAGTTTTTAGTATGGGTTTAGTATAGTCCTTCTACCATATTCGAGATGCACTTATCTACGACGAGATCATGATACAAAGAATACAAGGTATGATATTGCGCAGGTTGGTCACTACGTTACAGGTGATAAACGGCACCATTGGTCGGCAAGCTCTGCGCGCCAATTTCAAATTGTCAAACAGATTGTGTCATCTGTGAAATTTGATTATGTCAAAATGTGAAAATAATTTTTCAAATGTCAAGCTCGATGATTTGACATAACTTTTGGGGTTATGCCCTAATTCTTCCCTATTTTAGGTCTTTTTTTTATTAGTGGCAATTGACCAATATGGATATTTTTTTTGTATGGCGTATGACGTCACAAGTGGTATGCGCAAACTTAACAAAATTGGAGCCGCTATCGATCATACCTTGTTTTCTTTGTACCATGCGACGAGATGGTACGAACTTTATTGATAGTAACATTATTGGTGTATCTGTATAAGACTTTCTGCCTGGGCAGCGACTATTAACCATAAACTGTGCTCTGGGTTCTACACTTAATTTTCACTCGATTTTTCCTCCACTTGACTGCAAAAGACACAAAACACACGTAATAACACGAATCAAAATGCATCATCTTCCAAAACGCAGGGTATTTGACAAAAGTTGTCACAAAATTATAACCTATAATTTGGCAAGACTTTGACAAACGTCAAAAACCTAAAGGCGAGTTCATACGCATCGGCGTCCGTTTGTCATTCATCGTTCCGTCAAACCAATAAAATTAAAATACGATCTGTCATTTTTGAAATAAACCAATAAAACTGATTAAAAACAACAAGTGACGACGCATGACGAATTTATATTTAAACCCATTCATAGTTAACTTAAAAATTATTAGAAACTTTTTTTATTAAAATAAATAGATTGGTATGGGACGTCATCTGCTTTTCTTTTGTCATCATTGTCGAAATCTTACCTGAGAAAAAAAACAGAGTATATAAAAAAAGAATACATACAACATCATCATCATCATCATCAACCAGCCTGAAGTGTCCACTGCTGGACTTAGGCCTCCCTCAAATCCTTCCACTCTTCTCGGTCCTGTGCCACTTGGATCCAGTTTCCCCTAAATTTCTTCAAGTCATCTGACCATCTTGTCGGAGGTCTGCCTCTGTTTCTGAGAGCATCTTATCTTGGCCGCCATTCTAGTATTAGCTTGGTCCATCTATCATCCGTTCTTCTGGCAATATGCCCAGCCCAGTTCCATTTGAGTTTTTTAAGCAGATAAATATTGAGTTTTTTAAGCAGATATATCTGCTTAAAAAAACATACAACATACTGGAAAGGAAATAACTGTCAGTCAACTGAAAAAGTTATTAAATAACATGAAGTCATCCGTAAAAAAAAAGACTGATATACAAGCAACTGGGAATAAACCAATTAAATTACTGGATTGGGAAAAAACATTTCTTCGTCTTATGAAATCTGATGAGAATCCTGTTTTTGTCAAAGTACCCGGTAGTGTTCATATAGGAACAGAATGTTTTAAAGGCAATCGAAATTCCGTGGAAAATACAGTTCAACCCGTGTCTGTTACTCCTGACGCAACCAAAAATTGGTCAAAAAGCACACAAAAAAAAGGAAAATAAAAGAATGAAACTGAAGAAACAGCACAGCTATCAAAATCCGAGTTACAGCGCTTAGTTTTAGTGGAGAAGTTACGACTCACTCGTCTCCAAATTATGCGTGAAGAATTATTGTTGAAAAGGCTTAGGGAATCAGACACTAGCACCAGTAGCACGCAAAAAGAACGGGTAACATTTGCTGGTACTGATGGTGTTTTAAAGGAGTTTTTGATTTTGAATTAAACGAATTTCTAGGTTTCTTATTTGTACTGGTGAATCGTAATAACTTTTTACAAGCATTGTGGCTTATATTTTTACGTTCTCTATAAGTTTTTCTCGCACGTACATGCATAAAAGCAGCCATTATGCTTAGAAATTCATATGTCAAGTATGGCACGGACCTACCTTACATAAAAACGAGAACTTGCTTACAAGTGGGAGCCTTTACTTTATTTTATTCACCGAATTTTAAGTATTTACTTGCTATTAAGGTGAGCTAGAGTATTTACTTTCGAGCATGAGTAAGTACTTTTATTATTCAATTCCCAACGAGTAATAACTTAAAAACTTTAAAGTAAAAGCGTTTATTTGACTTTATTCACCTGACCCAATAACTTACTTACTTGCTTACTGCCATTACTCGCTGACGAGTATTTGATACGCATGAGAAGATGGTTACGCAGGGTGTTTTCTTTCATGAGCTTTTCTGTGACTGAAGAGGAATGGGGACTGGCTGCAGTTTGAAACTGACTTCCTGCAGTTTGCTGTCCACTATAATAGAGAGCGTTGCCATGCATATGTTGAATAGGATAGACGTGAAAATAAAAACATCTTTTTAAACGGTTTTATTTAGCTCGACCCGTACGGTATTTATTTATTTGTTTGTTTATTTGGGTCAAAATTAGAAATTGAAATTTAAGTACCTACCTTCCTGTTGTCAGATTGATCTGAAATTTGGTACACACCTTTAGTTCCGATGACAATACAATATAGTAATATCAATAACATTGTAAATCTAAGATGGCCGCCGGTACAAAATGGCAGATTTCATATTTTTCCACAACCCCCTCAATATGGGTATCAAATGAAAGGGCTACACTAGTAGAATACTGTGATTATGACAAAATTTAAAATCCAAGATGGACGTCGTTACAAAATGGCGTATTAGGTGAGGGCATGAGTAGTCATGTCCAGAAGAGTTGTGTCCAAGATTGTGTGACGTTAGAAGGACAGATAAAAAAATAGGTGATTAGATGTATCTACGTAGTTAGCGGTAGCTTTACCACCCAAGTTAAGGTAATAGGTTAAAACGTGCTGAGGACTGTATGGCATTAGGGTTGCTAAAAATGTAATGTCGCAAGCGTTTGCCCCTCAAGATTGGGCGCTTCTTGTTGTATATAGCCTTGCCCCTCTACTGAACCTCTGCGGGGTCGACCGTTAAAATGTCCATTACTCGTGGGAACAACATGGAAACAATAAATAAAAAAACAAACAAAAATAAAAACGAAACTGCTACACAACGAAAAAGAAGGCTCGAAAAGGCGAAAGAAAGTGTAGAACGAAACGATGCAAAAGAAAGTGAAAATGAAACCCTATAGTCGACTACAGAAACGAAGAGAACGGTTAGCAACAGAAACACCCACAGAACAACATGATGCCAGGTTAATGGCACAACGTGAGAGACAAAGGCAGCTGGTAGAGTCCAGAAACACCTGAGCGTCATGGCGAGTCCAGGCTAGCATCACAACGTGACAGACAGAGAGTTGTTAGCATGGCAGAAACACCTGAGCGTCATGAGTCTAGGCTGGCATCACAACGAGAGAGACAAAGAGAGTTGTTAGCGTCAGAAACACCTGAGCGTCATGAGTCTAGGCTAGCATCAGAACGCGACAGACAGAGAGAGGTTGTTAGGCGTCAGAAACACCTGAGCGTCAGATTGTAATAAAATTATCAGGCAAAACCATGTAATAATGATGCACTAAATGAATTAAAATAGAATGAGGAATATTCCTGGTAGGCATTTCCGTTAAATACTAAAAACTAGAAAATAAAAAATCCGGTAAAAACTTTTTAAAGTTAAACGGTTAAAACGGTTTTATCTTGTAAATGCACTAGAAAACTATTTTGAACTTCTAGCTCAGAATATTTTACTTCAGACATGAATAGCTTTTAGGCATATTAGACTAAAATAAAAACGTGGGGCCCATTAACTATTGCTGTAATACTTTCTTCTATACTAAGTGTGGATTGCATCGACTTACTATAATCGTAATTGGAGATTTTGACAATCAATAACCAGCCGTGGCGGCTTCACCAGCGAACGCCGAGCTCATGATCTACCAAAGTATAAAGATATGCTTTGCCATAGGCAGGATTTCAGAGGGGCCCCACGTTTTTATGTTAGTCTAATATGCCTAAAAGTTATTCTGCCTAGTACTAAAATATTTCTGAACTAGAAGTTCAAAATACCTAATTGTTATTATTATTTTCTAGTTTTCAGTGCACATAAGATAAAACCGTTTAACTTAAAAGTTTTTTTACCGATTTTTTATTCTAAGTAATAAATAGTATGTATAACAGATGTTCATTTGTCTGGGAACCAAAGGGAGTTAGTAAATGCATTTCTAACTAACAAGGAGCAATTAATAATGGGAACAAGCAGAATTGCCGAAGCAGATTGATTTCTCTTATTTTATTATTAAAAGTAATGTAAAATATTCCAAATCGCATTATTACCCAAAACATTATTTGATCGTGATATAATTTAAATCAATATGTGGTTATATATTTATCTCGCATATTAAAATTAATTTTATGTCACGAAATAAGTTTGGAATAATGGAGTTTAATCCTTGTACACAAATACGCATATTTATGGGAAATGTAATTATTGATTTATTTTAATATTCTGAATAACGCAGTATGTTACTGATAGTAATGTTAAAGAGGCTTTTATGTTTAAATATGAACTATCTATCGCAAATTACTATTGCTATAGGCTTGGTGCATTCTCCGCCGGTGCTGCCACCATCAGAGAATATCGTAAACAAGCGGCATATACAAATACACGGATTTAAATAGCGAGTATAAGAAACATTTATAATATAATTTTTCTAAAAGTGTTAGGAAGTATAATTTGTGAAAATTCTATAAATAAAAATAAAAAAGTAAATATTTTAATATCTTCAGAAGGTCTAACTTGAATTCTGATTTATTATTCAAGCTAATAAAACTTTTTAGATCAACTACAATCAACTACGGTAGCGAGCATAGTTTTACGCACCGATTTTGCTAGCGGAGATATAACTTAGGCTATTTATAACGAATTTTGTTAAATGTACATAATTATAATTTTACATGTTCATATAAAATTTATCATATATAAATTGATTAAATCAAGTAAACCATTAATATTGCAAATTATAATTTATCCTCTCATAGTATATGCCTATTTAATTTTTTGATTATGTAATCTCCACTGGTGCAGAAATGCAGTTGTGGACTGTATTAATTTTAAATTTTAATTTGACTGGTCTTATTTTATCAATGTAAATTAAGTTAACAGCTGGGAGAAACCGCACAGAGAAATGAGAAACCTGCTCCTACCTTTAATGGTCGTCTCGACAGCTTCAGAGGGCCCTCTTCTCGATCTCGATCTACTCAGCGCTAATTTTCACACATACACTAACATGAAACGTCTTTAAAAGAGATTTTTTTAAAAAAAAAGAAGAAGTTTAAGTTCAGACTTTCGGCGCGTACCGGTTAGCTGACCAATTTCGTCGTACGACGGTTAGCCGGAGAGCTGGCGACATATTTAGAGAACATATTTTAGGCAAGTTAGAATAACAAAAAAAAATAAAGTTTAATAACTTGTGAACCCAGAATCCTAAGTCTGGCTGGGGGGTTGGGGGTATTTCGCTACTGCGCAACCCATAACATTTGCAAAAAATTAAATCCAAAAAACATTCTTTAGGCAACTTGAACTTTGTTTATTCTTAAATTTTAGCATCTATTTAACCTAGAAATAAGTGTGTCAGACTTTTTTTTCGGGTGTAAAGTGTAACCAGACCATTCCAAATATGTTTAATTATTATACCTGGAAAACATACTTTAGGTATTCTAAACATTTTACAGCGTGTTTATTAGATGATATTAAAAAATATGTGTTAATTGCCAGACGAATTCAATGGGATTTAATACTTGCCAGATACGAATAAAGATTTTAAATGAGCGCGACAAAAAAGTCTTATGAGTATCTATAAGCGCGAGAAAGATAGTTTATTGAGACCCGTCGGCAGCCGATGCGGCTGACGTAACAGTATTTTGGAGTATGTACTTCAAATTTTCATAAAAACAATTTTTTTTCGGTTTCATTTCAACTATTTGCAGGCTTTTAGAGATTACCATGTACAAATATGTATTTATAAATTAAATATTGACGTACATAGTGTAAATAGTTCAGAATAATTACTGCAAATAAATATTTTAGTAACTACTAATTTCGCTACTAACTACTAAATCACAATGGATAAAAACATTTAAGTTGAGTAGTTTGTAAAAGTTACTAGTGACAAAGTTATTGTTTTTGATGAAGGCAGGCTACAAAATGCAAAGAATTTTTAAAAGTGCGCCAACAACATGGTTTAAAATCTAAACAAGTGGTTTTACCAGAAAACGTAGTCCCGACAAAAGGGTACCATGTACAGTGCTAAAAAATAAGTATTCTGGAATTTTATTAAAGTACCTACCATTGTTAATCTTTCTAAATAGATTCAAAAGTAAGTAAAAGTGCTTTACTTTTATTTAAAAAGTTAAAATGACTTTTTTTTTAATTGACAATATAATCAGGTCGCAAAAATTAATAATAATATAATATGTCACACAAAAGTGTAATAATAATTATACTTTTGTGACGTTTGAAAAAAATATATTTTATATTATGCTGTTATCGACGCCTATGATCCTTATGATAGGCAGTCATTTTCACGCCGTGCCTGCACCCCGTGTCCGCTGATGTTTGCGAGTAGGGGAGTAGTTAAGTAGGCTTTGGAAACAGTTGAATGTCAGAGGTTGTGGATTTTCGGCCCAGAGAAGACATTGTTTGTCAAGCTAGTTAGAATCATAAGAAGTTAGAATTATATTTTAAATATCAATTTCTGTTAAATATATTAATCTCCCGATTACAATGCTAATTTTTAAATAATTATTCGTCTTTTTATTCTTTCAGATACAAAATACTTAAATTAAAAAGTCTTCTTATTGAAAGGATTTCAATCATACATTTTTATTAAAAATGTTTCTTTTTATTTATTCAATATTAGTTAGTTTTTTTTAAGTTTTTACGACTCCAAAATGCTGTTACGTCAGCCGCATCGGCTGCCGACAGGTCCCAATAAACTCTCTTTCTCGTGCTTATAGATACTCATAAGACTTCCTTATCGCGCTCATTTAAAATCTTTATTCGCGTCTGGCAAGTATTAAATCCCATTGAATTCGTCTGGCAATTAACACATATAATAATATCATCTAATAAACACGCTGTAAAAATTTTAGCATGCCTAAAGTATGTTTTCCAGGTATAATAATTAAACATATTTGGAATGGTCTGGTTACACTTTAAACCCGAAAAAAAAGTCTGGCATACTTATTTCTAGATTAAATAGATGCTAAAATTTAAGAATAAACAAATTTCAAGTTGCCCAAAGAATGTTTTTTGGATTTATTTTTTTGCAAATGTTATGGGTTGCGCAGTAGCGAAATTCCCCCAACCCCCCAGCCAGACTTAGGATTCTGGGTTCACCAGTTAATAAACTATACATTTTTAGTTATTCTAGCTTGCCTAAAATATGTTCTCTAAATATGTCGTCAGCTCTTAGGCTAGGTTTGTAATAGACTGTGTGCCACACTTCCTAGTGTTCGGGCATGCGTACACTATTGTTGCAGGAAGCAATAAGTGCGGCAATTTAAAATTTAA
Organism: Sitophilus oryzae; assembly: GCF_002938485.1. Classification (NCBI taxonomy): domain Eukaryota; kingdom Metazoa; phylum Arthropoda; class Insecta; order Coleoptera; family Curculionidae; genus Sitophilus; species Sitophilus oryzae. Next base: position 1,603,449 of record NW_022145617.1, on the reverse strand, counting down.
AGAAATTAAAATGATTAGTCTTAATCTAGGAAACTATATAAAAAGAAAATAATTTTATATAAAATACTAAGTTTCCTTAACATCCACTAATATTATATTTAGATCCGCTCTTATAGAATTAAATTTTATTATAACCAAAGTTGTTATATGGCGGGTTTTAAATAAAGTTTTTCTTCCAATTTTTGCATCTAAGAAGATTTTTAACAGAAGCTTTAATTTTATCGATTTGCTAAGCCAAAATCTGCTCTTTCTTGAAGAAGATTTTTCATTTTTTTAACTAATTCCGCTTACTGGAGTTATTAATTGCTTCTCGTTAATAAAAAGTGCATTAAGCGCATTTACCAACTCCATTTTGTTCCAAGATAAATGAAAATCCTTCCGACATACTATTTATTATCTCTCGCAAAAGAATGTTAGATATATTTTGTTCTTTCCTGAAAGTGCTATGCTTCAATTAAACTTGGAAAATAAATTCGTTATAGCACAGAATATCTAGCTACGCAACAGAAAAATACTCGAAATGAAAGAGCTAAAATTGAACAAATAGAATACTAGATGTCGCGACAATATCATAATCAGAATATAATTAGAAATTTTGAACTTTCGGTTTTGGGTCGACGGCTCGTCGACGGCCTTATAGCTCGGCTAAATATGCACAGTTGCCAGATTCAAAAAGACTTGAATTGGCATCCCATTCTTTTTATTGTGTATAATGCAGTATGTGTTTCTTTCTATTCTTCTTTTCTTGTTAGGTACACTTATATTAATTATTCCTTTGGCTATTAAAATAGTTTTAAGTATATTATTACAAAACATATACATTTTTAATATACACTACACCTTATAATGTTAACTAAGAAAATACCTTTAATTACCTTTAAAATTAACAATATACAGGGCGATTGATAGTGATATTTATTAATGCTGGAACGTTAGTAATGAAATATGGAAATAATTTATTAAAATGCAGTACAGAAAATGTTAACTGACTAAAAAATACTATAATAACAAATTTCTTCCGTTTGCCACGTTATTTATATATTATAGACCTCGATAGATTTTAAAAAGTGACACAGGTACAATTAATAATATATTAGTTCGGCATAAAAGTTGCTGTCACGACATCGAACAATAAATTAAAATTCATAAAATAAATTAAAATTATTAATTAAACAAATCTTTATAAAGAAACGCAAGTATACCAAATTTGGGCTCAATCGAACTCCAGGAAATGATATCATAATAGTGTACTATATTATGGTACCACTCGATATACTTTAAGGTACCATAATATTGCAATGTCACCGAAGATCCGTAGTATACCAAATTTAAGAACAATCGAACGCCATGAAATGGTATCGTAATATGGTACTATATTAAGGTACCACTTTATATACATTATAGTTCAATCATATTACAATGTAACCGAAGATACGTAGTATACCAAGTTTGAGCCCAATCGAACGCCAGGAAATGGTATCGTAATATGGTACTATATTAAGGTACCACTTTATATGCATCATAGTACCATCATATTACAATGTCACCGAAAATACGTAGTATCCCAAGTTTAAGCCCAATCGAACGCCATGTACGTAATATAGTACTATATTATGGTACCAGTTGATATGCTTCATGGTACCATAATAATGCAATGTCATCAAAATACGCAAGTATATATCAAATATGAGCTCAATCGAACGCCAGGAAATGGTATTAAAATATGGTACTATATTAAGGTACCACTTTATATGCATTATAGTACCATCATATTACAATGTAACCGAAGATAGTAGTGTAACAAGTTTAAGTCCAATCGAACGCCAGGAAATGGTATCGTAATATGGTACTATATTATGGTACCTCTTATTATGCTCCATGGTACCATAATATTACAATATCACCGAAGATACGTAGTATCCCAAATTTAAGCCCAATCGAACGCCATGTACATAATATGGTACTATATTATGGTACCAGATGATATGCATCATAGTACCATCATATTACTCACCGAAAATACGTAGTATAACAAGTTTAAGCCCTATTGCCGCCATGTACCTAATATTGCTATGTTATCAAATATGGTACTATAGAAGGTACCACTTTATATGCTCCATGGTACCATGATATTACAATGTCACTGAAGATATAGTATACCAAGTTTAAGCCCAATCGAACGCCATGTATCGTAATATAGTACTATATTATGGTATCACTTGATATGCTTCTGAAGAAAAACGGCATCCAGTTGGCTGGAAAAGGACGATCGATGACATTTCCTATATAAATTTAAATATAAAATGAGAGTGATATTCATTTCATAGCTATCGCTAACGCCGTTTTTTCCCAATTATACAATATGAACTTGGTATGAACACAATCCAACGTCAGGAAGTAGTATCATAATAGTAGAACAATACTTATTATATTGTCGCCGAATTACAATGAAAATTCAGGATTCAATTATACAATCAAACGTCAGGAAGTGATTGTAATTTAGCTCATAAGATTTCATTCCAACTAACATGGCAAACTGAAAAAAACAGCTGTGATCTATTTTAATATGTTTAAATGATGTAGCAAATTTGAAGGTAGGCTTTATCAGGAAGTATTACGATATGAATTACATAATGTAGCAACACTGCACAAAATTCTTTTAAATTTTGTTTGTAGAAAACTGTTTTCTTTTAAATTTATTGCCCTCTATTATGTAGTAGCGAAACTACCACATCAAAATATCTGATTTGGAGACAGACTTTTAAAGCCTGTCTCCTTTTGCTACCTACAATTTTATACATGTAACGAGGCTTCTGTTGCGTAGCTAGATATTCTGTGGTTATAGCCTTGTTTATAAGGGTTATAGTAACCTAGGTCGACTCAGCCTTAAATGAGTACTTGGGATTCACAATCCTGAGGTAATAATAGGCGGTTAAAGCATAGTGTTAGCCACATTCCTTGTATACCGAACGGCTCTAGTATGGCCATAGTAGATTATTTTCTTTTATCTTGAGTATGGCAAGCTGTACCTTGCTACTGCCAATGGCGTTAAACGCTATATATACGGGAGCTATTATTATTATGTTTTACTCTCTCAATCACTTGACAACCAGATGAAATGATGGTGATGAAATGTTGATAATAGTAGATTATTTTCTTTTATCTATGGATGTTGATGACAGGTGACGTCATTATGGTATTTCGTAAATTACTAGCTTTGTTCGGGTTCTTGTTATTAGCGATTCTGAACCGTCCTAGAACTCGGCAACGCATGCGCAAATGAAATAATGTCTTCATATTTCCTTCTGCGCATACGCATCACAGTTCTAGGACGGTTCAGAATCGGTAATAACAAGAACCCGAACAAAGTCACTGCATGTTCTTTTTAGTAATTCTCATTGTCATTTGATTTGGGGTTATAATTTTATTGACGAACATCGATCAATGTCAAAATTAAAAATCGATTATTGCTATCAAACCAAATTCCAATTTTTTATTTCACAAATGCCTCAACGATTTACACAAAATGAACAAGAGCTCATTGCTAAGCTTGTAGGTAAATTATTTTTCTCGAGAAAGAAACGCTGGTAGAACACTGTTGCTCGTGGATGCCGTATAAATGAAGTAAGTACTATGCAAAGGTATAATATTTATATGTAAAATACAATTTGATAGCCTTTTTAAATAATATAGCGAGTTGCTGATGCTTTATATATAATATATAATAGATCTAAAAGCCTATAAGGCTCATAGCAATGGTTATGTTTCTCCATTTGTTTCTGTCTTTTGCCTTTGTTCTCCATCCATCCACTCTTATCCTTCTCAAGTCCTCTTCTACATTCTTTTTCCATCTGATTCTCGGTCTACCCCTTCTTCCACCTATTTTACGTTTCATTATCATACTAGGAATTCTTCCTTCAGCCATTCTTTCAATGTGTCCCAGCCATGTGTGAAGTATGATGAAAGTGCCCGATATAGTTGCTTTAATTCTTCGTTTGTTCTTCTGGTCCACATGTTGTCTATTCCTCCAAAAAATTTCTTCAGTATTTTCCTTTCCCAAATCTCTAGCCTCGAACTTTCCGTTGTATTGAACGTCTACGTTTCACTTACATACAGCACTATTGGTCGTATCATTGTTTGGTACATTCTAATTTTTAAACTTCTAGAAATGTTCTTTCTCTTAATAATTTTCTGTAGTGCGCTGACACATCCATTTTCTGCCAATATTCTTGCCATAATTTCTTGAGTTACATTTGGATTCCTTAGAAATACGGCTCCTAGATATATCTACTTCCTCAAACTTGTACCGTTTACCTCTCTCAGAATCCATTTGTAGACATCTTCCCTTCCCAAAATCCCTATCTGACCACTCCATAAATTTCGTTTTCTTCTCATTAAACACTAAGCCTACTTTTTAGGCTTGATTTTCAAGTTTTTGGTCACCGATATCAACTCTTTCCGATCTCTTGCTAAGATAACTAAATCATGAGTTGATGCTTTAGAAATAGGAATTTCAACAGTCTAAAGGATTTTGGAACTAAAGGGTTGTAACTGATGAAGAGTTCAAGAAAAAATAAATAAATGCCAAAAAAACGGAATCGCCCAATCAAAATTTTCTAAACAATAAGAAATGATCTCAGACATACCCATAGATAAAAGAAAATAATCTACTATTAAGATTGATATTAAACTTAATAGTAAAATTTTGGGTCAAAGCGCCCCTCCGTGTTTTTAGTGGAGACTACGTTTAACCCAGCGCCTTCACCTTTTCTGCCAGGGCGGGAAAGTGAAATAGCAAAAGCGGTTCCACCGTTTCCAAGGAAATTTCAAATAAAATAGTTCCAGCCTCAGGCGCTAGGAGGTAGTGCAATTAATTTTTAGGTTAAGAAGTTGCTACTAGTTATTGCCAGATGGCGTTAAATCAGAATTTTTTTGTAGTTTTCATAGCTTCCAACCATTGAGTTATAATAAAAGAGGAGATGCTATCACGTGACCAAAGCGGTACCAGGTCGGCCATATTGATGCGACTCTCTTGTCAATTCGTGCTATTGCCGTCTAGCGTAATCCTGTTCTTGATTTTTGCGTTTATTTTGAGTTATTTTGTGTTTTATTTGGACTTATGTGTGTTGTGTGGCCCTAAAACTATAATGTAAGTCTTTTATTTTTGCCATCATTTAAGTACCTATTTATATTTACTTCATTTACAAAACTTTGGGCGTATTACGTTGGTCGTGTTTTATTATAATAAACGATGTTTAAATATTTGACTTATAAATAAAAACTTTAAATAATAAATATTATTTACACATGTTTGGCTTTAATTCTATTTAATAATTGTATAAATTATACTCTCAAATCTTATTTTTTACACATCACAACGATACTAACTTGTTATTAGTATTGTTGAATTTGTGTAAAAAATAAGGTTTAATAATCAAATTTAATTATATTTTAGAGTAAAATTCAATAAATACGCTCATTTAAAAAGCCCGCGCTTCGATCCATTTAAAACAAGCCCTACTCAATAGATGGCGCCAGTTCTGTAGGACCATTTTTCAGTATGGCAGACTCCATTCTTTTTCAAGCTAGGTATATTCTTTGCTTTTCTGCTGTAAATGTTTTTTATGTTTATATTGCAATTCAAAGGATTTATTTTTAAAGTTACACTGATATATTAGTATATCAGAGTAACTTGAATAAAACATAAGAATATATATATTTTACAATTTATTTGTTTATTTATTTTACAGAGTTTCATGTAAATGATCGTAAGTCGACTGTCTGTCGTCGACTGATCGTAAGTCGGCTGTCTAATGAATACACCCACAAAACATCCCCTTTAGAACTTTTTCTTTAATGGCCATAAGCGGGAGTAAAAGCCCAACCGCCCAAACAAACACTAGAGGCGCCACCGGTCATCAAATGGTGTAAAATTGCGAAAATTTAATCTTCTAATTTTGACACAAGGGGTCGGGCTTAACTTTTTCAATTTTAATTCAATATTCATTGTTTTCAAACTATATTATTAGACTTTGTTGTATTTTGTGAATGTATAAATGTTTTCTAAGTATACAGTTGCATTATAGTAATTTAAATTATATTACATATATATTTAAGATTCAAATATTATGACATATATGTCAGTTGCCGTCTAAAATGTCATCTTGATAACAAAAAGTTAGTTAGGAGTTATTGTAAAGGTTATTGTCAAAAGTAGTTAAAATCATGTTAAAATATTAAAATTTACAAGTTATAATTAGATATTTTATATTATTTCAACAACAAACACATAATAGTACACCGTAATGTTGATATGCAGGTTCAAAACAAAAAGTGCCGTTATATTTTTCAGTTTTCGTTGTCAGCCGCGGAAATTTCAGTGATTTTAGTGTTGTCGGATTTTTTTATTAAAAGAAACCAACGGGAAAAGAATAAAATATGCAATATGCTCATAACCATAACGAACGAAACTTAACAACACGAGATAAGTAATACATTAAACAACAAATATTTTCCTTTGTATTAAAATAAACGAAATATATAAAAAATGAAGTTTCTAAAAAAATAAACAGTATAAAGGTAAAACTTTATGTTTGGCTTTAAAAAAACCTGCTAAACTAAAAAGGAACCAAACCGATTCGTAGTGATAAAAAATAGTAATAAAATATAAAATACATAAAAAATTAAGTCACTTCTAACAGTCACTGTCTTTAGATCACTTTGTCAGATATCTATCCTATGGACGTACGTCGTGACTTGTGACTGTGAACTGAGTCACGACCGGCGCCATCGGCAGCTGCGTTCGTCACGCTTTAGCAAGTCACCGTTTATTTTCAAATCAGTCACAGGCCGTGACTGTGATTATAGAATATCAGTGACAAAGTCACAGTTACCGATATTTCACTCATCACTAGTCTTAACATTAAAACAAACTTTGAAAGTTTTTAAAGTTTTTAGAGATATTTAAAAGTTTGGCTTGGAAGGTCTAATTTACGTTAATGTCAGACTATAAAACATAATTAGTACAGAAATGTGTAAAGCCTTATTCAGAACCTCGAAATTAGTAGAATACATTAGCGTTACAAAATGTATGATCATTGATAGTGTTTAAAAAATACAATTAAAATTAATACAATGTATGTATGTTGTATTCATAGAGAAAACCTTATATATTCTGTTTTATTACTCAGATATATATTTTGACAGACGATGACAGAATAAAGGTAGATGACTTCCATACCAATCCATTTATTTCACTAAAATATATATTATAAACCCGTCATGCGCCGTCTCTCGCTGTTTTTAACCAGTTTTATGGGTTTATTTAAAAAATGGCATCATATTTCAATATTATTGGAGTGACAGAACGATGAACGATGCACGGACGCAGATGCATATGAACTCGACTTAAGATTTTTCAGGCTAGTCAAACTCTTGCCAAATTATCAACATATATAAAATGCTAATGTTTATCTGTGTACGTCTCTACAGAAATAACGACTTGCTCTAGAAAGTTGCAATTTTTACTAAAAGATAGCTAATTGGCTCTTCTAAAAACTATCGTCGCCGGATTTTTTGTTTTTCATTTAATTAAAAAAAAGTATTTTTGTTCCTGATGTCGTGGCGGATGCGCCAGGCTTCAACTAGTAGGTTATAATTTGTATCAAATTAAGTCGAATATTTTGCTTTTGCATTTTGGTTCGTGTTACTACAAGAGAAAATTAACTGTAGACCCAGAGTACAGTTTATAATTAATATTCGGTGCCCAGAGAGAGCCACCAATAGCCACCAATAAAGTTTGTATACGATCTCGTATATAGTAAAACTGGAATCAACATTTGTAAAATAATGACACCACACTATAGGTAAATTAAGATTAAAATTAATTAATCAACTTTTAATCAACGTTTGTCTTGTATTACCATAAACCGTAATTAAAAAAAAATGATTCGACTAAATTTTTTCGGTTTTATTCAGTTTTTTACAATATTTTGAAGTTATCACTCAGATTTTAAATATATTAATTTCATGCTATAAATATATAAACTACTTTGAAATTAAATTGACAGACACATCTATCACTGTTAAGGATTTTGTCGTTGGCCAGACTAATAATAACGCTATAAAACGATATTTACGACCATTCACAATGTTTAAAGAAACAGTTATAATTAATATCAATATCCTAGCAACAGCTTGGGTTAGTCAGTTGTATCAATAGAAAAAGCCTAATATTTAGCTTAGAAAACAATCAACTTTTTTTTTCTAACCACTATTTCACTTGACGGATAATAATCAAAGGCCAAAATGACATTACTCGCAAATTTTGAACTATAATTAGTGGCAATAGTTCTACTAACTAAAGTTTCATTCAGAACCTCGCAATTAGTGGAATAACTTGGAATAAGTGGTTTCAATTGGCGATAGAAGTTTGTTCCTTTAATTTCAATGCAAACATTCACGCAACGTCAAAATTAGTGGTATACCTTTTTAATGAGTAGAAAAAGATATGGTAATTATTGGAAAAAGTGGAAATCGTCCGATTTTCACCAAAATTGGTATACACCCTCTTTTGAGGTCGTAGATTACGAAACTGAACTTGTTTCCTGGCGGTCTCTTACCGTTTTTCAGAAAAACGGAAAATTATGTCAACATTGAATTTTTCTTGATTTCCGCTGTATAAAGTAGTAATAACACTATATTTTCATTATATTATAGTTTATCTAAGAGCTATTCTTGATTGTGGATAGAAAAGTACCCAAAATTTTACTGAAAAACACTTTTCTTAATAAAATAAACAAAGAAAATTTCCACCAAAACTGACAAGATTGACACTTGACCGTTCATATATCCTTCTTTCTCTCTCCTATGCAACGAGAGAGACAAATATAATCTAGACCTGATCTAGAAATCTGAAAATTTGCAACATTGCCATGTCTTGTATTTTTTCGGGGGATTAGGGAGTTTAAATAAAATAACTAATTTAAACTAAATTAACTAAAGTTTTAATTAAACTAAAATAATAATCCAACATTCAATGTAGGTTTTGTCCAACTTCGTGAACAACATTTTTCTAAGAAGTTTATCAATATATAATATTCAGGCTTACATTAATTTTAACATTATAATAGGAGGTGTCTGTTATGTAGATATCTTAATTAATTAATAGTAATTATGTCAAATAGAAAAAAGTTGCAGTCTAGCAGAGGTCACGTGGAGGCGGGATAATTCTGCCAGGAAAGGGATGATCATTTCTGCTCGCCATTTTCTAGGATATATGAGAGTAGTTGTGGATAGAATAATAAATTGGGTTTGGTTAAGGTTAAGTTGGTTTGGGTTTTGGTACAGTTTTTTTTTGTTTTGTTTTTGTAAATCATTCAATCGTCCACTCTTACAATAAAATAGAGGCACAGTAATCCACCTAACCGTTTTGCTCCATACTGGCAGAGGGGGATAGACATTTGAGATATATTTAAAAAATTCATGGTACATCTCTTGATGTTTGGGTGTTCGAAATTTCCTCCGAAATAAATGTTCCGCCAAATAACCGGGAAAATTATCTTTTGCCCGGCCATATTTAGGAACATTTCCGCGCAGATCCATGCTCTCTCAATATTTTGCGTGTGTGCTCCATACAAGTCTAGTGTTCATACAAGTGTACTTCATAGTGTGTGCTTCATACAAGTCATAGTGTCTGGATCGACAAAATTTTGAGAGTGGTTTACCGTCAGATGTTGGAAACCTTCATCTGCCAAGCAGTTGTACGATTTCCAACAATCCGATATTATTGTAGTACCCGGTAGTACCCATTCTTTAATAACCGCCAGCAGCTGCTCCTTCGACCGTTCTTCAACGGGTACCAAAAAGAGCTTTTTTGATTCCCGTTCGATTCCTCCGAAAATCCATTGACCGTCGATTACTCTACCTCTATCATATTTTCGTTTGCCCATCTTACATTCGTCGATCTCTACAATAACCCCTGGGCCCCCCACCTTTTGGGAGTTATCAACCAGATAAATTAACCAAACTTCCCTGCAAAATTTGTCCAGTTGACAACAGACGGCAATTGCAGTTCGACCATCAGGTCGCCAATTGCAGCTCGACCATCATCCACTCCTGCCCGTGATTATGGGCTAACCAGTAAAACACGAACTTACAAATTGTCTGAATGTCCAAATGCGCCTTCTCAAAAAAGTTCCCCTCTTTGTCCCAATTTTAAAAGTACATTTAGTCCCCTTTTTTTAGACAAATACACGGTATTAGTGCAATGAAATCTAAATTTATCGCGTGCGTAAAATTTGCAGGGTACATGGCATCTCGGACAATTTATAGGTTCGATAGAAAATACCCCATGAGAAAATAAAAAAAATATTTAGTTTACCCTCATCATTGACTATATTATACATACCTCCGACGTCCAAAGTGCATCCATTGCAGGGCTCCATTGCTAAATACTTACTTGTCTTCAGTCGCAGAAAAAAGCTCTAACTGCACTTCGTGCACTTTATATTTATCGTTAGAATCTAACGGTTTTTGCCTTGGAATGTAGGGGAAAATATTTCCCTTTCCATGAATCTGGTAATCCCAGAGGAGGCGAAAAAAACGCGCTAAATTTAGGTTTAGCATTGGCAACGTCGCTTTAAATGTCAGAAACGCATAACCCAATATTTTCAGATTGTTTACAAATTTATTTTAGCAAATTTTCCTCTATTATGCATAGAATTGGTTAAAAAAGTAACAGAAAATAGCAAAAACCTGATTGTTTATTGAATACCTAACAAAATATGTGCGAAAAAACCTTAAAAATACGAGAAATTAAGAAAAATTCAATGTTGACATAATTTTCCGTTTTTCTGAAAAACGGTAAGAGACCGCCAGGAAACAAGTTCAGATTCGTAATCTACGACCTCAAAATAGGGTGTATACCAATTTTGGTGAAAATCGGACGATTTCAACTTTTCCCAATAATTACCAAAGATATCAAACTTTTAACTTTTCCACTAATTACACTTCAAAATTTGCAAGAAATGTCATTTTGACCGTTGATTTTCTTCCGTCAAGAGAAATTGTGGTTAAAAATCAAAAGTTGATTGTTTTATAAGCTAAATATTAGGCTTTCTCAATGGACACAATTGATTAAGGCAAGCTGCTGCTAGGATATTCTATTAATTTTACTTGTGTTTTTTAAATATTGTTAATGATCGTAAACTAAGAAGTATAAAGTGTAATTTACCCACTAATTTATTCCACTAATTGCGAGGTTTCGAATGAAGCTTTACATGGAAATTAGAGGAACAAACCTCTACGCTAATTGAAACTAGTAGTGGGAACTATTGAATGAATACTATCGAAACATTCGATAGTTGCAATTCATTCGAATAATTCGATAGCTAGTAAGAAAACATTCGTCGAAAACTATTCGAATAAAAATTATCGAATAGATGCGTCATCTGCCTTGAAATATTGTATTCTACTAATTCGGCAGCAAAAACCATTCATTTATAAAATTCATTCATTTATAAAATTAATTTATTCGTCAGGATAGATTTTAATAAAGTATAAACTGGATTTTAGTTGTCGTCCGGCGACGTAGGTTTCTTTCCTAGAAAACTGACGGCGGTCGGTGGCAATGCTATGAAAGAAGCCGGCATCTTTGATTTTTTGCGGAGTCAAATAAAGATAAGGACACATTATATTTTTTTATTGAGGTGCTAGTATTTACACAGAAAATACATTATGAAGAGCGCTGTTGCCATATATTCGTATTAGTTGGTATTAGCAAAGAATATTATTCTTTAGCATTAGTTAGTTAGGGATAGTATGTCTATATGTTTTGCAATTTTTATTAATATTCTGTTATTACACTGCAATACTTTTTATTTTGGATGTAGGAAAATGACTTTTAATATTTTTAAGCAAAGACTGGTTTAATAAATAATAATATCAGTAATAATTTGTTATACCTATTAACAACAAAATTTAAAATCATTTAATAATATAAATTTTTTTTTTAAGTAGTAGCAAAATATAAACAACAAATAGAAGTCAAAAGTATTTATATTAGATCCAATTTAAAAATAATATAGTTTCTAAATGGCAACGTTGGTTTATTAAATAATAATAATTTTGTTATATTAACAACAAACTTTAAAATCATGAAATATAAACATTTATTAATTTTCTAAGCATGCAGTGTAATGGAAGGAAAATATAAATAAAAAATTAGAAATAAAAATTATTTATATTACTTTTTATTACTTTATATTACTATTTAAAAATAATATTTACTTTTGCTAGCATTTACTTTAAAAAATAATGAAATATTTCTTCGAAAACTACATGTAAGAGAATTAGCATAAACAAAATACAAACATTGTTAACTTTTTTTTTAAATTGGCACGTGTAAAACTTTCAATTTAATTTTCTCACCCCAAAATTTGAGTTCGATAACCATTTACTTAACCATATTACTTAAATATGATTATTAAGTTCAACTAATTCATATTATTAAAACATCTAAAATACAAATATGCTTTTTTAAAATTAATTGTAAGTTATCTCATCTCTCTTAAAAATTGCTACTTTTTAAAATTTATAATTAAAAAATAATATACCATATAAAATTAAATAATTGAAAGATCGGGCTACGGAAAATCACACAAATTTTCGGAAAAATTTTGACCACTTCACACACAATCGTCAATTAAAAAAAACTACTATTTTAGTATTTTAAATATTTTAAAAAACGCAAAAATAGCACAATATTTACAAGGCGAGGTTATAAAAATTTGGAAGAACTAATAATGCATTGACGCACATAAAAATCAAACGAATACTAAATTTCATTTATCAAAAGCATTCGATAGTCGTGGCGCAACGATAACCATTTAGTCGAACGGCGAGGTTGTCACATATGCTTTAGTATACAAATGAATGAATGATTTTATTCGAATAAAACCATTCGATAGTTGAAATCATTCATTCAGTAACCATTCGATAGTCTAATTCATTCGATAGTTCCCATCGCTAGTAAAGAGCGGGACCGCGTTCCCGTAGCGCAACTCAGAATAACAGTTTTGAAACCAATTAAGCTTGATTTTCGTGCATCCGTTGTCCGACGATACGTTGATACGATATTAATTTCATTGGTTGTATTTAAAGGCTTCGATTGGTTAACTGTTTCTAACCAATCAAAGTCTTTAAATTCAACCAATAAAATTAATATCGTATCATCGTATCGTCGGATAACGGATGCATGAAAATCAAGCTTTAGCAGGACCATGGCAGAACGTACGTCTTTATTGCTATCTTTCTATATTATGTGTGCTTCATATGAAAAAGAAAGAGATAGATATAAAACGTATCGTAAGACATTATCGCACATTCTAGCTGACGGGAAATTTAAATTAGCCATTATTAGTAGTATTCTTTCATTCTGAAACTGAAAATTTTCACTTAAACTGATTTACTTTCTATACCACGTAAAGGGAACGTAGTGTAGGGAACAAATCAGTTTAAGTGAAAATTTGCTGTTTCTTTCAGAACGAAAGAATACTACTATTATAAAGGAAATTATAAAAAAAGCAAAAATTGTACTGTTTTATAAACATATTTATTTATACATAAAAATAAACAAACATTTTATAATATAATAACAAAAAATAACAGTGTTTATTCCACCCACCTACCAATTTTAAATGCAGAAGAACTGACTGTTGCAGGAAACGATCGGCCAATTTTTTTAAAGGGCATTAAAAATCTCATTTTCGACAAAACTGCCTAATTGCAATAACAAAGTGAATATCCAAGCAAAGAATTTACGAGAATCATGATCCTGAACCATTTTCAAGTCCAGTTACCAAAAGTAAAATAGGTATATTAATAGAGTTTCTGGTTACTATAAACCAGCTACCGTACGATCGAGAAAAAACGGCGTCAGCGATGGCTATGGAATGAAGATCGCTGTCATTTTAAATGTAAATTTATATGGGAAATGTCATTGATGTTCATTTCCCAGCCAACTGGACGCCGTTTTTTTTCGATCATACGGTATAAACTACCTACCCAAAAAATGAAAAAAATTAAATGTATTAATTTGTTATGTTAAGAGAGGTTCGAAATATTTTTGAGACTACTACTTCTACTTTTTTCTTAATAGGATGATAAATATAACTACTTACTTTTATTTTACCGGGTGTCTTTAACATATCTATCAGAGAAAGGGGGTACCAATACATATAAAAAATAGATGATATACTGGCTCCTGCAGCAAATAAAATAACAAATAGTATAACCTAAAATTATAAGTAACAAAATATAAATACCTATCTGAAACAAAGGAATTTGTTCCCTATCCATATTCATAAGTCAATAAAATGGAGAGTTTAAAGAGGTAAATCACTAAAAGAAAAATTAACAAACATGACGAATTGTCATGATGTTGTAATCTTGGTTGTCATGATGACGAAAACGAAAGGCGATTGTTCTAATTTATATTTAGAAATTACGTTTTATATGGCTGAAGGTAAATCACCAAAAGAAAAATTAACAAACATGACGAATTGTCATGATGTTGTCATCTTGGTTGTCATGATGACGAAAACGAAAGGCGATTGTTCTAATTTGTATTTAGAAATTACGTTTTATATGGCTGCTTCTTTCTCTCTTGTTATATTAGAATGAGATAGTGGACCCAATAAACGCAATAAAACATAATCAACATAAATAGAACGAAATTTTGCGTTCTGAGTTGGGCGCTACGGGAACGTTGTCCCTCTCTTTGCCATTTAATTTGCCAGTCTCTTTTTATTTGTTTGTCTATGGTTAGAGCCAGAAACGGTTCAAAACTAAATAAGTAAATTACCAACAGATATACAGGCTGAAGCGACAAACGCCATATCCAAACTACTTCCATTAAAATCCCGAATATCTTATGAAAAGGAATAAAACAAATTCCAAAAATGGAAGCAATTAAAAAACGTGCGAGAAGAAATAAAGTTTTTAACCTTTGAAAAGAAAATAAAGAAAAAAATGAAAAATAAATAAAAAAATTTTTTTTATTTTTTTTTAAATATCTTTTTTTTGAGAAGAACAATTGATTTCTAACCTTGTCGGATGATAATCAAAGGCCAAAATGATATTCCTCGCAAATTTTGAAGTATAATTAGTGGAAAAGTTAAAAGTTTATTAACTACTACGTGAAAATTACTGCCACTAATTTTGACGTTCTGAATGCTTACATTAAAATTAAATGAACAAACTTATGCGCTAATTTGATCAAACTTATGCAAAAAACTGCGCCAATTGAAACCACTAATTTATTCCACTAATTTTGGGATTCTGAATGAAGCTTTAAAAGTTTGTTAACTTTTTCTACTAATTGAAAATTACTACAACTAATTTTGACATTCCAAATACTAAATGAAATTAGGGGAACAAACTTCAACGCTAATTGAAACCACTAATTTCGAGGTTATGAATGAAGCTTAAATATCTATAATTTATAAGAAAAATGCAAATTATAATAAAACAATTTAAAGTCTACGAATATTTCCCGGTCCATTAAACTTTATTAAACTATTCTAAAAAACTAAATTCCCAAACTTTCCGCCAGTATTTGGTGATTAAATTAAAGGGGCGGCAGAAGTTGAGAGGGCAAGCGCGTTATTCCTTGGAGAGGTCTTTTATCCTCTCTTTTGAATTGCTTCTAACCTATTGAACTCGCTACTTCTATATAACGAAGAATACTTTATTTGGCTTTAAACCTCTTAACTAATCAACTAATTACTTTGTAAAATATTTGCTGTTGTATACAGGGTGTTTGGTTTGGTTAGGGTTGGGTGGAAAACGTGTGCCATCTCTCGTTGGGAGATTCCTCACGTAAAAATAAGGCTCATGTCAAGGCCGGATTTACCTAAGGGCTGTTTGGGCTGCAGCCCAGGGCCCCGAGGTTACAAGGGGCCCCAGACTCCGCTAAAAACAATAGGCGATAATTTGTTTCCCAAATGTTTATCTGCCAATTCAATTATCTGTTTATCAGCTTAGTAAAATTCTGCAAATACCGAGGAAAATACCTACAGTTTTTATTTTACCAAAATTGCATTGCCTTTAAGAGTGTATTTCAGTTGTGCATTGACAAGTGTTCAGTTCTGACAAGATTAACAAAATGCTTTTTACCGCGCAAGAATATGCAGAAATGCATTTTGTTTATGGATTGTGTAATGGACGTGTTCGACGTGCTGCAAGACTTTATCGTCAACGTTACCCGAGCCGACAACACTATCCCCATTATCGTGTTTTATTCGGGTGCATAATGCATATGTTGCTGGAAGGTTACCTGGAGTCCCAATAGAACGTATAGGAAGGCCAAGGCAATATGACGATGATGTGGAAGCCGTGTTAAATCAAGTAGAAGCAGATCCTTCAAGAGGTATTCGTGGCATGGCAGAAACTATGGGAATACCAAGATAACAATCCATCGCATATTAAGACAATATCAAATGCAGCCTTTCCATTTTCAACGAGTGCAAGCCTTATTACCTGCAGATTACCCATTAAGAGTACGATTTTGTAGAGAAATGTTGCAGCGAACCAGAAACGATTATAATTTTTCCAACACATTTTATGGACAGATGAATGCAGTTTGAGCTGAATTGGAATTTATAACATTCATAATCTACCTTACTGGGCAATGGAGAATCCAAGAGCGGTTAGAGCTGATCGATTTCAACATCAGTTTTGTATTAATTTATGGACTGGAATACTTAATGGCACTTTGATAGGCCCCTTTGAAATACCAAGAAGACTGAATGGAGCAAATTACCTTAATTTTTTACAAAACGTGCGAATATGTGGTTTCAGTTTGACTCCCCCTCATTTTGCTCGCAATGTGAGACAGTTTCTTGACCAAACATTTCCCAACAGGTGGATAGGGCGAGGAGGAACAATAAGATGGCCACCATGTTCGCCGGACTTAAATCCATTGGATTTATTTTTTGTGGGGATAGTTCAAGGAACAGGTTTATTCGCATGTAATCCATAACAAAGACTTCGTGAAAGAATAGGAGCAGTGTCACAGCAAATTCGTACCAATGTTCCCGCTTAAAGGCGCATAAAACGAAATTTTATACGTCGATGCAGATTGTGTATTAGAGCAAATGGGGGACATTTTGAACACCTTTTGTAACCTAATTATTATAAGTTTTTTATGTAAATAATTTCGTTATAAATAAACTTACTCATTACTATCACATTGTCTCTCTCTGATATTAATCAATATTATGTATCGTATGATCGAAAAAAAATGGCGTCCAGTTGGCTTGGAAATGACGGTCGATGACATTTCCCATATAATTTTACATTCGTACATTATTTTACACATATACATACATATTTACATTAAATGACAGCGAGCTTCATTTCATAGCCATCGCTGACGCCGTTTTTATTCGATTATACCATTTTTATTCGATCATTATTTAAATTCACTTTTTTGACATTACAATCATGTTTAACAAATTTCAGCAATAACAATTATTTGATTATTTTTAAAAAGTACTCTATTTAAAAAAGAATACCTGACCGTAGTTTTTTATGTTATGGGACACCTTTTTAATTGAGTATTTTTTCTTAAAATTACAACAAACATTAAAGGTTTTCAATTAAAATCCTAAAAATGTGCTTAAAAATCACAGTAGGTTGCGTAATCAGCACGCACAATAAAAAAATGCGCTGTACAATAAAGAAGCCTTTATAGGGATGCTATTAAAATTTTATTTGAGAAAAAAATATGAACAGAAAATTTAAAAAAAAAAATTGTGAAGAAATGTGAGATTATCATAAAAATTACAAAAATAGCAATAACTCAGAAACGGTAAGGAATCGGACATATGTCTATAGAACTTTTTTTGTTGGAAATAACCTACTTTCATTTGATCCATCATTTTTGGACACCCTGTACTATTTCGGTTCCTCTCTCACCCAAAGGTTGCCTGGAAGAGATTGCTACCACAGCAATAAGGTCGCCTTTTGTACAACTAATACTTGCGTAGATTTAAGTAACATTTATGTTTTTTTTGTGCAATAAAACATATACATATAATAATAATATATCATTACAGAAACAGTTTTTTGACATGGCTATTAGTTGAGTACCTACTTAGGTAGGCCCCTAAGTATAGTTTCAGCCCAGGGCCCCACAAATTCACGATCCGCCTCTGGCTCATGTCATATATCAACATAGGTCTGATTCAGATTTGTTTCGTGGTTAAAGTCTTCATTTTTTCTCAATTTATTCTAGTTTTTTTCCATGTGCTTTTAGTGATTGGGATGAAATCTTAATCATAAACTTTTTGCGAAAAATTGATGATAACACTGTTTCAGTTGAAATTTTGGCACAAAAACATTTCAAATTTATGATTTCAGTCTAATAACTATTTAGTCAACATGTTTAGTTTATGTCAATTAATGACAATGTTTATGTCAATTAATATGTATTGATAATTGCTATTCTAAATATCTCGTGAACCATTACTTGTAGCGATTTTTACCAAGAGACCTTTTTTACGTAAAAAACGTCGTGACTGTATATTTTTTTACTCAGTAGTTTTATACAGGTACGGACGAAAAGTTATTAGTCTTCAAACCAGTTAAAAACATGTAGGTGGCGCCCCCTACAAATAGGAGTCATATTGACATCAAAATCCCCCAAATTTTTGATGTCAAAAAACTCCCAGACACCAATTTTCATCCAAATATTGACGTTACTTCATAAATTATTTGGAAAATCTCTCAAAATAAAAATGAAACTTCTACACCCTGTATCTCCGAAACTAAGCATTTCAGGACATACATTTATACGAACTTTTTTAGTTATTTTTATCTGCAGAATATGCTGCCGAAGTTTCCTGAATACAGTTTGGTTCACCCTGGATATTGTCAATTATTTTACATAGTTTTTTAGGTAAAAATTATGACACGTGTATTTGTCACGTGTCATATTTCATATAATAAATTATTTTCCCTAGATAACCGAACAGTCTTATCCTCTTATACATATTTGTCTAGTCCCTAACAGGTATCAGCCCTATATAAATGCCATAAGGACAAATTATTGCTGTGAGGGTATATGTAAGCCATGTTTGGTAGATAATGCCCCATTGTAACTCGGCGATACTCTATCAGGTTAAATTTTGCGTTAATAGGATGGATGTTTGCTTATAGGTATTATTAATTACCCCGCTGCTGTAGCACACGCATGATTAATTTTTTGATATTAGCTCTATCTATTCAGTGTAATATACATCGCTGTTATTTTGAAAATTATCCCGGTACTGCACTTTGCACATTTTCATTTTTAAAAGTTACATGGGATTTTCTATGTTTTAATCGGAGATGAATCTATTATTGTATAGTATACAGGGTGTTTCAAAAAACATGTGCCATCTCTCGTGGGGAGATTCCTCGATCGTAAAAATAGGATGTATTTTTCATATTAACATAGGTCCGATTCTACTTTATTTCGTAGCTACAGGCTGTTAAAGTCCTAATATTTTTTCGATTTATTATAACAACATTGCTTCTAGTTCACTCCATGGAAACCATGTAATTTTCAGTAAAATAATCTGCTCGCACTTGATTTAAGCACTCTAAACCGTTGTCACTTACACACAGAAGTTCAGTAGGTTATCTTGTGAAATTTAAACTGCGCGCCATAATTTTTCAACGAATCAAGGAATTTGGGGATCATATTTTCGATATATTACGATATATATACACTATGTGAGAATAAGTAAAGTAACTTTATTTATTCTCACCTCTCTCTCTCACGTGAGATTTAGTAAGATTCGATTTGACACCCTCCCCTCTCCCCCTATTTTCTCTCACGTAATTAAGGGATGCCCTCTTATTCTATCTCTCTCCTATTTTAAATCTATTTATATAAAGATAATCTCAATGATCTTTAATAATTTTTATAATATGCATTGACATTCAAGACTGTTTATAGCCCAAAAAAGAGCTTTACGTACGATGGTAAACATGAAATTTTGAGATTCTTGTAGAAGAAAATTCAAAAAACCTAAACATATACTGACTGCCACTGTAACTTTCATTCAAGAATGCTCTTTGTTTTTCTACAAAACCATATATTTTTCCGACAAAACAAACCCCAAGTAACAGTAAATTACAGTTACCCTATACATAAATTAAAATTTTCTTCTGTTTTGAACTTTAAATCAGGTCTCTTTGGGAATAATGGATGCCTTTTTTAATTTCTATGACTGTTTATTAACTACCTATGACTGAAGGTGGAACCCACGATAATTGTATAAAAATCTTCAATAGATTACCAAATTATGTTAAGTTAATTACAGAGATAGGTCAGTTTGATCAATATTTATATTAATGTAGAATTATACTTTATTTTTTGTTATTATTTTGTTGATACTATTTCATTCTATGTATGTATGTATATGCATATTTCTGAAATAAAGTTTATATTATTATTATTGGAAAATAAGATAAATAAACATTTGTGATAAACTCATCATAATTTTTGTGGTTCTGATTACAATTTTATTTCTTTAATTTTTATTTAAATATTAATATATCTTGGGTAAGAAATTGGTACTCGTGCTTTATTATCTATTACCAATCTACTAATAAACTTATATTTTTTTTCTATTTGAAAACTATAAGCTATATAATATACCAGGTGTTTCTTAAAAGTTGTCTAAATCTTTTTTATATTTTCAGATAAAAACGAGATTTGATATGTTAGTATACGACATAAATTAGAATTGACGAAATAATGAAATTACTACAACTTTATATTTTTAAATGATACCCTCGGTATTTTTTGGTATCAAATTATTCGTAAAAAAATGTTTTTCTAAATATACTAATGAGCCACCCTCGTTCCATTTAAAAAACTTGAGTTATGATTAAAAATACGATTTGGGCATCTTTTAAACGACCAGGACAAGACGAGAAACATTAGACGATTAAATCTATTTTTTCAAAGTTCCTTGATTCAAAATAATTGATTTTAACACATCCATGGCACTGTAGATTGAAATTTAAAATACTGTTTTTTAATTGAAAATGTCAAAAGTTGCCATATGATATGCCATTCTATTCAGAATCATTTTCTATCATATAAAGTTAAAAAATACTGGGGGTATTTATAAATCAAAATTTGTAGTTATTTCCGGTGAAACAGGAAGTTAACTTAAGTAGTTGAATACGTAAATCAATCCTTATTTATGTCATATACTAACATACTAAATTTCGTTTTATTATCTGAAAACATATAAAGGTTATAGGGGTGAGCCACTTTTGAGAAACACCCAGTATACTTGACAAAGTAGTATGTAGATAGATGCGTCCTTAACTTTTTTTAAGAGTCTTTTTTAAAGAATTTAATTTTGATACTATTTAATTTTTGTTATTCTGCTACGACACTGTCTAAGCTTGGCCAGGGGGGTCGTATTACAAGCAATTTGTATCCATGCGGATCGAAACCGAATATTGAACCGGCTTCTACTTGAAAGACGACGATCAGACGGTGCGAATTTTGAACAAATATTATTTTTCCAGGGTCGAACGCTTCAAGCTTCGATACCGCTGTAATATTCTCGGAAATATTCAAATACCAGCATGATGGCTTTGGGTTAAACAGCATCTTCTTCGCTACATTTGCGTTATTTGTTCGATCGTATATTTATTTTTGGTTCTTGAAGAATAACGTAATGTTTGATGAAAAAACGATAAGAGGAAAACTACGTTTTCGTGTTTTTTTGTTTAGTAAAACTGAGTTTTTTTTTGAAATTTTGTAAAATGTATTAGAAATTGTAAATTGTGTATTGTATTGTCCCTCTTTCTTGAGTTATAACTCATTATACAGTTTCAAAGCTTTGACAAAAGCCAGTATATGAGACGGTTTTATATAGGTTAGTTCTCCATCTTCGAATACCCGTTTTTTTCTCAGCTTAAATCTACTGAGGTGTTTATTAACGAGACAGTCTCCTGTTAAAAACCTCGTGAATTCGAAGTTGCTCTTACTTAAACCAAGAAAAATCTTTGATTTTTCCCTATAGTAAGTCCTGAGGAATTCCTTCGAGTGTCTTATACTGCTGGAGGATTCCCATTCCCAGATTTCAAATGCAGTCTTTCAGATTCTTGAATTCTACCTTAAGTTAGCTTCCACTTGGAAATCAGAACGGTTCTGGTCCAGTTAGTGAAGTGTTTAAAATTCGAGCCATCTGATCGTCGTCTCGAGTATAAAGCTGCCCAATATTCAATTTGATATACTAGAGAGAATGATAAAATTAAGAAATATCAAAACCCTATTCTTGTAATAAGGCTTAGTTTCAGTTAAAGACACATCTACATATATATAGTTTATATCAAACAAAAATAAAGTAATTATAAATATACAGGGTTGTTCACCACATACGACACGCAGTATTGTAGCTAAACGATTAGATTTTTACAAATTGTAAGTTTTGGTTTCGTTGAAGGACTACAATTTTCGAATCTGCGAGAAAGCACTCTGAATCACCTAACAACTTTAATAAACATGTCGTTCCAAAATGGTATTTTTCCAAAATGTCTTAAGACGGCAATAATCATTCCTCTGCATAAAGGAGGAGACAAAGATGAAGCTTCTAACTATCGCCCAATTGCACTCCTTCCAACGCTATCTAAGATCATAGAAAGGTTGGTTAAAAGAAGGCTGGTATCTTTTCTGTTTAAGTACAAAATACTTACTGAATATCAATTTGGATTTCTAAGCAACAAGTCCACAAATAACGCTATGTTTTCCCTCCTTAATAAAGTTTACTTCAGCCTAAACAACCATCATTCTACAGCAACAATTTTCTGTGATTTTTCTAAGGCGTTCGATTGTGTAAATCATAAGATCTTAATTAATAAACTGCAGCACTATGGGTTCAGGGGATCATCTCTCGAATGGTTTAAGTCGTATCTGAGCAACAGAAGTCAACTTGTGAGGGTGGATACCACGTTGTCTTCTAGCAAGCCAATAGAATGTGGAGTACCACAAGGCTCAGTACTAGGCCCTAATTTTGTGTTTCTTCTTTTATTAACGACATTGTTAACATAAACATCAGTGGCAAAATATGTCTTTTGCGGACGACACTAGCTTCACTTGGAGCAACAAGGACATCACGGCACTTCATAGGATTATATCAAATGACTTAATCACCATTAAATCTTGGTGCGATTCGAACCTCCTGAGTCTCAACATTTCTAAAACTAAAGCTTTGTCGTATAAAAACTCGTTGCAGCCTTTTGTACTTAACAACACCACCATTGACGTCGTCAAATCTGTAAAGTTCTTGGGGCTTGTTGTGGACAATTCTCTGAAATGGGACATACATATCGAAGCTTTGTCGAAAAAATTGAGCTCTGCCTGTTTTGCATTAAGGTCTGTTTCTAAGGAGCTTAACTTGTCAGTGGCTAGAACTGTTTATTATGCACTTTTTGAGTCGCACCTCAGGTATGCCCTTCCATTCTGGGGTACGTGTTGTGCGACTTTTCAAGCTTTGTCGATATTCACTGGGACTGAACAGCAGAACTCATTGCCGGGACTTTTTAAAAATTAAAAATATTGACTCTTCCTTCCTTATTTATATTTGAATCCGTTTGCCTAATACGTAAACATGTATCAGCTTCTCAAGAAAGGCCATCTCACACTTATCCACTCAGGAACGCGGAGCAAGATCTGTATCTACCTACCCCACGCTCAGAGTTAGTTAAAAGTCCAATATTATACAACTCGAAAAAAATGCACAATCACCTGCCATTTGAAATCAAAGCCATAACATCATTTTTTTCATTTCTCAAAGCATTGAACTCTTATTTACTAGACAAGGCTTTCTACGCCGTAAATGAATTATATTTTGAAAATCAAATTTGATCTTGTAAACACTGGTCTAATGTTTGCTATTGCTATATTTACTAATGACATCGAAATGAATTTATTTAGAGGTCATTGATATTTTACTATAAACTAGCTAAATATTTTTTGAATATTATTTTTATTTTTTGTTCTTTGACATTATAAACATTTATAAATGTTTATTTTAACAATAAGACTGACAATATTATTTGTATAATGTTTTGTATTATCTTTTGTTTGTTTGTGTACCTTGTTTTTTTTTACTTTGTTTGTTAGTTTACCTTTGTCTACAAATTGAAAAATTTTTTGACAATAAAGGCATTTATTTATTTTAGTTTAGAGTTACAATTTTTGTTTAGAGCTGCAATTTAAAACTAATTTTACAAGATACAGAGTGCCCCAAATAAGTAAAAAATATTATAGTTATATTTTTTTCAGCAGATGATTAAAACTGATTGAATGCTAACTGATGATGCTAACATGGTTAGCGAAACGCGCGTCCAGTATAAAAATAAAAGTGTTTTTGGTGTATTGTGGTGATTTAGTGTTTTATTTTGCTGTGTAACACCAAAGGTTCCAACCCCTAACTGTAATCAACGAAAAGTACAAGGTGAAATAAAATTCATATCGAACATTGGGTATAATTTTAGGAAGTTACTCTTTTATGTTAAATGGAACACTCGTTATATTATTTTGATATTCAATGGAGAATTTTCTGAATATTAAATTATTTACCTTAATTTATAGCCCCAGGGTTTAAAATCTATTTAATCATTGTCAGCGACAAAGACAAAAAAACTCTTCCGTCAGAAAATAAAATTCATAATCCGTTGACAATAAACGCAGGAAAAATAAAGCAGTTTTCATCCACCTAGAAGCGAGAAATAAACGATATAGGGGTCCAATATTTATGATTTATTTGCCAAGGAAATGGAAAAAAACAACTTTATACAACAAAAAGAGAGGACAAATTGGGACCCAGGCAACAGGCCATCATTATTCAAAGGATTCAGTGAAGCTCAGAGAACGACGAGTACAGATTTAGATTTAGATTTAACATTTTTAGAGATAACGTGAATTCAGTTCCTCAAGACGAACAAATGTATGCGTATGAATAATGTTTTCGATTTAGGTTGATCAATTTCAGTAAAAGTGAAAAAGTTTCATCCATTCAACACTTATCGATCAATAAATTCGTCATAATATGCGAATTTACGAGCGAATTTCAGACATTTTTTTTTTATAGATGGGAAACGCCTTTAGGGCCGGAGTGTGGGGATCTCCCTCCCTACTCTACCCAGAGGGAGAGCCTACCCACTAAAAACCCATCTTTGCTACATAACCCTAACTATCCTGGAACTGCCGTGAAGCATGACATCGGGATAGTAGGTGATTCTCAGTTATCTCATATTCTCTAAACTATTCTAACATTCATTTCCATATATGTATATATATACATAAATCTTCCTTATTATTTTAATCAAGTCACAGTCAGTTTTTTATCACAGTTTAGTTCTTTATCACAGACAATAATATCACAGTATCACGAATTTTTGGCTTTAATCTCATCGTCTACTTTATGTTTCATTATGGTATGCAGCATTGATATAATGGCTCGGCACTTTTCTTCATCCTCACTAATGGTGATACCAACTGTGTTTTCCTCCAGCTTCCTTTGGCATATTTCTTCTGTTTCTTCCCTTATTGTTTGCCACCTAGGGCAGAGAAATATTGTATGACCCGGGCTGTCCACAGTATTACAGTAAGTGCAAGTGTCGCTGTCCCTTTTGCCGATTCTTTTTAGGTAGGTGCCAAAAACCCCGTGTCCGGTAATGGCTTGTGTCACAAAATGGTCTATATTAATTGCCTTGCAGTTTACCCAGAACCTTACATCTAAAATAAACGTTTTAGCCCATCCTTGATATTGCGACCACGCATCCTGCCATTTGTCCAGTATAATATTTCTGGCCTCAAATCTGAATTGGTCTCCATGTTTATACACTAGACTTCTTTGTTCTGTTTGGAGCTTTATCGGTGGGATACCGGCTAGGACCAGGATGGCCTTAGTTGGAGATGTTCTATATGCCGATGTTACTCTCAGCGCTATTTTACGATTTATGGAGTCTAAGATATTTTCGTAGAGTTTGTATTTTAGGGCTCTCTCCCATATGGGAGACGCATACAGAATCGTGGAAGACACCACCGAGGCCAATGTCCTCCTCTTTTCTGCCACCGGTCCCTTCAGATTGGGCATAACTCTGGATAACTGCTTTATGATTGCCTCTGTTTTTTCCTGAAGTTTTCGAATATGGGTGGTCATCCGAGCGTCTTTATCTAGCCAAACTCCCATGTATTTTACCGCCCTTGTGCTTTTAATGTTGGTATTGCACCAGCTAAATTCTACCTCCTTCATCTTCTGTCTTCCCGCCAAAATGACCATTTCAGTCTTATTGGTAGCTAACTCTATGCCCATCTCATCCAGCTTATTTTTAATAGTGTATGCTGCAGCAGTCATTCTTTCTATAAGCATGCTTTTGCTGGGGGCACTTGTCACTAGGGCTAGATCGTCTGCATATCCAATAAGACTGCACCTCGGTCCGTAGTCCTCTCTAAGCACTTGGTCATAGAAACGTTCCACAGTGTCGGTCCAAGTATAGATCCTTGCGGGACGCCACATACCATTCTGAAATGTTCTCCATGTTCCGTAACAATGTACCTTTTATGGAGGTATTGTTGGAGCATTCTAATTAGTTACCCACTGATTCCCTTGTTTTTCAAGTTGTCTTATTATTTCTTGCCATTGGGCCGAGTTAAATGCATTTTTATATCTAATGTCAGGAGTTGCGACTCCTCTGGATTTGTAACTCTTGGCGTTTATATTGTCCACTATGTTTAGGATTTTATTTAGTGCATCTATTGTGGATTTGCCCTTTCTGAATCCATATTGGTTTTCATGGATGGCACCTTTCTCTGTAAGCTCCTTTTCTAGTCTATTTTTTAAAAGGGTCTCCAACAATTTAGCTCCAGAATTTAGGAAACATATCGGTCTGTACGATTTTGATGTACTATCTTGGGTTTTCTTTTCTACTAGTACCAGTTTCGCGGTTTTCCATTCCATTGGAATATGTCCTACCCTGAGACAGAAGTTCATGACATCCATGACCGATTTACAATCGTGTGTGGCGGCAGCTTTGATAACATCAATAGGAATGCCATCACAGCCCGGAGCTTTTCCCACTTTTAGACTCTGAGTCGCCTCTATTATCTCCTCTTCTGAGAAATATGGAATTTTATCTCTCTCAATGGTAATAGTCTGCCATTGTATTATCTTTACGGTCGGGAATAGTAATCGTATCTGTTCTCTAGTTGTTTCTTCTGATATACTTTTTTATTTCCAGTACTCCACTTTCTGGTGACTATTTGGTACGCTTTGCCCCATATATCCTTGTTCAGGTCATTTAAAAGAATTTCCAGGCAGATTTCCCAGGCGAATTTCAGACAAGCTGAAACGAATTTGAACCGTGTCAAATTTTAATTTGATTAAAAGTACCTACAACTAGCTTTTTCCCGCGACTTCGTCCGCGTATACTTCGAATTTTCTATGTATTTTCTTTTTTTCTAAAAATTCTTCAAAATTATTTTTTAGCCGACCATACCAATAGGTATGGTAGGCTATTAAGATCGGCAAAAAAAAGTTTTTTTAATTTCACTCAAAATGCAAAATATTTTCATGGTCTCTGTCTGTCTGTCCGTCTGTAACACGATAACTCAAAAACCGCTAAACCGATTTTAACCAAATTTGGCACAAAAATACTGTGGCATTCGAGAATCTGGCCATTAGTTTTTGGTGGGGGTGGGGGTTGTTAAGGGGGTATGGGAGGGGGTTAAAAATTAAAAAAAAAATCGTAACTCCAAAATTACAGTAGCTAGCGAAACGCGGTTTTCAATTTAATATTAGGAATAATATTTGCAACAAAATTTGTAATAACATCAAAATCAGTCAAAGTCGCAGTTTTTGAGATAAAAAAAAATATCAAGTATGGGCGGCTATATGTGCCTCCCGGCGCTATTTTTTTCTTCTTAAAATTGTTTCTGAAATAAACAATTTTAATAACTCTGAAAATTATCAAAATCAAAAGTATTTTAAAGAAGTGCAATTTTGCTCTCAAAATGATTTTGAAATCTTGCCTTTTTACATTTTTTTCAAATTTTTCTATACAGGATGAGTCTTAAATAAGTGCCATTATTTTCAGGGGTGGTAGATCTCGACAAAACAAACATATTTTCTCTTTACCTTTTTCCAAATAAATCCAAAATAACCAAGTTATTTTACTTTGTAAATTTTCAAAAAAAAATATTCTTTGCTAAAATTTTGAGAACCACTGGATCTTTTCTGGATTTTCTTTTTTCTAAATTTAATCTACTACATATGTTGCCTTATTATGAACAAATTATGTTATTAACTAAAAATTAAAGAAAAATCCCCTAAAAATATTTGCACTTATTTAAGACTCACCCTGTATATCCTTCCATTGACTGAAACTGATTATATGTATATGGTTGGATAGAAAGTAAATGACGCTCTTCCATAGAAGTTTTTTATTTCTTAATTATGTATAGAGTGTTAAATAATTAAGAGATAACAAATAGAGCGAAAATTCGATATTTTGGAAAATCTGTAAAATGAAAATCTCTCAAAAATAATAAATAGTGAAATGTCCATTTACCCTGTACAATAATGGTCCCATATAAACTGTTTTTCTAAAATGAATAATTTTGACATATTTAAAATAAAAGTTTTCAATTTTCTCGATATACTCTCTAATGTATTCCACATCATGATTATGTACTTCAAATATTATGGGTATCAGTTTACACAAAGAGGATCCAATTATCGGAAACACCTTGAAACTCTATACACCAGCGTCTTCAAACAATGATTGAACACATATAGAGTAGCCATAGTGGAGCGAAAATAATCTTGTTATTAAAATCCTTCTGAAAAAGGCATCTGCACACGCTATCACACAAAGATGCATCAATCGTTTTGACACCTCATTGTGATATACCTCGCTATTTTTAAGGCGTTGTGCTTTACCGTGGGTAGCGATAAATCAGGAAAATTGTATATTTATAGCTGGTTTATATAAAAGAAGTATTCAATTATATTTTAAGGCAAGCAAAAGGGTGAATCTATGTATAGAAGATGATATATCGAACTAAAATATATTCTGGGAGTTTTACGCGATGCAAATACATTCTATTTTTATAGTATACCAGCGATTACCTTCGATTTTGTCCAGTAGTATACAGTGTGGTGACAATTTCGATGCTCAACATCTCAGAAATTACGAGAGATACGAGTTCGGTTAAATGGGACAAAAGTTGCGTAATTAGAAGTTTGACAGACACTTATGAAGAAAACCCCGGTATCTTGATTAGTTCCGGATTTATGTCAAAAAAATGAAAATAATACGTTTATTTTAAATGACAATATCTTCAGAACTATTGTACCTATTGCAACGTAAATTGGTAGTTTTATATTTTTGACCTCGACCAATTAAATGCCGTTTCAGAAAATTTCTACGCCGTCTAGATTTCGCACAACAGTCAAGTTTTTGTTTTCTTATGGCCGCCATTTTGAATTTTTATTCTATTAGATAGAGCGAAAAAAAGTCTATACGGTGGTATCCAATTTTTATTAATTATGGTGTAAATTCATTAACAAAATGATTTTTAAAAAATTCGCCTGATCAAGTATGCCTTGGAAATCCATTTGGCACTTTATATGTCAGCTATAGGTCAATACAAGGTTTGTTCCAACCAGCATTTCGGGATCGTTTCAAAATCGTACTCGAATCTGTTTTCTTGCACTTTGTTAGCATGCGCGGACTTCGAATAATTTCGTGACGGTGCGAAAAGTATCAACGCTGGAACGCTTTGTGGATTGTTTTCGGGACTGTCAAAAGTGTCAAGCGTGCGTGTATCGATCGGTTTTTTGTTTTTGTTTAGAATTTCATATCATAATCCTATTATTTTTGTTTGCAATTTGCAATAATAGTAATTATTATTCTTGAAATGGAGAATCGGAATCCAGTAATTGTTGGTAAGTGTTGTTTCAACAGTATACTCACTAACTCACTTACCCTCTCTTTTATAATCCCGTTATGCGTAGTTTCCTGTTATTTCTTTGCAGTGGTAGAATCTTTGAACATTATTTTATAAATAAAAAAATATTTAAAATTTTCGTACGATTTACTCCACACAAACTCACAAGCAAAATTATAATGCACACGTATTCGAATTCGTAAAAAATAACAAAGACAGAAACATCAGCCGGACGCCGGACAAGAATCAGCTGTTAAAAATTGATAATCCCTGCCAATATGCTTAAATGCGCAAGTCAACCCAAACAGTTCTCAATTTGGACCATGTACCGAAATTACCGTTCTGAAATTTTAACTAAATGATCCCAAGGTAGGTTGGTACGCAAATAGGATCGTCCGATAACCGTCAAATCTCGGTTGGAACACATCTGAATTACTGTGCACGAGCGTGATCCTTAGGTGAGGGTTCTGCGGCGGATTGGAACAAACCTACCGATTTTATTGTCAAGAATAAGAATGCCAGCCCAGACGTTCAAGAAATATCTTATTTGTCGTCTGGTTTCTCTAATTAAATAAGGATTTTCTTTTGCATAATAGTGTGATTTTTTTCTCTTAAATGTACCAGAATTTGTAAATAAAGATTCATTCCTCCATAATATTTTTCTAGAAAAAAAGACCTCTCTTGAACACTTTCCCGAAACCATTGTAAACTTGCAAAACTGTAAACTTCTCCAGTGATCACCAGCATGCAAAAAAAATTAAATTTGGTACACATTTAAATTTACAGTTATTACAATTAATAAAATTGCGTTTTAGCTTTAAAATATGTTGCATTTATAGTAATTTTTACCCTCAAAATTTCATTCGAAACGCCGAAAGAAAATTATAATAATTCGGAAAAATATGACTTTTTCTCTCCATAAGAGATGGCACATGTTTTTTGAAACACCCTGTTTTGCACACACACATATCAATGCACTTGCCTAACTAAAAGAGTACGAAACTGAATATTATATAGAAACAGTCAATTAGAAACGAAACTCAAAGTAGAATTCAGGCTCGCCAAATTATTTCTATTCATTCTGTAAATAGTTTGAAATTTGAAATAAACAAATCCAGTTGATCAATTCCAAGCACGTTCTCTATTTCGACAGCAAGGCTCTCGGAAATAGTATCGGACATATGTAACGCCACTTCTGTATGAGCTACACTATTGAATTTCAAATGCACTGTACCACAGCTTTGGGCTGTGTGTCTATTGGAAACAGACTGACACTCAAAAAAGACGGGGATTTATTTAAGAAGTTTAGATTTGTTGCGATTTTTTTATCGTGGTAGTATTAGAGTAACTACACGTAAACTTGATTATTTTATATAAAGTTATCGTTGTTTTGAAATGTTAAGTTAAATAATAAACATGTATACCGGGTGCGTCTTAAAAATGGCTTAACTTGGGCTTAATGGCTTAGTTATAACTTTTTTATTTTTTCAGATAAAAAACGAGAGTTGGTATGTTAGTATATGACATAAATTAGGATTGATTGACGTATTCAATTGTTTTCGGTTACTTCTTGTTTCACCGGAAATTACTACAACTTTTGATTTTTAAATGGAACCATCGGTATTTTTTTTTATTTTATTCGATAGAAAATGACACTCTGAATATAATGGCTTAATATAGGTTATAAATATCTTGAAAACCGTTCACCGTTTCGTACTGTTACGGATTCCATGGGTCCACTAATTTAAACTCACGATAAAATACTTAACGAATTTATTTTCTCACTTTATACACAATTACTAACTTATAACACACAACAACTAACTATTTATAAGATTCCTTCACCAAATTGTCCGATTTTCAATTTCCACGCGGTATATTCAAATTTCAAAAACTGTCTCAGTTGTCGATGGCTCCGGCTTATATACTCTATTGACTGCTTCTCGAAATTTCCGGAAAGCGTACTTCTTCATACCAGACAATTCTATTGTCTGATTCCCTTACTTCTCGACTTGACTAAAAGATGGCGCCTGAAAAAGTCTTTTAATTTCTGGCGGATACGTTGCGGTTGTGCAGGCAACCAGTAATACATTTTTAATTTCTGGCGGATGCGCCATTTTTCTTGACAGTACTAAACGAAGAGCACTTTTTTTACGTAAAAAAGTTCTAGCTTTTTATGTCATTTGTTGAAATTACTGTATTTATAAGGATAAAATTTACAAAGTATCACCAGTAGTACTCTCTACCCTAATGGAAAGTACCCTTTCAGGGCTGTTACGGAATTTTACACCATCGCCATTCGCTTTGGCATTAAAATGTGTGTAAGAGTACCAAATTTCAGAAAAATTGGTTTGCCAATATTCTTAAAAATAAACAAAATATAGGGTGGTCCGAAGTGTATTCTGGAAACTTCGGCCCAGCATATTCTGCAGATAAACATAAGTAAAACAATTCGAACAAATGTATTTCCTAAAATGCTTACTTTCGGAGATACAACATAAAATTTCTACATTTTATGTTTATTTCGATTTTTTTCAAATAATTTCTGAAGTAACGTCAATAATTGGATGAAAATTGGTGTGTGGGAGTTTTTTGACATGAGAAATTTGATTTTGATGTCAATATGACTCTTACTTGTAGAGGGCGGCATCTACATAATTTTTAACTAGTTTGAAGAGTAATAATTTTTCGTCCGTACCTGTATAAAACTATTGAGTAAAAAATATACATTTACGACGTTTTTTACGTAAAAAAGATCTCTTGGTAAATATCGCTACGAGTAATCGTTCTCGAGATATTTGTAATCGAAATTATCAATACCTATCATCATTGACATAAATTAAATATGTTAACTAAATAGTTATTGAATTGAAATCATAAATTTGAAATGTTTTTGTGCCAACATTTTAATAGAAACTGTTTTATCATCATTTTGTTCGCAGAAAAATTTATGAATAATTAAAAAAAAAAAATAACATTTCCTAAAATTATTTCATTCAAATAACTATCAACTCATCAATATGATTGTTTTCTGTAATAATGACATGTATTGACTATTTTTATTGTAAATATCTTAAGAACGGTTGCTCGTAGCGATTTTTACCAAGAGACATTTTTTATGTAAAAAGTCACGGAAATGTATATTTTTTCACTCCATAGTTTTATACAAGTACGGACAAAAAGTTATTACTCTTCAAAATAGTTAAACCACATGTAGGTGGCTCCCCCTACAAATATGAGTCATATTAACATCAAAATCAAATTTCTCATGTCAAAAAACTCCCACACATCAATAATTTTCATCCAAATATTGACGTTACTTCATAAATTATTTGGAAAAAATGGAAACTTCTACACCCTGTATCTCCGAAACTAAGCATTCTAAAACCTACATTTATCCGAACTGTTTTACAAATTTTTAACTGCAGTATATGCTGCCAAAGTTTCAGTTAGGACCACCCTGTATATTATTTTTATTTAACCTTTCGAGGGCCGTAACTATGCTCATAGGAATTTTTTGTTTTATTTTTGTCTGTAGAATCACCCACCAAAGTTAGATACACTATTTTTTCACACCCTGTATATTGATATTTAATTGTAGTTTATTAATTTATTAATGGTAGAAAAAATAAACGTATTTTAGATAAAATTCTTTCTTATTATCACATGCAACGCGCCAAACATCAATCTGAAGTTAGTGGCGTTTTGTCAGCTATGTTTCGCTTTGATCCGGATTAGTATAACGCCGATTGGAGATATGTTGGGCATTGCGATTATAAGGCATTAACTACGTTAGGGCGCGTAGAGCCGGAGCAAATCCAGATCCGCAATCAATATAGCTCTACACTGATTTACTTCAACCGAGAGAAATGTATATCCATATCCCGTGTCACCTGATTTAAAGGTCACGATTATTTACTGGTTTACAAGTGATGCAGAGAGTGACTCAGAAAAGAATGCAGGGTCGGACTGGGCTAGAGGGGCCCGGGTGGAATTGTGAAAAGGGGCTTGAAGGATTTTTTTGCGTATTTTTTCGTTTTACATTTTGGTCAATTTTTCCCTATTGATTTGAAATCAAGGATCTACCCGCAACGCAATGCCACTTTACAGTTTACATATTGTTAATCCAAAAATTTGGGAGTAACCTCAGAATATTACCGTCGTATTGTTAATAATTTCTTTAAGAAGGACTGAAAGATATATATTTTTGATTTATTTTTCAATATCTCTGAAATTATCGAAATATACAGGGTGAGTTTCCTACGATGTTCTCTATGGGTATCTCGGAAACTACTGGAAATAGAGAGTCGGTTAAATGGGAAAAGAATTGCAGTTTTGTGGGGTCATAAATATGCGCTTTTCAGATTTTTGAAAAAGTTCATAGCTTACTAGATATTTCGAAAGAAACAAATTTCAGCTATTTTAAAAATTGTCCTTAATTCCATTATAAGCTATTTTAGACAAAAAGTTTTCAGATAAAAGTTGTAGATAATCACATCCTTAATGAGATTGTGTCCTCCGTTTTTTTGACATATTACACAAATATATGTTTTTTTAAATGGAAACCATAGTTAGCCATGACTTCATAAAAAGCGCCATTTTTTAAGCTTTTCAGCGATATAAGCTATAATGTGTTTTCTTCGCAAAATTACTGAGTTATAGCCAATTCTTATAATTTTTAAACAATTTCACTTAGTTAGCCATGGAAACAAGTTTAATCGTCTTTGCTCTCAGCTGTCACATCCAAACTTTGTAAATTAAAATAAACAAAAATTGTAAATATGAGTGTTTCAAATGAAGAAAAGCGTGTAGGATTATTGGTTCAACTTTTCTTGACCATACATTTTGGAGGATACGTTGACCAGTGAATGTTACGTTTTTTTAGAGAACGGTTTTCAAGACATGTTAGAAAAGTTAAATTTAGTTATAGCCAATTCTTATCTTTCTTGAATAATTTCACTTAGATTGCATGGTTTTTTTTTCTTGAATAATTTCACTTAGATTGCATTACTTTGCATGGTTTTCTTATTCTGTTATGATTTATAACTTATAAAAAGTCAGAATATATTATTAAACGGTTCTTTACAATAAAAAACTTAAAAATATAATATCACTACATACACTTTAAATTATTTTAGAAAATGTTCAAAAAATCCGCCATTGTTTTGAGTTGCATCTTTTTAAAACTGACTTACTACCTATTCTCACAGAAGGACCGGTCGACTTAATTCAACTTCTCTCGTACCGTCACACAGTGCTTCGAACATATGGCTCTAGAGGACAAAAATGCAAAACTTCTCTTTTATTGTAGGCAATTTATTCAAACTAGGTTTATTTGACACAAATGATGAGTACTCTCATTGTACTAAATGATGATGTTCTTAGTCCCACGTTTATGAAAAAAATCTTATAAATAATAAAAATGTTGAAGCTGTGTTCCATCTAAGGAAATAATAATTTATAGTATGAAAACGGTGTAAGTATTAAATAAATCCCTGTGATAAAAAAGAATTGAAATAACATTAGAACATGATTTCTACAATATAAGCCTAATATAAGATAAATATGTTTTTCTTTAATGAAAAAGAAACATTAATGTTATATTTAATTAAAAAAAAAACTTAAGATGCTATAAATTTACTTTAGGACATCAAAATGCATAGATCGTAACTACTCTGATTCAGAAGAATCACTGCTGACAGAATCTTCCAAATTTATAGTATCCAAATCACAGGTAGATGAAGTATCCTCACATATAAGATATTTCTGTACATCATTTTCTAATAAGTTAATTTTTCGCGTTGTTACTGTTCTTCTTGCTGGCATGAGGGGTTCGGATATTAATAGTTACCTCTTTAATAGACCATATCCATATATTATTTTTTCCTTTTCTTGGGTATGAGGTTTTATAATAAATTGAAAGTTGGAAAATTTTTATGCGACGTTTCGCTCCAACATAGTGGGCTTTTTCAGGCACAAGTGTCTCATTTGACTGGAAGGTTCATCAATATCTAATAAAGAACACATTTTTTGAAATACAAATAATTTTGAGTTCTTGTCCTTGTGATCAAGCCAAGTATTAACCAGATCGGCATTGCTTATCAATTTTCCTCCATCTGAAAAGTATTATAAAATAAAGTTCGTCGCAAGCAGACGCAGGTGAACTATACAAAAATTAAAAGTGTATGAATATGACAACACATATATTCAATAAATACGATATGTTTTGATATGTTTTTTTTAAATGCCTTTTTGAAGTTTGAAAACGTAAAATTTTTATACCCATTTAAAAATCATCTTAAAAAATAAATAAAAACTAAACAATCACGAACTTGTTTAGAAATAAATTTAAAGTACATTCCTTGTTTAACAATATCCATAGTGGCTTTCAATTAAGTAGGTACCGTTTAACCCCATAATATACAGAACTACTATGAATGTTATTCTTTTCACTGATAAGATAATGACCGCAAAATTTATTTTTAGTGAAAATATTTGCTAACAAAAAACGCTGTTTATGAAAAATAATATATAGGATGGTTGAACATTGCTATAAGTATATAATTTTTTAACTTTATTTTTCGATTTTTGTCCATGGGACGAAGCACTGTGCGTCACTTCGAATGCCTCTCTTAATTCATAAGTTTATTTGTAAACCTTATTGTTACTCATACCGCATAAAAAAATCTAAAATAGATACGTCAGGTGATCGGAGGATAGGAAGAGGTGGACCAATTAAATGGGCCTCAATTGGCCCACCTCTTCCTATCCTTGAGTTTGCATAATTATAATATAAATAATTTTTAACATTTCTTTCATTATGGGGGGGGGGGATCATAATGAAAGTCATGGAACCACTATTGATGCGCGAGTATCTACACGCTTTTATTCATTTGAAAAATTCATATTTACAATTTTTTACAAAAAAAAACATATGTTTGTGTCATATGTCAAAAATGACAGGCTTTAGAAAAAAGCGCGGAGGATACATCCTCATTAAGGATGTGATTATCTACAACTTTTATCTGAAAACTTTTTGTCTAAAATAGATTATAATGGAATTAGGGACAATTTTTAAAATAGCTAAAATTTGTTTTTTTCGAAATATCTAGTAAGCCATGAACTTTTTTAAAAATCTGAAAGGCGCATATTTATGATCCCACAAAACTGTAATTTTTTCCCCATTTAACCGACTCTCTATCTCCAGTAGTTTCCGAGATACCCATAAAGAACATCATAGGAAACTCACCCTGTATTTACTCATATGTGACTAATCAATCGTATGAGAATAATATAGGCTAGGCAAACATTTCTTGCTTCAGAGCTTACAGAATCCCACTACTGGACATTTAAACCGAACATCATCAGAAATGTGCTGGGAATAACCAAGAGAGACCGTAAAAGAATATAGTGGATACGACAAAAGACCCAGGTAATAAATGTCATCCACAGAGTTAAATTCCTCAAATGGCAATGGACATTACACCTGGCAAGAAGAAAGGAAAACAGATGGACCACAAAAATTACAGCATGGTTTTTTCCAAAAAACTCAGCAATTCTTGAAATTTTTAAAACTTTTTTGATGGCACCTTGGTGAACAACCCAAAGCGCAACTTTGCCCCAATTTAACCATGTTCGTATCTATTACAGTTACCGAGTTACCAATGCTCGTACCTCGAATTTGTAGCACCCTGTATAAGGGAGGCTGCACCAGTAAACAGAAATATGGCGTATAATTTATCTAAACAATCTGTTCTCTATTTACAAGCTTTAAACGTAACACTTCACTGAAAAATCCCATAAAAAGTTTAATACTTTAATGAAAAATCCGATATTAAAAATGTAATTTTAATTAACCAAAAATATCAGCTCCGTTTTTTTATTGGCAACCGCCAAATCGTATATCAAACTGAGTTTTCAAACCCCGGCCAAATGTTTTGTTTGTGTTTTTAATTAAAAACTCTCTCGAATTATAATTTAAATATTTATTATTTAATGCTGTATGGAAGCGTTTAAATATCCTGGCACAATTATCTCCACCCTTTGTTAAGTAATTCTAAGTAATTAATAACATAAACAGGGATTTGTTAATATTTAATTCAAAACTTTGTTCAAGTTTGTAAGTAAAGTCTAAAAATATATTAAACTGAATTATTAATATCATATTTAATTCATTATTTAATATCTTTGAAGTGCAACTTCTTTACGCGTGCTGGGGGTAAATATTCAAGGCTGTGACACACGAGCTAGCGCTATGACACGCGTCACGAAAAGTGGTAACGGTCGTAAGCCAATTGGGAAGTTGAGATGGGACTTTGGAGCATCGTAACTCGGGCCCTATGGGTCAAGCTTATGGGTCGATTGGAACCAAACTCGGCACGTGGATAGAGGTACCCAAATAGAATCCCCAGACGAACAGACGGACAGACGGTCATTTTAATACAAGCTTTGTGAAATCGAATGAAATTATTTATTAATTTTAAATTTATTACATTTTTAACATTTCAGACTACACTTTTTCAAACATGTCCTTCAAATCCTTCAATTTAATAGCTGTTAGTAAGAGGTTTGAAATATGCACACATAGTGTACACCCTTATTGTTAAAATAAACATTTATAAATGTTTACAATGTCAAAGAACAAAAAATTTAAAATAATATTCAAAAATATTTAGCCAGTTTATAGAAAATATCAATGACCTCTAAATAAATTCATTTCGATGTCATTAGTAAATATAGCAATAGCAAACAGTAGACCAGTGTTTACAAGATCAAATTTTATTTTCAAAATATAATTCATTTACGGCGTAGAAAGCCTTGTCTAGTAAATAAGAGTTCAATTCTTTGCGAAATGAAAAAAATGTGTTATGGATTTGATTTCAAATGGCAGGTGATTGTGCATTTTTTTCGAGTTGTATAGTATTGAACTTTTAACTAACTCTGAGCGTGGGGTAGGTAGATAAAGATCTTGCTCCGCGTTCCTGAGTGGATAAGTGTGAGATGACCTTCCTTGAGAAGCTGATACATGTTTACCTATTAGGAAAATGGATTCAAATATAAATAAGGAAGGAAGAGTCAATATTTTTAATTTTTTAAAAAAGTTCTGCTGTTTAGTCCCAGTGAATATAGAACAGCTCTCTTCTGGAGCCTGAAAATGCGGTCAAATTGAGTCGCACAACACGTACCCCAGAATGGAAGGGCATACCTGAGGTGCGACTCAAAAAGTGCATAATAAACAGTTCTAGCCACTGACAAGTTAAGCTCCTTAGAAACAGTACCTTAATGCAAAACAGGCAGAGCTCAATTTTTTGACAAAGCTTCGATATGTATGTCCCATTTCAGAGAATTGTCCACAACAAGCCCCAAGAACTTTACAGATTTGACGACGTCAATGGTGGTGTTGTTAAGTACAAAAGGCTGCAACGAGTTTTTATACGACAAAGCTTTAGTTTTAGAAATGTTGAGAGTCAGGAGGTTCGAATCGCACCAAGATTTAATGGTGATTAAGTCATTTGATATAATCCTATGAAGTGCCGTGATGTCCTTGTTGTTCCAAGTGAAGCTAGTGTCATCCGCAAAAAGACATATTTTGCCACTGATGTTTATGTTAGCAATGTCGTTAATAAAAAGAAGAAACAAAATAGGGCCTAGTACTGGGCCTTGTGGTACTCCACATTCTATTGGCTTGCTAGAAGACAACGTGGTATCCACCCTCACAAGTTGACTTCTGTCGCTCAGATACGACTTAAACGATTCGAGAGATGATCCCCTGAACCCACAGTGCTGCAGTTTATTAATTAAGATCTTATGATTTACACAATCGAACGCCTTAGAAAAATCACAGAAAATTGTTGCTGTAGAATGATGGTTGTTTAGGCTGGAGTAAACATTATTAAGCAGGGAAAACATAGCGTCATTTGTGGACTTGTTGCTTCGAAATCCAAATTGATATTCAGTAAGTATTTTGTACTTAAACAGAAAAGCCTTCCAAAAGATACCAGCCTTCTTTTAACCAACCTTTCTATGATCTTAGATAGCGTTGGAAGGAGTGCAATTGGGCGATAGTTAGAAGCTTCATCTTTGTCTCCGCCTTTATGCAGAGGAATGATTATTGCCGTCTTAAGACATTTTGGAAAAATACCATTTTGGAACGACATGTTATTAAAGTTGTTAGGTGATTCAGAGTGCTTTCTGGCAGATTCGAAAACATTTTTAAAGTTAGCCCGTCGGTCCCAGAAGAGGATTTATTTTTGATGGTATTAATTGTACTGCGAAGCTCTTCAAGAACTACGGGCGAAAAAAGAAACTGTGTAAGTTTACATTATCATTAGAGAGATAAGAAAGTGGATCATGAGGAGGACATATGGTATTAGTTAAGTTTTTCGCTACATTTACAAAGTAATCGTTAAGGTTCTCAGGCGAGGTAGAGATATTGCTAGACGAAGAAGCTTTGTTTCTCAACTCATTCATAATAGACCATGTTTCCTTAGCAACATTACCAGAATTGACTATTCTCCTATTATAATAAAGGTCCTTAGCGGCTCTTATAGTCTTATGATAAATTTTTCTGTATAGTTTTACGTAAATATGGAAGAAGAGACTGTCTGCGAATTTTTTTAAGTGAGATAATGAACGCATGTTTTTAGAAGATATGCGTAGACCTTTAGTGGTCCAAGGTTTATTATGCTTATTTTTTATAGGCCTAAGAGGAAAGGAAAGGAACAGACGGACAGACGGTCATTTTAATACAAGCTTTGTGAAATCGAATGAAATTATTTATTAATTTTAAATTTATTACATTTTTAACATTTCAGACTACACTTTTTCAAAGTCCTTCAAATCCTTCAATTTAATAGCTGTTAGTAAGAGGTTTGAAATATGCACACATAGTGTACACCCAATTGTATTTATCAGATTTTGAGTTATGGTAGGTAATATTCTGAAAAGACTCTGCAATATCCCATCACAACAAATTAAAATTAGTAAACGCATTGATCTTTCCTATCGCTACTTATGCATCAGAGACCTGGACTCTGAAAACTACAAATAGACGAGAAATAGATGTTGTCGAAATGTGCGCCTACAGAAGAATGCTGCGAATTTCATACACAAAACATCGGACCAACGCAACGTATCAATTCTAAGGCAGTTGAAAGTTAACACAAGACTTTCAACCAAAATAAACCAGTCATACCTTAGGTACTTCGGGCACATTTCGAGAAGAACAGATGGACTGGAGAAAATCATAATCGAAGGGAAGATTAATGGCATAATGGATCTCCGACGCGCTGGGTGAACCAAACCAAAGAAATTATTGGTCACGGCCTGCAAGAGGCTTCTATAGCCGCTCAAGATAGAGAGGGATGGAGAACAACGATCCGAGCAATTGAGACATGATGTCACCATACTCTTTCGAGAGTTAACGGACGAGAAGAAGAAGAATATTCTGAACTGAAGATAAATATGATTGTGTGTTGTGATTTTATAAGAAAGTATCAATCGTATCATTCGAAGTTATGTAATATAATGTAGTACAAATTGTATTCGGGAAATTTTAGCAGCATATTCTATAGATAAAAATAAGCAAAACAGATGATATAAATTTGTGTCCCAAAATGAGATACAGGGTGTAAAAATTTTATTTTAATTTTCCAAATAATTTTTGAATTTTGCGTCCTCATTTGAGGACTGCTGATATAGGTGGGGATAGCTTAAACACCGTCGAAAAAAAACAACAATAATTTCACGGGGAATGTTAGTTCCAGTCATACTCTGATCCTAAGGGCATTTTATGAAGTTAGGTATTTGGAGTGAAATATCGTCAAATTTGTTGATTTTTTTTGTCACTTTGGTTCACGTTAAAATTTTTGGTGGATTTTTTTTATAAAACAAAGGTATGTATTAGAATTTAATTTTTCTTGTAGTTCAATTGTTAGGTTTTATGAATATAATACGTAAGAAAGCATTAGAGACATGATCTATTAACAGGGTGTAACCAAATTCTACTGTCCTCAAATGAGGACGCTGGGCGGTAGTATGTATAAAATTTGATTATTTCCTATTATTGTTCTAACTAGACTTTAGGTATTGTTGATGACTAAAAACAAATGTTATTCACAGATATTCTGATATTTTGTTCAGAATTATGTCTAGAAAGGCCTTCAAGACTTTAGAAGATGCTGTTGAGTATTTATATTCAGAGCAGATTGATGCCGATATCGCAGCATTACCCCCAGAAGTCGAAGAATTGAGCGATGAAGATGACGTAAATGAAGAAGATATTGGAACAGCTACTATACGAGACATTACAGGAGGTACTAACATTACACATCTGACGAAGAAGATAATTTGCCACTCTCATCGTTTTCTAAGAGAAAATGAGGTGAACGTATTTTTTGACAGCCAGTTGGGATAAAACTGAACCAAGCTATGAAACGGTGGACTTTGAAGATCGTCATCAGATGTTTATAATATAATAAGAGAACCATTACCAAATGCTGCAGCTTTAAAAAATTTCTAATCTTTTTTTGACGATTATGTTTACGAATTAGTGCTTACAGAAACAATACGATATGCTAGAACACAGAAAAATATATTCGAGTATTCAACAAATAAGGAAGAGATTTACGTCAGGGCAATGACGTCAGGGCAGTGGCGGGAAGACAATGGATAAGATTGGCTAGAGATCGCGAAGCATGGAAAAACCTAGAAGAGGGCTATATCCAACACTGGATGGAACCAGGCTGAGAAAGAAGAAAGAAGAGAAGAAGAAGGAAGAGATTCCAAGTACATCAAAAACAATTATACCAGATGACATAAAGTTTGACAGGAGAAACAATTCCATTGGCAAAAGGGAAATACAAAGATGTCAAATAATCAATTGCAAAGGAACACCTCGAACATTTTGGCAAAAATGTAATATAACGCTTTGCATGCCTGCTTGTTTTAACGACTTTCACAAAAAAGTAGTTTATTGTAGCTTATTATTAATAATAACTCTTATTTTTATATAAATTAAAATAAACATACAAAAATTTATTTTGTTTTTATTTATATCATATTATCCCAGCGTCCTCAAACGAGGACAGCATTTTTTTGAAAAACTAGATAACTTATTTTCAAAATAATATTTTTCTACGTTTATTTACATAAAAAGAAGTAGGAATCTCTAAAAAAATTAATCAATTTCGAAAAAAAATAATTTGGGCGTTAATGGGCTAATAGGAAATCTGTCCCCGCGACTTTTTTGACTCGCACTCAGGGGATCAATTTGGTGTCGAATCAAAATAATTCACCTAAATTTTTAGCTCTTTAAC
This sequence comes from Sitophilus oryzae, assembly GCF_002938485.1. Classification (NCBI taxonomy): domain Eukaryota; kingdom Metazoa; phylum Arthropoda; class Insecta; order Coleoptera; family Curculionidae; genus Sitophilus; species Sitophilus oryzae. Next base: position 1,560,102 of record NW_022145617.1, on the reverse strand, counting down.
ACGAACGGTTTTCGATATTTTCAAGAAAATCTCTTCTTTCAATTATATTTTAATTTTTATAGTAAAATTCAAAATTAATTAATTATGTTTTTTTTAATTATTTTTTGTCCGTTCCTGTATTACCCTACTGAGTGAAAAAATATACATTTTCGCCGTTTTTCTTTTAAATAAAAAGGTCTTTTGATAAAAATCGCTACGAGCAACCGTTTAAAAACTTTTTGTATGAGATATACAGGATGGTCCGAATTGTATTCCGGAAACTTCGGCGGCATATTCTGCAGATAAAAATAAGCAAAAAAGTTCGAATAAATGCATGTCCTAAAATGTTTAGTTTCAGAGATACAGGGTGAAGAAGTTTCATTGTATCTCCGAAACTAAGCATTTTCGGACATATATTAATACGAACTTTTTTACTTATTTTTATCTGCAGAATATGCTGCCGAAGTTTCCGGAATACAGTTCGGACCACCCTGTATATAATTGAATGGAGTTTTAGGAGATGTATGTTACTGAGAAAAAAAAAACATTGTAAACTTTCAGACTATCGCACAGTGCTTCGAACATATGGCTCTAGAGGACAAAAATGCAAAACTTCTCTTTTATTGTAGGCATTTTATTCAAACTAGGTTTATTTGACACAAATGATGAGTACCCTCATTGTACTAAATGATGATGTTCTTAGTCCCACGTTTATGAAAAAAATCTTATAAATAATAAGAATGTTGGAGCTGTGTTCCATCTAAGGAAATAATAATTTATAGTATGAAAACGGTGTAAGTATTAAATAAATACATGTAATAAAAAAGAATTAGAATAACATTAGGACATGATTCCTACAATATAAACCTAATATAAGATAAAAATGTTTTTCTTTAATGAAAAAGAAACATTAATGCTATATTTAATAAAAAAAACTTAAGATACTATAAATTTACTTTAGGACAACAAAATGCATAGATCGTAACTACTCTGATTCAGAAGAATCATTGCTGACAGAATCTTTCAAATTTATAGTATCCAAATCACAGGTAGATGAAATATCCTCATATATAAGATATTTCTGTACATCATTTTCTAATATATTACTTTTTCGCGTTGTTAATGTTCTTTTTGTTGGTATGAGGGGTTCGGATGTTAATAGTTACCTCTTTAATAGACAATATCCATATATTATTTTTTCGTTTTCTTGGGTATGAGGTTTTATAATAAATTGAAAGATGGAAACATTTTTTATGCCACGTTTCGCGCCAACATAGTGGGCTCAGGCACAAGTGGTTATCTCATTGGACTGGAAGGTTCACCAATATCTAATAAAGAACACATTTTTTAAAATATAAATAATTTTGAGTTCTTGTCCTTATGATCAAGCCAAGTATTAACCAGATCGGCATTGCTTATCAATTTGACTCCATCTGAAAAGTATTATAAAATAAAGTTCGTCGCAAGCAGACGCAGGTGAACTATACAAAAATTAAAAGTGTATGAATATGGCAACAAAAATATTCAATAAATACGATATATTTTGATATGTTTTTTTTTAAAGCCTTTTTGAAGTTTGAAAACGTAAAATTTTTATACCCATTTAAGAAACATCTTAAAAATAAATAAAAACTAAACAATAACGAACTTGTTTAGAAATAAATTTAAAGTACTTACCTTGTTTAACAATATCCATAGTGGCTTTCAATTCAGTACGTACCGTTTAACTCCATACACAAAACTACTATGAATGTTATTCTTTTCACTGATATAAGATAATGATCGCAAAATTTATTTTTAGTGAAAATATTTGCTAACAAAAAACGCTGTTTATAAAAAATAATATACAGGACGGTTGAACATTGCTATAAGTATATAATTTTTTAACTTTATTTTTCGATTTTTGTCCATGGGACGAAGCACTGTGTATCGTGGTAAAAGCAAAAGAGATATATAATTCTCTATAATAGACCCGCCAGTTAAAACATAAATTTGTGTTCTTCGCAAGAATCTAAAATATTCCACAAAATAGTCAGATTAATATTCAAGATGTTAACACTGTTAACATAAAATGGAATTAGTTAATTAACTAGTTAAGAACAAAGGGTACGGTAGGGAAAACAGAAACCTGTTTTATGAATAATGAATACTTAATATAACGTATAATTTAAGGGAGATTTAATATTAATTTTTTAAATTTAAATATATAAAGGTACTTTCCTAATAAATTATTAAGTATTAGGTCAAAGATTATAAACCTTTTAAATGATTAAAGTAGTCGGAAGCATTAAAATATTTTTGTATTTCATGCTCATGTACCGGGTGTGTCTCAAAAGTGGCTCACCCCTATAACTTTTTTATTTTTTTAGATAAAAACACTATATTTGGTAATTTAGTATATGACATAAACTAGTATTGACTCTTCTTCTTCATATACCGTCTCCATATCATCATTGCTATTTTGACCTTGGAAGCTGCGGCCCTAAATAGGTCAGATGACGTCACATTAAACCATTTTCGCAGGTTTCTGATCCAGGATATTCTTCTCCTTCCAATAGATCTTTTTCCTACAATTTTTCCCTGAATTATGAGTTGCAAAATCTCATACCTTGGACCTCTCATGATATGGCCGAGATATTGCAATTTTCTTTTTTTCACTTCCTTGAGGATCTCTACGCCCTTCTTCATTCTTTTCAGAACCTCCACGTTGGTTACATGTTCTGTCCATGGTATTTTCAACATCCTACGGTATGCCCACATCTCGAAGGCCTCCAGTTTCCGCTCGCAAAGGTCGTTGAGGGTCCAAGCTTCCATACCATATAAAAGGACTGGGAATACATAACATTTGAGCATACGAGTTCTCAGATCTAGGCTCAAATCGCGGCTACAGAGCAGCTTCTTAATCCTCACAAAGGATGCACTGGCCTTCTCAATGCGAATCTTTATTTCTGAACAATAATCCGCGGTGCAGTCGACACTTGTACCCAGGTAGTCATACCTCTCTACTCTTTCGAGCTCCTCGCCTTCCGCGTACAGATTTTCATTGGACACTCCAGTTTTAGTGACAATCATGTATTTGGTCTTCTTAACATTGAGTGTCAGACCATATTTTCGACTAGTTGTGATGACGTTATTTAACATATTCTGAAGGTCTTGCATGTTTTTAGCGAGAAGGACTGTATCGTCCGCGTAACGCAAATTGTTCAGTGGTATGTCGTTAACTCGTATTCCACCACCATTATTTTCGAGGGCTTTGTTAAAGATTTCCTCTGAGTAGACGCTGAAAAAAAGTGGTGAAAGAACACATCTTTGTCTAACTCCTCGTTTGATATCCACTGCTCTTGTCAGTTCAGACTGGACGCGAACAGACGTACTTTGGTCGAGGTACAGTTTTACTATAATTTGTAGCGATGGGAACTATCGAATGAATTAGACTATCGAATGGTTACTGAATGAATGATTTCAACTATCGAATGGTTTTATTCGAATAAAATCATTCATTCATTTGTATACTAAAGCATATGTGACAACCCCGCCGTGCGACTAAATGGTTATCGTTGCGCCACGAGCCACGACTATCGAATGCTTTTGATAGATGAAATTTAGTATTCGTTTGATTTTTGTGTGCGTCAGTGCATTATTAATTCTTCCAAATTTTTATAACTTCGCCTTGTAAATACTATGCTATTTTTGCGTTTATTAAAATATTTAAAATACTAAAATAGTAGTTTTTTTAATTGACGATTGTGTGCGAAGTGGTCAAAATTTTTCCGAAAATTTGTGTGATTTTCCGTAGCCCGATCTTTCAATTATTTAATTTTATATGGTATATTATGGTTAGATTAGATTACATTTTTTAATGGGAAATTTTGAGAAGTAGCAATTTTTAAGAGAGATGAGATGAACTTACAATTAATTTTAAAAATACATATTTGTATTTTAGATGTTTTAATAATATGAATTAGTTGAACTTAATCATCATATTTAAGTAATGTGGTTAAGTAAATGGTTATCAAACTCAAATTTTGGGGTGAGAAAATTAAATTGAAAGTTTTACACGGGCCAATTTAAAAAAAAATGTTAACAATGTTTGCATTTTGTTTATGCTAATTCTCTTACATGTAGTTTTTTGCGAAGAAATATTTCATTTATTTTTTAAAGTAAATGCCAGTAAAAGTAAATATTATTTTTAAATAGTAATATAAAGTAATAAAAAGTAATATAAATAATTTTGATTTCAAATTTTTTATTTATATTTTCCTTTCATTACACTGCATGCTTAGAAAATTAATAAATGTTTATATTTCATGATTTTAAAATTTGTTGTTAATATAACAAATTAGTTCTGTAATTATTATTATTTAATAAACCAACATTGCCATTTAGAGACTATATTATTTTTAAATAGGATCTAATATAAATACTTTTGACTTCTATTTGTTGTTTATATTTTGATACTGCTTAAAAAAAATGTTTATATTATTAAATTATTTTAAATTTTGTATAACAAATTATTAGTGTTATTATTATTTATTAGACCAGTCTTTGATTAAAAACATTAAAAATCATTTTTTTACATTCAAAATAAAAAGTATTATTGCAGTGTAACAACAGAATATTAATAAAAAAATGCAAAACATATAGACATACTATCCCTAACTAACTAATGCTAAAGAAAAATATTCTTTGCTAATACCAACTAATACGAATATATGGCAACAGCGCCCTTCATAATGTATTTTCTGTGTAAATACTAGCACCTCAATAAAAAAAAATAATGTGTCCTTATCTTTATTAGACTCCGCAACAAATCAAAAAGATGCCGGCTTCTTTCATAGCATTGCCACCGACTGCTGTCGGGTTTCTAGGAAAGAAACCTACGTCGACAACGTTTTCTAGGAAAGAAACCGGACGACAACTAAAATCCAGTTTATATTTTATTAAAATCGATCATGACGAATAAATGAATTTGATAAATGAATGAATTTTATAAATGAATGGTTTTTGCTGCCGAATTACTAGAATACAATATTTCAAGGCAGATGACGCATCTATTCGATAATTTTTATTCGAATAGTTTTCGACGAATGTTTTCTTACTAGCTATCGAATTATTCGAATGAATTGCAACTAACGAATGTTTCGATAGTATTCATTCGATAGTTCCCAATACTAATAATTTGTATATCTCTTGTATCGAGATTTTTTCGTTCTAACGCTTCTATTAGTTGCTTGTATCTTACTTTATCAAATGCTTTATTATAGTCAAGAAAACAGGCATAAACATTTTGATTGGCATCAAGGCATCGCTGCATTAAGACATTGCAGGCAAACAAAGCCTCCCGAGTACCGAAACCATTTCTAAAGCCAAACTGTGTATCTGCTATATCTTCTTCTAATTTTCTGTAAATCCTGCGGTGGATGACTTTGAGAAAGATCTTAAGTGTGTGACTCATAAGGCTAATCGTGCGGTGCTCTTCACATTTTTTGGCATTATGCTTCTTTGGAATTGTGACAAACGTCGACTGGAGCCATTCCTTTGGTATCATCCCTGTTTCGTGGATCTTATTAAATAGAGAAGTTATAGCACCTAAGTCTTGTTTTTCAATCATCTTGAGCACATCTGCAGGTAGCTCGTTAGGGCTAGGCGTATACAGTATTGATTGAAGTATTCAATTGTTTTTGGTCATTTTCTGTTTCACCAGAAATGAGTACAACTTTTGATTTTTAAATGGTATTTTTGGTTTTTTTTACTTTATTCGACAGAAAAGGACACTCTGAATAGAATGACATATCATATATTAATTTTTGTCATTTTATCTAAAATTGTATCATGCGGTTCATAACGACAATTTGACTCGAAATACCAAGTGTGTGGTACCAAATTATTCGCTAAAAATGCTTTTTCCAAATATGCTAATGAGCCACGCTTGTTCCATTTGAAAAAAAGAGATACGATTAAAAATACGATTTGGGCATCTTTTGTTTGGCCAGGACAAGACACGAAAAACACTAGATCATCAAATATATTTTTCTGTGGCTCTTTGATTAAAAATTAGTGTTTCTAACACAGCCAAGGCTCTCTAGATTGAAATTTAAAACACGATTTCTTTAAGCGAAAATTTCAAAATTTGACATATGATATGTCATTCTATTCAGAGTGTCATTTTCTATCGAACAAAGTAAAAATATACCGAGGGGCTATTTAAACATACAAATTTTAGGTCATTTACGGTGCAACAGGAAGTTGCCGAAAACAATTGAATACAGCAATCAATCGTAATTTATGTTATATTCTAACTAGTAGTGGGAACTATCGAATGAATACTATCGAAACATTCGATAGTTGCAATTCATTCGAATAATTCGATAGCTAGTAAGAAAACATTCGTCGAAAACTATTCGAATAAAAATATCGAATAGATGCGTCATCTGCCTTGAAATATATTAATTCGGCAGCAAAAACCATTCATTTATAAAATTCATTCATTTGTAAAATTCATTTATTCGTCAGGATCGATTATAATAAAATATAAACTGGATTTTAGTTGTCGCCCGGCGACGTAGGTTTCTTCCCTAGAAACCCGACAGCGGTCGGCCGGCGGTCGGTGGCAATGGTATGAAAAAAGCCGGCATCTTTGATTTTGAGTCAGATAAAGATAAGGACACATTATTTTTTTTTATTGAGGTGCTAGTATTTACACAGAAAATACATTATGAACGGCGCTGTTGCCGTATATTCGTATTAGTTGGTATTAGCAAAGAATATTATTCTTTGGTATTATAGTTAGTTAGGGATAGTATGACCTGTGGTATGACTATATATTTTGCATTTTTTTTATTAATATGCTGTTGTTACACTGCAATAATAATTTTTATTTTGGATGTAGGAAAATGATTTTTAATGTTTTTAAGCAAAACTGGTTTAATAAATAATAATAACAGTAATAATTTATTATACCTATTAACACCAAAATTTAAAATCATTTAATATAAACATTTTTATAAGTAGTAGCAAAATATAAACAACAAATTAGAAGTCAAAGTTATTTATATTAGATCCTATTTAAAAATAATATAGTCTCTAAATTTTTTGGCAACGTTGGTTTATTAAATAATAATAATTACAGAACTAATTTGTTATATTAACAACAAATTTTAAAATCATGAAATATAAACATTTATTAATTTTCTAAGCATGCAGTGTAATAGAAGAAGAATATAAATAAAAAATTAGAAATCAAAATTATATATGTTTATTACTTTGTATTATTATTTAAAACTAATATTTGCTTTTACTGGCATTTACTTTAAAAAATAAATGAAATATTTCTTCGCAAAAATCTACATGTAAGAGAATTAGCATAAACAAAATACAAATATCGTTAACTTTTTTTTTTAAATTGGCACGTGTAAAACTTTAATCAATCAATTTAATTTTCTCACCCCAAAATTTGAGTTCGATAACCATTTACTTAACCACATTACCACATTACTTAAATATGATTATTAAGTTCAACTAATTCATATTACTAAAACCCCTAAAATACAAATACATATGTATTTTTAAAATTAATTGTAAGTTCACCTCATCTCTCTTAAAAATTGTTACTTCTCAAAATTTCCCATTAAAAAAATAGACCATATACCGTATAAAATTAAATAATTGTAAGATCGGAAAATCACACAAATTTTCGGAAAAATTTTGACCACCTGCACACGTACACAATCGTCAATTTAGAAGGCATGTTATAAAAATTTGGAAGAACTAATAATGCACTGACGTAGACAAAAATCAAACGAATACTAAATTTCATTTATCTAAAGCATTCGATAGTCGTGGCTTAACGATAACCATTTAGTCGCACGGCGAGGTTGTCACATATGCTTTAGTATACAAATGAATGAATGATTTTATTCGAATGAAACCATTCGATAGTTGAAATCATTCATTCAGTAACCATTCTATAGTCTAATTCATTCGATAGTTCCCATCGCTAATTCTAACATACCAAATTTCGTTTTTTTATCTGAAAAAATAAAAAAGTTATAGGGGGTGAGCCACTTTTGAGACGCACCCTGTATACATATATCCTTAGAGCCATTTTGTTTCCAGGTATTATTACTTCCGGAGGCTGCATGGTCGGCGAACGTCTGAGGGGAAGCAGTGGGGGCTTGGATGCAGTGATCTCTCCGCCTGCATGCCCTTCCAGGGCCCCCCACAAGTCCAGCACCGAGAGCGTACACAGGGTACTCAAAAGTGTCTCCAGACAGAGCCTACTCAGTAAGTCAAACTCACAGAAAAAATTGTAATTTTTAAAACGGTTTGATACTGATATACACAATATACACAACCAAACTTATATGGAATAATCTATTATTTTTCATAATTTTTGAGATGTATGAAAATTTTGTGTTTATGAATAAGACTCAGTCCTTACCAATGACTTTTAATGAAAAATAATTCATATAGCAATAAAAAAAAGTAATCACTTCCTAAAATAAACAAAATGGTATTTTTTTGGTTTCTGAAACGAAATTAAGATTTAAATTTTTAATGGCCAAAAAGCATAAACAAAAAGAAAATTGATAATTTTAATATTCCTTGTTGCCACCTCTAGCCCTTATGCAAGCTTCCATCCGCGCTGACATGCTTCTTATTAAATTACCCACGTTGTCTTAGGGTATGTTTTCCAATTCTGCTAATGCTGCATCAATAAGCTGTGCGAGATTTCCTGGATTGTTTCGACGAGCCCTAACCCTTCTTTTGATCTAGTCCCACAAGTGTTCGATAGGGTTTAGATCTGATAAAGAGGCAGGCCAGTCCAAAACTATGACACCTTCCGTTTCAAGACATTCTCTAGTTACTCTGCTGGTGTGGATATATACTCTGCTGGAAGGTAAAATTATCCCCAATTGCAGCTCTCCAAAGATTAACGATTGGTTCTAGCACCAAATCAACATATCTCCGATCCGTTAAAATTTGTTGAAGAGGTAACAATGGAGTTTTTGATCCCAGTATAATACCTCTCCAGAACATTACAGTTCCTCCTTTATATCTTGGTACAGATTTGGCAGTCTGAAGTCTCGCTCGCCTTCCTGGAGCTCTGAGAACTCGAATTCGATGGTTATCTGATCTTAGGCCAATTCTGGTCTTATCCGAAAAAAGAACATTTTGCCAATTCTCAGTTCTCCAGTTTTAATGTTGAAGGCGTCAATTTAGCCGGTCAATTTTATTTTGCCGAGATAACTGTGGGATCCGTAACTCTCTCCTACTGTAAAACCCTCGTGCACGATGCCTTTTTTTTTATGGTTTCAACTGAAACGTTCACACTTGTAGCTGCCGGAAGTTGTCTTTGTAACTCTGGATGAGAAACATTAGGATTTATTTTAGCAGTTTAGCACACAAGGCGGTCTTGTTGTTCAGTTCTGACTCTGACGACTTTGTCTGGGCCTATCCTTGTGTGTTCCTAATTCCAAGTACCTTCCACATGTTTTCGATACAACATCCTAGGAAATGCCTACTATCTCTGCTACGTCTCTCTGGAACATTCCTTGTTCGGTGAGGGCAATAATTCTTCCCCTCTATACATCTGTTAATCCAACATAATACATTTTTAATTTTTTTTGGATTGAGTGAAAATTTCCGGACAATCCTGATTTTACTACTGAACACAAAATTCAAAATAAAATAAATCGCCAGCAGTCGTTTATTCTTTATTATCATGTTTATTTACAACAAAAAGCCTTATCTTAAAGTTGTATACCAATTTTTATCATTGCAAGAAATTTGGTCAAAAATAAAGAGTGATTCCATATAAGTTTGGTTGTGTGTATACTGCAATCTAGGCAGATTTACGTACGCTACATTTGTTTTCTTTTTTTAATTACAGACTTGGTGGGCTGCAAATTAGGCATGTCCAAGTGTGGTCCGTCTGAAAGAAGCAGTTTTCAACAGGAAGGATTTTTCTCCTCTTCGAGGGACAGCTTACCAGCCGCCTATGTTAATAGGGCAGCCAACGTTAGTTCAGCTAGTGAACTAGACTTATCCAGAAAACATAGAAGGTAAGTGTATGATTTTGTGTCTTTACACATCGACTGTTGTACATTGTAGATTTTAGTGGAAGGGGAAGCTAATCAGTTTTCAATGATTTGAGTATATTTTGAGTCTATTCTTGCATTTTGTAGAGCAGCTGATATTGACCACATTTCAACAGTGTCGAAAGCCTTTTGCAAGTCAACGAATGTTAGATGTATACAGACCATACCAAATAAACTTTTAGTAACGTGATTAAGCTTGACTGGCACAGCGTTGCCCACTTTTACATATTTTCTTTTAATCAAAATATTTTAGGAAACAAAACTAAATTGATTATAAATATATAAACGGTTATTATTTACATCAACAAAATTCACCTCCTTAACAACACTTAAGGGACATAAAGAGCCATTACTACCGCTTTCCCGTTCAAAATATTCTAATCAGGTTGCGATGAGTTTTTTTGCAACGGAAGCTATCTTGTACGCTTCGCACTAAGGTCCGTATTTATAGTTGCGTCTTGAGACGCCAAGACGGTCTTGGGCTCTTGAGAGCGGAATCCACAGAATACACGAGCAAACGTCATTTTGGAGATTGCGATTTTCATTTTGGATAGTTTATGTGATCTGTGGATAGTTTCTTAGCCTAACTTTTTCAGTAAACAAAAACAAGTAAATCCGTTTTGTCTGATTAAACAGTTTTGAATATGTTAGAAGAGTTTGAGGATATTTTGCACCATGTGGAAGAAGAAAATCGTCTTCGAGTTCCAAAAAGGTATATACGGGATGCAGGAAATCCAATAGAAATGTTGGTATACCGAAATGTTTAGCGAGGGGGGATTTATGCCGATATAGGTTTAACAAGGCTACAATTACAGAAACTATTTTACCTCTTATAAATTGAAGACTTGCAAAAACCTACCAATCGTGGTTTACCCATTCTCCCCGTTATTCAATTACTAATTTGTTTACAGTTTTATACGACTTGTAATTTTCAGATGGTAAATGGAGACTTGCGTAGTGTTAGCCAACGTACAATAAGCCAGATAATCAAGAATAATACAATAATGTGGAAGTATTTCAAAATTGCAAAAGTTTTTAGTCTAAATATTCAGGTCCCAAAAGGGAAATTATGAATATTATAGTTGGATATCCAGGGTCAAGTCATGATAGTGTTGTATTCGATCCAAGTAATTTAAGAATGCTAATGGAAAGGAGTGATATTCCTGGTTTACTTCTTGGAGACAATGCATATAGATGTAGGCCATTTCTATTGACTCCTGTTCTACAGCTAGGTAGGATCAACAAGAAACCAGGTATAACTTTGCCCATAGAAGAACGCAAAATGTTGAAAGGCTCTTTGGACTTGGAAAAAACGTCTTCCATGTCTCCGAGGTTTACAAAACAACTGTTGCTATTATTTGTGCAACAGCTGTTCTTCATAATATTGGTTTAAGGGAAAATTTAGATAATTTTGAAGATGCTAGTTTACACATTCCAATTATAAATAAAAAGGAAGAGGGTTAGATTTTTGAAGAAATCTTATTCAACATTTTGCAAATTAAGGTATTTATTGTATTAATATATGTATATCTAGTAATTATGTAATATGTTAAGTAATGTTCCAAGGTAACTAGTACCTATATAATAATTTTATTTACTTTTCTATTAGTGTTAAGTTAGTATTTATATATTTACATGTAACATAATTGTAAGTAATTCCTTATATTCTTTTATTAGTTATCTTAAAAATACTGTTTTCCTATACTTAAATAATATATGATTTCTTAGTAGTTTTACTCTCACTATGACCAGACAGCTAAGTGCTTGTTTTAACTGGTCACACAGAATTTTCGCACTAATACATTAAAACTAAAAAAATTGTCTTTTTATTTTTATCATGAATATTTACATAAATATCATATCATATAATACAATATTGGATGTATACACTGTATAAACCTATAATTTTCAAGATTTTATTGCTTGGTGTAAATTCTGTATTCTTATTGAGTTGACCACTCTATATAAAGTCGATACTCCATGTTTTATAGTTTTATTTCAAATAATATTTCACAATACGCATTCTATGATTATTGCGTTTTTACTGCTTCCTTATTTCTTGACGTCTAGATGACATTCTTCTCTCTTTTTTTTTTGGTAGTCTGCTAGCCTATAAATTTTTTTATACTTCCTTTGTTCTATTTCTATATGTTCTTTGACCTCTTCTCTCAATTTTTCAGGTAATCGACTACTTTTCATTCTCTACTGTCAATAACCTCACTTGTCCATCTTCAAATAAATCTTCAATCCTCGGAATATATCCATATAATAATTCAGGTGTTTTTTTCGCCAGTGAATTTATTCACAGATGTATTTATAGCTCTTTCTATATTCTTAATATAATGTATCCCATTTGTTGTCATCATCTGCACAAGCCGAAGCCAGTATCATTGGAATAATAATGCTGTTCAACCATTTATGGTTGTATCACTCAAATGTTCTGCTATTAAAATGAACACCCTCTTGATAATCTGGCTTATTGTAGGTTGGCTAACACCATGCAAGTCTCCACTTACTATCTGAAAATTAGAAGTCGCATAAAACCGTAAACAAATTAATACTTGAATAAAGGGGGGACTAGGTAAACCACGATTGGTAGGTTTTTGCAAGTCTTCAATTACAAGAGGTAAAATAGTTTCTGTAATTGTAGCCTTGCTAAACCTATATCGGTATTTAAATTCCCCCTCGCTAAACATTTCTATTGGATTTCCTGCATCCCTTATATATCGTTTTGGAACTCGAAGACGATTTTCTTCTTCCACATGGTCCAAAATATCCTCAAACTCATCTAACATATTCAAAACTGTTTAATCAGACAAAACGGATTTACAAGGGATTTACTTTGTTTACAAAAAAAGTTGGGTTAAGAAACTATCCACAGATCACATAAACTATCCAAAATGACAATCTCCAAAATGAAAATCGCAATCTCCAAAATGACGTTTGCTTGTGTATTCTGTGGATTCCGCTCTCAAGAGCCCAAGACCGTCTTGGCGTCTCGAGACGCAACTATAAATACGGGCCTAAAAGAGGTTCTAAAAAGAACAATGTTCGACTGCAACGTCTACTAGTAAAGATTTTTATCACAAAAAGAATCAAAACACAATTCATTTAAATCAAAAACTGATACAAAACTAAGGTGTCAAAACGAATGATAATGTCAGGAAATAAATAAATAAATGCGACAACTTGATATTTTTTGGCTTAGTTGGCAGAGCTACCACCTGAATCCCCTGCTGGGAATTTAAACTATAGTTAGTCAGTCGCCGAATATGTCCATGGTTGGCAACAATGAATTTAAAAATCGCGCCCTCGATTACGTAACTAAAAGTTTAATTGGTGTCGAATATAATTCAAATTGATTAACTGAGTTTGTTATTTGAAATTGTATTACACTTACTGCTTTATTCGCCATGCACCTCCGATTATTGCTTTTCAGGAAAGATCTTCGAGGGAGATTAAAGCTGCCCACCAGTGTTACTCTAGCCAGTTCGGGGGAAGCTCCACTTTTGGGGGGGTGGCGTACTGCCCCTGGGTCAACGGCTGGTACCAATCCACCCTCTTCAAATCATCTAAGTAGTAGTAGTTGTAACGGAACCGAAAGGTAAATATTTTTCAGTTTTATTTATAAATTTTGCTACTTTTTTTAATCTATACCGAGTTATGCATTGGCTCACCAGTGGCGTAACAACAAACTCACGGGCCTGTGTGCAAAAATTTTACCGGGCTCCCTATTACACCTATATATTTCAATACTTATATATTAATCTGAATGATATGCACTCATATTTTAGCTTAGAAATAACATTATCAAATTAATTTTTATATAGTATTATTTATTACTGCCAACACAGAATATATAGAATATACCCAAAACATATAAAATATCAAATAAATAAAAAAATAAATAAAAACAAAACAAAAAATTAACTAAATTAAAATAAACAATGTAAATAGGAACATGAACATGTTAAGAAAGAAGTATCGGGAATTACCGTCATAACCAGCACAGGTAATCTTGATATTATTTGAAGCAAGAACAAATTGAATTTAAGTGCTATAGCAATTTTTTTATGCCCTTCGTATGCAGAGTGCGGTAATAAGATATTTTTTTTACCAATGGAATACTTTGTACCTACAGGATATCCCATTTTCATGTGTTTTGTTGCCCTTATGAATAGGTTTTCACAACAGTCGGCTACTTTTTGACAAAATGAGAGATGCTTTAATAGGATTTGTCATGGCCCTCTTAGTTACTGAACTACAGGGTGATTTTAAAAAAGTGACAGTTTCGGGCACCTCTCGTAACTCAGCTGCCTTATCGTCCCCTTATTTAATACAATCATTAGGTAACTAGAGTTTTTGTAATTTTGAGTTAACTAGTTAGCCAGTATAATTTTTCATGCCCTTTTTGATGCTACAACTAGCTTAGTTCTATTTCTATTCGATGGTACAGAAATCCAGTGACAATACAGCAAATTTCCTTTTTGTCAAATTTAATGCTCTAATGAAAAATCACGTATTTCCGGTTATTTTTATTTTGCAAAATAAAAAAGAAAACACAGCTACAAAATTGCACAAGAACAAGTGTAAACTAATAAGTTATTTTCGCGACAGCGTGTGCTAGTTCAGTAGTTAAGAAGACATGTGATAGATAAGAACTTAGTTCGGGATCGCCCGATTCTGCTGGATTCGCGATAGCATGTGATAGATATGGAAATGGGGCCCGGGGCCCTCGAGAGCCCGGGCCCGTGTGCTTCGTACACACGGTACATCGATAGTTACGCCACTGTGGCTCACGACATACTGCCTGTTGCATCGTCGTTGGAAACATAGGAAGATAAGAATAGACGCAATTTTTAAGAAAAAATTAAACAACCAAACCAAACTAAATAACTTGGATGTAATAAATGTGTCATATTGATGATACAAAATAATTTTAATAGGTTAAAAACCAATAAGAAAAAATCCGTAAATGATAATTTTTAATTCTAACGTAAATATATAAATAAATGTTATTATTATTACAATATAATATTATATTACTTACAACTCCGATTACAATCATAATACTTTATACTTTAACTTCAAAGTCTTCATTATCCTTCTTTAATTTTGAATATCAAGATAAGTCTGAAATTATAAAATTAATTATAGAATTCGTGTTATTACTGACTGTACTCAAAATAGTTATTTATGATATAAATGCTAAAAGTGGTATTTTATTTTGTGAGAAGGGAAGCTTGGACACGACTCCGAAGGAGTGTTCCATCCCTTCGAACAAAATAAAATCACTTTTAGCACACATATCATACACTATTTTTTCTACAAACAAGTTTGTGCTCGTATATATCAAGGTATTATTACTTTTTACGTTAATGAAATTCATAATATGTCATTCTGAAATCAAATTAATTATAAAGTTTATGGTTGCTAGCGTAACAATTATCGCCTCAGTATTAAAAGTAAATCACGTGACTTACTTTTAGCACCAGTGCTAAAAGTAAATGACTTTTACCATCAGTGACATAATGTCACATTTTAGGCACTGATAGCATGCGTTAAAAATTACATTTTTACTGACGTTTGTAGAAAAAAAAAACATTTATTTTCAACTGCAATTAATTAGAAAATAAACTGCAATTTGACAACATCGAGGATGTGCGCTTGCGTAGTATCGCTGATCAAATGCAGCAAATATGGGTTTCAAGGTCAGCCACCGGATCCACACCTTTACCAAAAAGTTAATTAAATTTGTCTAGTTGATTTTATCATTGTCAAATATTATTTGATGTGCTGTTTACACTACTACCGTTGACTGAAGTAATAAGAAGATGGGCAACCTTATGGGCGATTTCGTGGCACAAAAGACGTCCGAGATGTAGCTGGCGATCATAGAGATCACAGAATATCTAGCTACGCAACAGAAAAATACTCGAAATGAAAGAGCTAAAATTGCACAAATAAAATACTAGATGGCGCGACAATATCATAATCAGAATTTAATTGGAAATTTTCAATTTTCGGTTTTGGACTGTTTTGGCTCGACGGCACGTCGACGGCCTTGAAGCTCGGCTAAATATGCACAGTTGCCAGATTTAAAAAGACCTTAATTGGCATCTATTGGCATCCCATTCTTTTTCTGGTGTATAATAATTTCTTTCTATTCTTCGTTTCTTGTCAGATACACTTATATTAATTATTCATTTGGCTTTTAAAATAGTTTTTAGTTTAATAAGTATATTATTAGAAAACATATGCGCACATCAATACATTTTTAATATATACTAAACACAAAATCAATACATTTTTAATATATACTAAACGCCACGAATGTTTGGGAGTCATTTATTGCTTGATGAAGTTAGAATCGACACGCGCGCTATCATTTTTACATTAAAAACGTAAATTTTTACCGTAGACGTAGGTTTTTAAAGGCCTGGTCTAATCATCTGCCTGCACTCCTCCTACTTATTCTAAAATGTTAGCGTGATTGACAAAGACAATACTATATCGCGTTTCTTTGATTGATTCGTTTTTGTGCGTCAGTCCATTGGTGTGCTTGCAGTGCGACCAATGGGGCATTCCATTTTATATTTATTACCAAAAAATATATGATTTGACAATACTTTGACAGTTAAAACAACAAATTACAACAGATTATATATTGATTATTATATGACTTGAAACGCCACGGCACTGGAATTAAGTTAATGTGACCTTGAATAGATTAGTTCACATGGTAGCGACCGATGAATCACTCCCAAACATTCGTGGCGTTTACTGTACACTACTTTATTATGTTAACTAAGAAAATAACTTTAATTACCTTTAAAATTAATAATATACAGGGCGATTGATAGTGATATTTATTAATGCTGAAATGTTAGTAAAGAAATATACGTTTAATAATAATGGAAATAATTTATTAAAATGCAGTACAAGAAATGTTAATTGACTAAAAAAATACTATAACAATTTTTTTCTGTTTGCTACATTATTTATATAGACCTAGGTAGATTTTAAAAAGTGACACACGTACAATTAATAATATACTAGTTCGGCATAAAAGTTGCTGTCACGACATCATACAATAAATTTAAATTCGTAAAATAAATTAAAATTATTAATTAAACAAATCTTTATAAAGAAACGCAAGTATACCAAATTTGGGCCCAATCGAACTCCAGGAAATGATATCATAATATTGTACCATATTATGGTACCACTCGATATGCTTCATAATGTTGCAATGTCACCGAAGATCCGCAGTATACCAAATTTAAGCGTAGAACACACAATCGAACGCCAGGAAATGGTATCGTAATATGGTATTACATTAAGGTAGGTACCACTTTAAATACATCATAGTACCATCATATTACAATGTGATCGAAGATACGTAGTATACCAAGTTTTAGCCCAATCGAACGCCAGGAAATTGTATCGTAATATGGTACTACATTATGATACCTCTTGATATGCTTCATGGTACCATAATGTTGCAATGTCATCAAAAATACGCAAGTGGTATATGAGCTCAATCGAACGTCAGGAAGTGGTATCATAATATGCTACTATAGAAGGTACCACTTCATATGCATCATAGTACCATCATATTACAATGTCACCGAACATACGTAGTATACAAAATTTAAGCCAAATCGAACGCCAGGAAATGGTATCGTAATATGGTACTACATTATGGTACCCCTTAATATGCTTCATGGTACCATAATATTGCAATGTCATAAAAAATACGCAAGTATAATCAAATATGAGCCCAATCGAACGTCAGGAAGTGGTATCATAATATGGTACTATAGAAGGTACCACTTTATATGCATCAACGTACCATCATATTATAATGTCACCGAACACACGTAGTATATAAAGTTTAAGTCCAATCGAACACCAGGAAATGGTATCGTAATATGATACTACATTATGGTACCTCTTGATATGCTTCATGGTACCATAATATTGCAATGTCATCAAAAATACGCAAGTATATATCAAATATGAGACCAATTGAACGTCAGGAAGTGGTATCATAATATGGTACTATAGAAGGTACCACTTTATATGCTCCATGGTACCATAATATTACAATGTCACTGACGATACGTAGTATACCAAGTTTAAGCCCAATCGAACAACATGTATCGTAATATGGTATCACTTGATATGCTTCATGGTACCATAATATTGCAATGTCATGAAAAATACGCAAGTATATATCAAATACAGAAAACCGTATGATACCGAAAAAAAACAGCGTTCAGTTGGCTGGGAAATGACGATCGATGACATTTCCCATATAAATTTACATATAAAATGACAGCGATTTTCATTTCATAGCCATCGCTAACGCCGCGCCGTTTTTTCCCGATCATACCGTATGAACACAATCGAACGTCAGGAAGTGGTATCATAATAGTAGAACAATATTTATTATATTGTCGCCGAATTACAATCAGAATTCAGGATTCAATTACAATCAAACGTCGCAAAGTGATTGTAATTTAGCTCGTAAGATTCAGCTCCAACTAACATGGCAAGTTACATACCTAAACGTTTGAAAAAAGAGCTCTGATCTATTTTAATATGTTTAAATGATGTAGCAAATTTGAAGGTAGGCTTTATAAGGAAGTATTACAATATTAATTACACAATGGCAACACTGCATAAAATTCTTTTAAATCTCGTTTGTAGAAAACTGTTTTCTTTTAAAATTATTGTCCTCTATTATGTAGTAGCGAAACTACCGCATCAAAATATCTGATTTGGAGACAGGCTTTAAAAGCCTGTCTCCTTTTGATACCTACGATTTTATACATGTAACGAGGCTTATGTTGCGTAGCTAGATATTCTGTGATAGAGATTAGTTGTTACTTTATGGTCAGGATGCCCGATATTTAGTTTAGCTCTGCGCCGCTGCGCGCTGATAGTCGTTTACAGCGCAGCGGATAAAGAATTCTGTACCGTAGTTCTGCTTTCAGCCGACAGAGTGACTGATTGCCGGAGACAGTATTGCCAGAACTACTGCTTAATCTGTAGATTTACGGATTTGAAAATAAAATTTCCAAATTTGGCATGCGTATTCAGCATAAGCAGACCTTTAAAAAAACAATTTACGACTTCGCTATAAAATTAACAGGGAAGTCAATATCTGAACAGTTCAATGCGATTTCCTATGTTTCCAACGACGATGCACCACGATATCCTATTATTTAGTATCATTTAATCATAGTTACTTTCTCTTTAATTGAATATTTCATGGTACAAAAAATGTCATTGACTTCAATGCTTATTTACACAAAAAATCTTCTTCGATGTGGTGCAATAAATGTACCCTTAACTCCAAATACAAAGAAATCTTCGGATTTTTACAATTTAGGGTGGGATTTCCCAGCACACGTGTGTGTTAGACCCCTAATAGTATGCACGCGGCCTAAAACAAAGAGGGTTTTATTCAGATTAGCCCTCGAAAGGGTCTGCGCTTATCAGAACTTTAAATTTCGGACTAAGCTATTTTACTTTGAATGGGATTCTGTTTTATTTGGGCAAATTGCAATAAGAATAGAGATTGCACTGAATAGCTTATAGTATTTCTATTTAATGGAAGCTTCTATTCACTAGCTCTAAATAATTAGTTTATTTATAGTTATATATTTCACTTGGCTCGAGTTTTACACAAACAATAGACTTAAAATAGACCAAAATATCTATATAATTATAAGTATAAAGTTACCATCACATTTTAAGGAAATGCTAATGTTCAACTAGAAATTAGATTGCTGCACTGCGCACTGCGACCTTCTCTGATCTATTGTGGTCCTCTTATGAGATTCAGGTTATATTCTCTAGTCCTATTCTTTCGAAAAGTTTAACAACTTGGAGATTGAATCCTCCATAAAGCTCTGTCAATGGCCTATATTGCGAACTATTATATTTATCTAACTATTTACCTAAAAGGAATTTATTTTGAATTTTGCGCGCAATAATACGCGTCGACCGATCTGGTTGTTTTTGTTCCTCCTTTGCACAGGCCTCGGACTATACCGTGCTGGCAACTGTTACTTTTGGGTCGGCATTTACATGTGTGGAAGTAAATCGCATAGAGATCTTATTAAGTCGGAGTGAGAGAAATGCGACCGACCGACGCGACGCGCGACGGTGTGCTGTTGCGGCGTTGCCGATACGCCTTTCCCTATCAAGTAAAGTAAAATCACGATCGCAAACCGCTTATTTTTAAAAGACTTTTTTTTTCAAGAGATAACTAGATAAAATCATTAGACATGTTTCTGAGCATCTGAAATGGAATTATAAGGATATCGTTAGGGTGTCATTTTTTTTATAACGAGAAAACGCCAGTAATCGCGACAATTTAAAAACTCAACTTTTTAACACATAACAGGCCACAACTCAAGAACCACTTTAGATATTGAAACTTTTTTTTTATTTGCAAGATCAGATGTTTACATAAGAAAAATTCGATAAGGTTCTTTTTCTATTCAAAAATTGTAAACAGTTCATCCATTTACTTTTAGAGCATAGCAATTTTCAGCAATCGTGTAATTTTTTTATTGATAAAGATTTTCACATACTGTCTACAAAGAAAATACAGCAGAAATATTAACAAAGTTCTTGAAAAAACTACAATCTATTATTTCTAATAGATTTCGAGATATCGATTTTTGAATTCAGAGTTCCAATAGCGCGACCACTATCGAACATCCACTCAATTCCACTTATTTTTACCAAAAATGTAAGTGTTTCTAGCTTGCACTTAAAAAAATTCAAGCTATAGGGAAAATTACAACGATTCGTTAATAAATGAACAAATTAAGTATCACGAGACGTAATTAAATCGTGAAGCTGAACGCATGACTGCCTTTCCCTAGAACTTTAAGTACTGACAGAGGTATTGATTGGGTCGACCGGTCAACTGCGACAAATCTGCTATATCCCCTTCCACGTCTCTTAGCGATGTGCACAGTTTCTCGGTTTATTTCATATAACGTCTTAAAATATTTCTCGAAAAGGTTGCTAGCTCTTAGACTATAAATATCGAGGGAAAAATATATTTTTTTCTGGTTTACCAGATCTTATATGGGACACCCTATATATTTCTCGCCTTATACGGAAACAAATTAAGGGTCTAATGACACGTTTCTGCCTGCGTATCCTCATCCTAGCCAGTAAATCTAGTACAAATCTCATCGGATTTCTTTCGGATTTAATCGTGCGCATTCGGTGCATCCGAATGGGATTTCTGCATGAGAATGGGTTTATCGGTCCCGAGACGTCGGCGACGGCGACACAGACGACGCCAATCGGCGTCGTAAAGCCGTCACGACGCCTTATTAAATATTTCACAAGCCGGCTTATTTATACGATGTTTACTGGTTGCACTATTTCGACGCAAAGTTTCCTGTTTCAACTTTGGAAGGTAGAGGTCAGAGCCGCAACAAGTTAAGTCATTTCTAAAATTCTTATTCTTCAAATGATTTAAGTCTTAATTCTTTGACTTAAATAATTTTATTTCAAGTTAAGTCATTTTCGTAAAGACTTAAATCAATATAATGTAATATATATATTTCGTATGGCGTATTAAGAGTACACATGATATCAAGAAATCAATACAATAATACAAACCATTCAAAGATCAACAATCAGATGTGTAAGAGACATATCACAATGTTACAGTAAAAACGAACAACTATAAATTTACACTCCAAGATTTAGCTCTGCGATCCATTTTATAGCATCCAGGTCAGCCTCATGAAGACGATTTAAAGAGAACTGCGCCTTTGTTAATGGGCACTCTGTTGCGATATGAAAAGGTGTATGTTCAGAATGTCCGCAATCGCAGTTAGGGCTGTCGGTTAGTCCCCATTTGTGTGTCCAGAAGCGGGTTCCGCTATGGTTAGTTCTGAACCGATTGAGTGTTGTCCACGTTTTTCTTGGCAAATTGAATCCGGGAGGGCAGAGTACTGGGTCAGTTATCAAGGGATGAAGGCCAGGATTATTTTGTGACCATTCATCCCGCCAGCAGTCTTCAACCCGAAAGTTGGAATTTAGTAGCTGCTGCCCTAATACCCATGGCGGTTTTCTGGATTTCAGGCGATTCAAGAAATTTTCGCAATCCTCATGGATGGGCAGATGAACATTGCTGGTGCACTTTTTCCACTCTCTGACTAGGGCCGCCTGTCTTCTCAGATGAGGGGGAGTAATGTTTGATAATACAGGGAACCACTGGATCGGAGTGCTTCTGATAGTGCCCGTTATAATTCTCATCGCGCTGTTAAGACGAGTGTCAATAACATGAGTATGATTGCTATTTATCCAGACAAGGCAGCAATATTCTGCCACCGAATATGTGAGGGCCATTGCAGTTGTTTTAAGTACCCTGGCGTTTGCTCCCCAGCTGCTACCTGCGATCTTGTGCAGTATATTATTTCTAGTATTTATTTTTGCAGCCGTCTTGGTGAGGTGTGGCTTGAACATGAGAGACCGATCCAATGTGACTCCTAAGTATTTTGGGTGAGAGTTGTATTTTACCAGTTGATCCCCAAATTTGACTTGCGGTACATACTTGGCTTGTAAGCTGTGAAGATGAAAGCACGAAACCTCTGTCTTAGCAATGTTTGGGCGAAGCCTCCACTTACGAAAGTAGTCATTTAACCTCTGCAAGTCATCTGCCTCTAGTGAAATCAGTTGTTTGGCAGGAAAGTGCAACGTCATCTGCGTATATAACTTTTTTGGAGACTGTAGCAGGGAGGTCGGCGGTATAGATATTGAAAAGAACAGGGGCAAGTACAGAGCCTTGTGGGAGACCATTGTTGATGTTGTAAGTGCGACTTTTTTCTCCCTTCAAATGCACTTGGATATTTCTGTTCGAGAGCATGTTGTTTATTAAATTGGCCAACTTTTAGCAAAGGAAGATTTTAATGAACTTTGATACCATTCCATCTCTCCAGACCGTATCATAAGCCGAAGTCAGGTCGACGAAAACTGTGATAGTTTTGAGACGGGCTTGGAAAGCCTTCTCGATATGCGTAGTGAGCGAGAGGACTTGGTCGCAACAGCTTCTGTTCTTTCTAAAGCCAGCTTGTTCGATGGGGATATGCTCATTTACTCGCTCTGAAATACGATTAAGGACCCATACAGCACATCAAATCACATTTACGATGTGTTTACATTATTAGATGTAGACACAGGGTGACACAATTCCCCCGATGTAAATATGCTACGTTTACACATTGTAGTTCAACACGTATACACACAGGTTAAACGTCCGCCTCACAATGTAGCCACAGTATAGCATTTACGTATACACAAAGTAAGGGATACACAGTGTGCCGTAGGATACACAGTGCTTGTGTATTACGTCTAAACTCTGTTTACACATTGCAGTTGTGACTACCGCGTGTATACGTATGTATTTTGCTTCGTATATACATCTTGTGGTAGATAAAACTACTTCTTATGAACGAATTTAGGAAATGATACAAGTTTTGATGCCTAACTTTTCGTTCTTTTTAAGAAATATTTATTCAATGATACCAATTATATCTTTTTAGAACGAAAATTAGGAAGGCAAAACTTTGTATTTTCCAAAAGTATCTCGATCGTAAGTTCAAGAGAAGTAGTCTTAAAATTCGTTCCGTTTTTGTTTTGTATTAAATGTACCATTTTTCTTCCATAAAATGGATTAAGTGGTTGAAAAATAAAATTATTATATTTGTTTATAGCATGGAACGCAATAGCGCAAATAACACAATAATAATAATTATTTACACTGCAGAAACCAGAAGTAAGAAAACACTGTAAAAGAACAGAATTTGTATCAAAATGTTTTAAAAATATAAGTACCTAGTATAACAACATACTAAAATGGTAAACACTGGTATATCGCCACGATTTGGTAGACCTCGTTTAGTCATTTTTTTCTCCTCTTTTCCCTCCAAGCAGTTGGTTTGTTAGCATACCTACTCATCATTCATTGAGCACTCTGTTGGACTTTGTTGTATTTTATTTCCAGATTAACAATCTCACCCTTAAATTTTATATGAAACTGATTATTGAATATTAAACATATCTGTATATTGATCCATCAATAACTTACCGAATATCAGAATAAGAAGTTCTGTGAAGTGTTTAAATATTTCTATCTCTGGTCCATTTAGATTTTTATTATTTCCAAATTAAAAAAAAAATATATTGCAGAGCTAACCTCTTTATCATTATACGAGAATATTTGGAGTTTTTATTCATTGGAGTCAAAATTTGGTAAATTGGGTAACGAGTAAGGGAAGAGTCGCTGCTATAATATTAATAATACACGTAGGAAGGTGTAACAAGGTAATTAAGAACTTGTGCTTACCTTAAAATCTCTTTTAAACTACACACAAACAGAACATTTATATAGAGCTTCCGAATGATAAAACAATAATGGCTGCTAACACATACCACTCCTAGAAAGGAGAAAGGAGAGAGGACACCATGAGGGCACATAAGATACACTTGGTCGGTGTATCTACGCTGAGGCTATCCGCGCGTGCGCACACCTTCATTTCATGCTAGAATGTAGACACAACCGTACACTATTACAAAGTGTCTATATAGATATTTATATTATGTGTATATGTCACATTTTTGCAAGGTGTGTACTATATGCACAACTATGATACGAAGTATCACATATACATATGACCTATACATTGTATGTCTCATATACCGACGTCAGATTTCATCATTTTAATAATTATTTTTTACGTTACAAAAAACTCTTTAGAATCTTGAGTGCATACGGTATACAACTAGTAAACACTGTATCACACAATTATATCAATATAAACCTGCGTGTATCTCATATGTATATGTTAGAACTAGATGAACACTTAAGTTCACTTTAACATATTTTGTTTCTCATGTGTCTCCCTTGTAGAAACGTAATTTCATTTGGACGTGCTGTATGGGGATTAACCTTTCGAGTATTTTATAGCAAACACTCAGCAACGCGATGGGCCTATAGTCAGCGGCTAGCTTTCCTGTTTTACCCGGTTTCAATATGGCCACGATCATAGTCTTCTTGAAGGCTTTAGGTAAATTCCCGGATTCTAATATATCATTGAAGTATTTAGTAATCCACTTGACTGTAGCAGGGCCGCAGTGCATAACGAATTTAGGGACTATTCCATCCAGACCCGCTGCTTTCCCAGACTTCAGCTCCTTCAAAGCCAGAAGAGTATCTTCAGCTGTAAAAAGTATGGAGAATTCACTGTTCTTGTTTAATGTAGCCTTGTTTGCATAGAGCTGGTTTTTGATATACTTTGTGTGCTCCTTGTTGGTATTAGCGGGTCTTCTAGTAAGCTCAACTATTCTATGCGCGACCTTGTTTGGGTTTATAGGACAATCAGGTGTGGATGTTAGTTGTGGGCCAGAATTCAATCTGCCAAGAAGGGACCAAGCCCTTCTGCTAGAGTGTTGGAAATCCATACGTTCTACCAAGCCATTTCTCTCTTCTTGCAGTGTCTAAGCATTCCAACAATTCGTCTGCAACCTCTGAGTCGTGACTGTTGTTATAATCTTCGAAAAGTTCACAACATTCGGTGCTCCAGCCCGGAATATAATCTTTCCTATATCCTCTCGGAATATATTTTTTTGCTATGCTATTAATCAAACCAACAAATCTGGGATAGTTCTGCGAGACTGGAGGGATCCATTTAATGTTATGATCTAGCTCTAGTGTGAAACCCTTCCAGTCCACCTTGGAAAAGTTCCAGCGAGGTTTAGGAACAGATCGAATAATTGGAAATTGCAGACCCACACAGAGAAGTACAGGGCGGTGTTGACTCCGGGGAAAATATTCTAATACCTTTCTAGTACAGAGTAACGGTCTGCCTCTTTGGTCTTTTGATACAAAGCACAAGTCGGGGTTATAATCCTTATCCCACCTAGCCGAATGAAAGGTACCTCTCTCCTTGGCATCATGCACCAGAAACAAGTTTTCTGCCTCCGCCCAATCTGTCACCTTATCGCCATTGACATCTGTGTCATTGTAACCCCATGCAACGCTGTGACTGTTGAAGTAACCCATTACTACAGCTGGAGGCGATATATTCATGATGGAGATTTCATCAATCCAGGGCTGTGCCGGTGGTTTATATATATTAATCACTTCGGTTTCTCGAATTTTGATTTTAGTGGAGTACATTGTTGAGCCGGAGTGGACGTCTATTTTACAGACACTATCAATATTGTTTTTAGCATATGTTGCAGTGCCGTAATGCTGATGAAAGTTTGCAGCCACGAGAGTGAATCCCGACAACTTACACCTGGAAGAGAGCTGATCACCATTATCACAATGAGTCTCCTGTAGCAACAGAATGTCCGCAAGATTGTCATTGGCAAGTTTAATCAGATAATCGCTCTTAGCTCTGCTGATTCCTTCGACATTAATTTGTAAGATTCTTAGGACGTTGTTACAGTCCCGTGTCGATTGGCCCCTAGAAGGGCCGTTGTTTCTACTCTGAGATCTCATAACGTACTCTTTGCTTTGCTGGGAAATCCTCTAAGAGGTTCAGCAGCCAATGTGTAGACTATTTTGCCGTGAGGATATCACGTTGCCTGGGGTGCACCACGAGGAGGCTAGTCTACGTAGCACCCCCATGAATGTAATTTAAGTCCTTTTTATGAATTAAGTCTATATTTTTATTTAAATTATGATGATCTTTGAGTTAATATGACTTAAATCACATAAAATAACTACAAACACAAAAATACGTTTTTTAATAAAATTTAGCCGATTTGTAGTACTTATTAGCATCACAGTTTAGTTTGTCATCGAATACATATCTATTAAAAAGTTGTGATGTCTTTTGATCACTATGTAATATGTGGATGACATAAGCTAGGGGCTGGTTTTAAGGTACTCTTTAATACAGGGTGTCCCAGAAATAAGTGCAAGTATTTTAACTGGGTGTATAGTTCAACCCCAGTAACACACCTACGAGGTATTTTTCGCGAAAAAAACATTTTGAAAATTCGGAATTTTGTGAAAAAAAAATTGGATTTTTTTAGTTTTTAGTTAAAAAACATAATTTCTTGATAATATAGCAACATAGGTAGTAGATTAAATTTACAAGAAAGAAAATCCAGAAAAGATCAAGCGGTTCTCAAAATTTTAGCAAAAATTTTTTTTTTTTGTAATTTTCAAAGTAAAATATCTCCGTTATTTTGAACTTTGATTTGAAAAACGATAAGGAAAAAATATGTTTCTTTTATCGAGATGGTAGATCTCCCCTGAAAATACTTGCACTTATTTCTGGGACACCCTGTATATTCGAGATCAATTTCTTTCGTTCGTCTTTCGGGCTATATAACGGAATCGGGGATTCACTTGAAAGACAACAGACTCACTACGCACGTGAACACTACGAATAATTAAGACCGGTTCCGAAGAAGTAACATTTTATTTGCTAGTGGTATTGAGCATTGCTTTTTAAGTTTACAGTTTAATTAAAAAAATACGACGATGTTCGACTGCAGGATCTGCTAGTAAACATTTTTAAACTTAAAGTATCACAACACTATTTATTTAAACCAAAAACTCATAATAAAGAACTAAAGTGTCAAAACGAATGACAATGTCAGGAAATAAATAAATAAATGCGGCAACTTGACATTTTTACAGCAGTGCTACCACCTGAATCCCCAGCGCAAAATTTAAATTTCATTTAGGCTGAGAACATAGTGGAGCGACGAGGAGAGCGGCGAGCAAGCAGCACGACGTCGCGCGTCGCGTCGCGTCCAAAACAAACCTGTGAAGACAAGTACGCATGAACATAGTAAAGCGATCTGCTCGAGCGGCGAGATCGATTCAAGTTATTTTGTTTTCGTCGCTTTGTCGCGCTGTAGAAAACGATGGATTTCCAAAAATTAATAGATTTAGTGTTTGTAAGAGAGTTTTGATTGCACAAAAAGATAGTAATCACCATAACCGGTATATTTTAGATAAGTTATCTCTCCGGGTTTTTGACATTTCATGTTGTAGTGTACAAATTTCATGTACACTACATCTGTTCGTTTGTTGGTTTCGAATAAACCAAATGTTTGCGACACTACTGTCAAGAATTTTAGTTGCTGTTAACATTTTAAATAATAAATAATCATATGAAACTAATAAAATTGCAAGTACCTCGCTATTCCTCGCCGCTCTACTATGTTTTAGCACTTCGAGGCTCGATCGACGCAATATCGCGCTGCTTGCTCGCCGCTCTCCTCGTCGCGTCACTATGTTTTTAGCCTTAAGCTGGATTTATAAACTCGGGAGTTGAGGTTCAGTTGAGGTTCAGTTGCCGTTCAAAATGTTCAACGCTATGAAATGAACGCGCGCATTTATAAAGTCAGTTGGTCGAAAAGTTGGCAGTTCGTTTTACGTTCAGCGGAGTTCAAAGATGGTCAATGTTTATGTCGGCAGTTGCGGGCAGTTGGCGACGTTCGGCGACAGCCAATGAATAAGCGCCTGTCGATCACGTGAAGCACAGTACGCCGATGCATTGGAAAATGACCCTTATTGTTGTTTCATTATTTCTGTTAATGTGATGTTTATATTTTGCGTAATCGTGGATTACTGTGTTTGAACTTTGACAAATACCAGAAGTATTTTTAAATCGAAAGAAAAACGTTCGAAATTTTCACAATTCCAAACCTACCCTACAACCGAAACTGACAGTTTATAAATGCAAAAATATTGAACCTCAACTGCCGCGAACATCCAACTGCAACTGAACCTCAACTGAACGCCAACTTCCGAGTTTATAAATCCAGCTTTAGGCTAAGAACATAGTGAAGTGACGAGGATAGCGGCGAGCAAGCAGCGCGACATCGCATCCAAAACACAAACCTGTGAAGACAATTACGTGCGAACATAGTAAAGCGATCTGCTCGAGCGGTTAGATCGAGCGGCGAGATCGATTCGAATAATTTTGTTTTCGTCGCTCTGTCGCGCTGTAGAAAATGATAGATTGTCAAAAATTAATAGATTTAGTATTTGTAAGAGAGATTTTATGGGGATCAGAAAGATAGTAATCACCATAACCGGTACATTTTAGATAAGTTATGAGATGAAGTGGCAACAAATTTTCGTAAAGTTTATAAAACTTGCCATACTTTCTCGGGTTTTTGAAAACTTTATCCAACCAAATGTTTGCGACATTACTGCCCAGAATTTTAGCCACTGTTAACATTTTAAATTGTCAATAAGCAAATGAAAATAATAGATTTGTACAAGTATCTCGCTATTCCTCGCCGCTCTACTATGTTTTAGCACCTTGAGGCTTGTATCGCGCTGCTTGCTCGCCGCTATTCTCGCCGCTCCACTATGTTCTTAGCCTTGGCCAGCACGTCGCGCCGCGCCGCCGAATATATTACCATGGTTGGTAACACTTAATTTAAAAATCGCACCCTCGTTGACGTAATTAAAAGTTTATTTGATATGAACCGTAGCTATTTTACTCCGAATAGCACATGTTATTTTTTTCAAACGCCAGAAATAATTTTTTTCAACAATTTCAAACGTTCCAAATATATTATATTAATAAATATCTATTTTTTTCAGTCGATATGGTTTCCGTCGTGTAGACTCCTACTCAGGTCGACTGCGTGCCGGATCTACAGGGTGGTCATTTGTTTTCGATCCAGCAGGACGACTGTGTTACTACTGGTCCATGATCGTATCCCTAGCCTGTTTGTATAATCTTTGGGTCATTATCTACCGGTTTGCTTTCAGGGAAATTGACGGTAAGTTATTTAGACGCAAGCAGAATATACAGGGTAATTCACCTGATTCGACACGGAGTATTGTAGCTGCACGATTAGATTTTTAGAAATTGTGAGCGATGGGATCATCGGAGGACTACTAAAGCGACAATTTAAAATTATTGTCAAAGTTCAGAGTGTCCTAAATAAATAAAAAATATCAAAGTTGTATTTTTTAAATAGAACACCCTGTATATTATAAAAATTTTAATTTCTACGATTAAAATAAAGGTAAATTTGATTAAGTCTTACGTTTTTAAATATTTATGATTTTGTGAAAATGCAGTAACAATAATTGTAATGCTTTATTTCTCTAAGCGTATTTAAGTTTTTAAAACCAAATATTGTACTGAAGTTTTTTTTTACTAAATGTTGTGTTGCAATAATAAAAATTTTACCACCTTATACAGAGTGTCTAAATATTTATGTTAAATAAATATTAGCTTTAAACGGCAATAACTTGTTTAATTTAAATGGAACACAAATGCACAATTTAATTGTCTATGAAATTGTATTATACAATTTTTACCTATCTTTTCAAGTTTTCGTAGAAAATTCATTTTTTTGTAATTTAGACCTCATTTATCAATATACCCATGGAATATTGACATTCTAGATTTTTTTTAAAGCAACAATTGTAAAAAATGTACACGTACTAAAACCTATTTGGTTACGAAAAGAAAATTATTTAAATCTTTATAAAAGAGTATACCAATTAAATATAGCACCATTATTTCCGCCCAAATATTAATTAATTATATACTTAATTGTGTTATTATACCGTATGATCGAATAAAAACGATGGCTATGAAATGAATATCTCTGTCATTTTATATGTAAAATTATATGGGAAACATGATTGATCGTCATTTCCAAGCCAACTGGACGTCGTCTTTTATCATACGGTATATTATTCTAAATAAATGTGGGTTTCAATCAAAAATCAACTCATTATTATAAAGTTATGAACGTGAATATCTCTCTGTTATTATAAATAAGCATTCGTCAAAAAATTAAATAAAATTTATAAGCTGTCACTTTTTACCACACTGTCTGAGACACACAAAATTCAGTTTTTTTTAGTATTTAAAGCGATTACCAATCAACGCAAACAATGAATTAATGTAGTTTGAATACTGGGATCATATTAATTGGTTCGCTTTTACAAATATACAGGGTGAGTATTAAATAAGTGCAAATATTTTCTGGAGTGGTATATTCCGACCCCAGAAACACGTTCTATGAGGTTTTTTCGCAAAAGAAGATGTTGAAAATCTTGTATTTTCTTTTCCCTCTATATTTTTCGAAAACTTTTTAGAACTGCCTGTTCACTGCAAATTTTCCCACGGTATAATTTCTTAATCTCTGATAATACCATAGTTACGGCTTTACTCAATAGTTACGGCAGTAAAAGGGATGCAAATACAGAAAAAATCCGGTGGCTCTCAAAATTTAAAAAGAAAAATCAATTTTTTTTAAATGTTC
This sequence comes from Sitophilus oryzae, assembly GCF_002938485.1. Classification (NCBI taxonomy): domain Eukaryota; kingdom Metazoa; phylum Arthropoda; class Insecta; order Coleoptera; family Curculionidae; genus Sitophilus; species Sitophilus oryzae. The sequence goes on along the minus strand of NW_022145617.1, from coordinate 1,528,708 downwards.
AAACTTAAATTACTCTTTTCTTTTATCGAGATCTACCAGCCCTGAAAATATTTGCACTTATTTAAGACTCACCCTGTATAAACAGTTTTTTTTTTACTTTTTAATAAAATAAGCTGTCGATATAGTTCCGACAATATTGGTATCTGTACTCTTTGAAAATTTTTTACTATCTCAAAAATAATCTAAAATGTCAATATTCCATGGGTATATATTGATAAATGAAGTCTAAATTATAAGAAAATGCATTTTCTACGAAAACTTGAAGAGATAGGCAAAAAATGGTGGGATACATTTTGATAGACAATTAAATTGTGTATCTGATTCTCGTAAAATATACAGGGTATACCATTTAAATTAAACAAGTTATTGCCGTTTAATGCTAGTAATTATAAAAAAGAAAATTTTAGACACTCTGTATAAAGTATTTATCTTTATTTTAATATTTGAGCAGAAACTAAAAATGTCAAAATATACAGGGTATCTTGTAAAAATATTTTTAAATCGTAGCTCTAATAGTCCTTCAACGAAACCAAAACAAGCCAAAAAAAATCATTTGGCTACCATGTCAAATGAGGTGAATAACCCTGTATACCATTCGGACCAAAAGTTTTATTCCAATTCCAGTTTTATACCCACTAAAACTAGAAGCAAACTTGCGTAAAGATTATTTTCATTCTTTTACGATTCGACCTCAATAGCAGAGAAGAAAACTCGAGAAGTAAGTGTTATTACGTGTCTCTATTATATAGCCACGCTAAAGTGGAGAGTCTGCTAGCTGGGACGGCTGACTAAATAGCAAAATAGAAAATAAGAGCCCCCATAGGAAACCGCAATAGAGCCTCAAGTGCCTAGGACCTCGGTTGCCATACATTAACCATCTAAAAATAACTTTAGGATGGCAAACATTGTGGCACAAACTTTAATAACTGTAGAGAAGAAGACATAAAAATGAAAAAGCTATACTTTTTATTGCTAAATTATTAGTTTATTTCATTATGCCGTATGATCGAAAATAAAGAACGGCGTTAGCGATGGCTATGAAATTAAGATTGCTGTCATTTTATATGGTTTGGTTAAGTTATGGTTTGGTTAAGTTATGGTTTGGTTATTTCCCAGCCAACTGGACGCCGCCGCCGTTTTTTTCGATCAGACGCTGTATTTTTAGATAAAACTTCTGCTATTTACTAATTAGAAGGCGTAAGTTATGAAATATAGGCCATTATATTCTTGGGAGCATACTAATAGATATACAGGGTGGTCCGAATTGTATTCTAAAATTATCTATTACTAAAAGTAAGTAAAAAGTTCGTATAAATTTATCTTCTCCAAAAATGCTTCTTTTCGGAGATACAGGGTGTAGAAGTTACATTTTTATTTCAATTTTTTCTAAATGATTTCTGAACTAATGTCAATATTTGGATGAAAAATGGTGTCTGGAAGTTTTTTGACATGACAAATTTGATTTCGATGTCAATATAACTCATACTTGTAGGGGGTGACACCTACTCGTTTTTTAACTGTTTTGAAGTGTAGTAACTTTTTGTTCAACAAGTAAAAAGAAAATTGTTTTGCCTGTCGTAAAGGGGAGAACCAAGCTCCACTCCCACAACCGGTTTCTGGGCCTACCCTTTCTTTTTATTTTTATTTTTTTTCTGTACTTTCGATTTTTCGAAATTAGAAAAAATACACAGCTAAAGGCAAGAAAATATTATTTAATAATATACACTAAAGCTGTAAGAATTTTGTTTATTTCATATATATTTGAGCGGGCCGAAAAACGCTCTTTACCATCTTTTAACGGGAGATACACTAATATCTCACCGACACTTTACGACATCGTCTGTAATCGTTGAAAAGGTTTTGCTTGCCGTATCGGTGAGAACCAGCCCCTGGACAGTCCACCTGATGAAGGGTAGGCCCAGAAACCGGCTGTGGGAGTGGAGCTTGGTTCCCCCCTTTACGACAGGCAAAACAATTTTCTTTTTACTTTTTATTTTTTTTTTTCTCTCCTTTCGATTTTTCGAAATTAGAAAAAATACACAGCAAAGGCAAGAAAATATTATTTAATAATATACACTAAAGCTGTAAGAATTTTGTTTATTTCATATATATTTGAGTGGGCCGAAAAACGCTCTTTACCATCTTTTGACGGGAGATCATTAATATCTCACCGACACTTTACGACATCGTCTGTTAATATTGAAAAAGTTTTGCTTGCCGTATCGGTGAGAACCAGCCTCTGGACAGTCCACCTGATGAAGGGCAGGCCCATGCAGAAACCGGTTGTGGGAGTAGAGCTTGGTTCCCCCCTTTACGACAGGCAAAACAATTTTCTTTTTACTTTTTATTTGTTTCTCTCCTTTCGATTTTTCGAAATTAGAAAAAATACACAGCTAAAGACAAGAAAATATTATTTACTAATATACACATGATATACACTAAAGCTGTAAGAATTTTGTTCATTTCATATAAAATAAATATTTTGAGTAGATAGTTATTTGACTGAAATAATAAATTTGGGAACTTTTTATTTTTTAAAATTAATCATAAATTTCTCTTCGGAAAAGTAATGATAAAACCGTTTTTGTTGAACATTTGATCCAAAAAAAAATATTATTTCAGTCTAATAACTATTTAGTTAACATTTTTATGTCAATGATTACAGGTATTGATAATTTCAATTCTAAATATTTCGAGAACCATTACTCGTAGCGATCTTTCCCAAGATCTTTTCTAAAAAGAAAATGTATATTTTTATATTATTCATTTTTATTATTATTTATTTATTTATATATCTAGTTTTATACAGGTACGGACGAAAAGTTATTACTCTTAAAAACCAGTTGAAAATATGTAAGTCCCTCTGCAAGTAGGTATCGTATTAGTATTAAAATCAATTTACCATGTGAAAAAACCTCCCAGACTCCAAATTTTTTATATAATTATTGTAAATATTGACGTTAGTTCAGAAATTATTTGGAAAAAATCGAAATAAAATGAAATTTGTACACCCTGTATCTCCGAGAAACTAGGCACTTTAGGACATACATTTATACGAAAATTTTGACTTATTTTTAACCTTTCAAAAGCTGTAACTTCTTTGGGAAGGATTTTAGGGCATATGTTCTATGTTTATAGGAACTTTTTGTTTTATTTTTATGCGTAGAATCATCCACTGATGATAGATACACTTTTTTTTGACACCTTGTATAATAAGTTATTAAAAATGATTAATTAAAACGACAAAACCTACATGCCAATATATTCAACAAAAAAAATAAAAAAAAACGAAAAAAATCAATTTACCTATTTGTGATGTTGCCTATTCACCGACACAAAATAATCGGATTACTTTCCCAATACTGTCAAAACTAGTAAAAACGCACCCAAAAAGCAATTCTAATTACGCAAAATCCGAGATTTAATTTTAAATCCTGCCCTGATCCTATATTGGGCCATGTTTACTAGATTTTTTTTTAAATTATCTGAGAGGATAAAAAGTAGACTTTTAAATGCATTATTCAGCCTTTCTGATTTATGCAATAAAAGCATAGTTTTATTAAGCATTAGTTGTAAAAAGTTGAAAAAGTGTCCTTTTTGGGGCTATTTTTTACAAATGGTCAAGGCTCTTAGGAAAACTGTAAAGAAACTTTTAAAATTTCAATATTTGTAGGAAATTTTATGTAGATTTAGAATATACAGGTCATTTGGATAAATTTTTTCAAAAAATTTGCATAAAGGCATTTGCTTCATCTGTCTAAATTCTGTTCAGCATTACAGTGGTGCCGCTTTATACTAAAGTGATATCATTTTTGTTACTTTAAATGGAACACCCGGTATATTATTATATTTTTCGAAACTACTTTCATATCTCATAACTTTTCTATTAAGCTAACCTATACCTATCTCTAATAGTTTTCGAGATAAAAAATAAAACATGTGTAATATTGACAATGCCAAACCAAACCAAACTAATGCTTGACAATCCCCACAAGAAATGGCACATGTTTTTTGAAATACCCTGTATACATAATACCTTTGTCAGATCAAATTATTAAGGAAAAACTTTAGCATAGAATACTACAACAGGAAAACGAAATAATATAAGGAAACATTTGCTTTACCTTTAATAACGTTCTTTGTCACAATGACCAAAACTCAAAAACCAAAATAACATCAGTGCGTCCCGAACGGTAGTATAAAAGCAATTACCTAACACCTATCATCTCTGTTCATTATCTGATTTCCTTCTCTCTAGTTTGCGAATAATATTTTAAAAACCAATAATTATTTATGTATACAGAGTGTCTTAAAATTGAAAGTATTGAATTTAAAGAAATAGGTTTTTTTCAAACGTCACAAATTCAATTTTTTCTTTGTTCTAGCAAGCACGATAATAATGTGGTTCTGTCTGGACTACTTTGCCGATTTTTTATACCTGATGGACATCCTAGTCCATTTCAGAACTGGATACCTGGAAGATGGCGTGCTCCAGACTGACGCAGCCAAACTGAGGCAGCACTACATGAACTCCACTACGTTCTACATCGACTTACTGTGCCTGTTACCACTGGATTTTTTGTACTTGTCCATTGGGTTCAATTCGATATTAAGGTTGTTTAGATTGGTAAGTTTACAAAGAATATAACTTGTAATGAACCGTATACTGGAGTCGGCAAGGTTTATGTTTGTGTTGAGATTTATGTATGTAATAAGAGTATACTCCATAGTATACTCAGTTTTTTTTTCTTAAAAAAAGTTTCTAATATTTTTTAAGTTAACTATGGATGGGTTTATTCCGGGTGTTGCATCGTCGGACGGGACATAGGAAATTCCATGTAAATTTTAATGGGGTCAATTATTGGCTTCCCTAATTATTTTAGAGAATAATTCTATTTAGGTTTATTGAAGAGCACTAAAACCCACATTCAAAAGAATAACTTTAGATTGATTAGCTCGTTTACGAGTTATCGCCGATTTATTTTTAAATATTTCTCCTTTCTTATGGCCCTGTATTTACTTATGAGCACCAGTCAAGGTAAAAGATAACTGTCAAATGAAGTTGTCATTTCAGAAATTTACCTATTTAGTGCTTTATTATTATTGAAAACTCATTCCTACATCGGAAATCTTAAAGATGTATTTATAAATACAAATTAATATGAATTAAAGTAAAATAAAGTAACCAATTACAAGGTTAATTATAGTATTATTACAATATTCAATAACTTATTAATTTAGGTACTATTAAATTGTTAGAACTTTAGGATTTAAGATGTTCAAATATTCCTCCATCGATTGCTCGACAATAACCCAGGCGATCATAAAATTGTCTTCTTACATTCGCTAGTTGGTAAACTGAAATTCTATTGCATTCGGCAGAAATAGCATTTTTTAACTCGTCTAGATTTGGGTATTTTTTATCCTTGTATATCCTGTTTTTTAAATGGCCCCAGAGAAAAAAATAATTTGGCAAAATATCAGGAGACCTTGCTGGCCAATTTACTGTATGATTTAGGCCAATAACGTTTCCGTAAAAAACTATTGTCTAAATATTCCCGAACAGCCAGGGTACTATGTGCCGGGCAGCCATCCATTTGGTACCAAACTTCCTGATTTTCCCTAGCGGCAGCATGTAAAGCAGGTAAAATATAATTTTCGAGTAGTTCCAAATAATATTCTGCATTTAAATTTCGCGTAAGAAATAATGGCCCGATAATATTGTGTCCGAATATCCCTGCCCAAACATTTACTTTCTGTGGATATTGCGTCCTTGTTTCGACAAACCTGTGTTGGTTTTCTTTGTTCCATTATCGATTCATATATTCCGTCTTATCTAAGTTTACTTCCAATCCCCATTTGCTGGGGATGGCTCCAGCAAATGGGGACAATAGCGACTTTAGTTTCTTTGCATAATTCCAGGCATTCTTTGACCAATTTCGAATTGATGGTTACTGAGTTGATCGCTCTTAAGGCTTCTTGACTATCGGATAAGATTTCAATATATCTAATTGTTAATTTTAATATTTTTAGTTAATTGTTTATGTTTTTTTTTAATTTCCAGATAAAATTGTACAGATTTTGGGCCTTCATGGACAGAACAGAAAGGCATACGAACTATCCAAACTTTGTTAGGTCCTCGTACTTAATTCACACTCTCTTGGTTGTGTTCCATTGGAATGGATGCGTGTTCCACTTGGTGCTGAAACATGACGGATTCGGCAGTAAAAACTGGGTATACAGTGATTCCGGATCAAATGAAGGTAAGACAGACTACAGTTCTAGCTATATACGAAGAAGGAGAAAATCTAAAATTCATATTTTTATTGTTATTTGTATGATTTCAGATCAGGACCATGTAAAGTCATACCTCCAGAGTTATTATTGGTGCACTTTAGCTCTAACTACAATCGGAGATCTTCCTAGACCGAGAAGTAAACCTGAATACTTATTTGTGATATTTCAGGTGAGTTTAGTTTTATTATTGTTACAGTAAATAACAACAAATTTATTTTCTTTTAAAACGAACATACTGTTAAAATATATTATTTTAACAGTACCCCCATAACTCTGTTTAACCCATAACTCTGTTAACCCCCATAACTCTTAAAATATATTATTTTGTGCGTAGGTACATACAAAATCAAAAAAAACTCTGTTATTCAATTGTGTTTTGGAGATTTATAAGAATAATTTGCTGTAAATTTTCTATTCTTGTTTCCGTTTCCAGAGATGCGCTTAACATATGATTTTCTGTCTTGCTTTTGCATTCCAAAAATAGTTTATATTTCATATTCCTGTTATGTCTTCAACAAAAGTTGGAGATATTGATATAAAACTTAAAAATTAAAAATAATGAATAAAAACATGACCGCAAACAATAAAAAAAATCATTAACATTTATTACATTTTTTCTTATTCTTCAATTCTCTTTATTGCGAAAGAAATTAAACCACTGACTTTTATTTTGCATCCCCAGCAGACCAGAAAATAAAATAAAAATAAAGTGAATCGTTAGCTTTAAATCGTTTAAACCTCGGTATTTTAACGGGCGACATGACAACACTGCTGATGGGGAACGTTGCGGAGTTGAAACTCCGCATTGGGGGCGCACAAACAGTGGGCGGCTCTTTGGGGGGGGGCCGGAAGATTTATTTACCCCCTCGTTTTAGGTCTCTATTTGGTGAATGGCGCGTGTATCAAGACACACGGCAAGAATGGACAAATGCCACTTGTCATTTTTTTTATTTTAGTGTCTACTACATAGTACAGAAAAATTCTTTATTTCCCTTTGTTTTTTTAGGATACTTGTACAGGGTGGTCGAAATTGGTCTGTTTTAACAGCGAAAACCTATTTCCTGACTAGATAGAGCTTAACCGACATCATAGACTAATGTCACGTACTAGAGATAGATTGGACACTGATATAAAACAAATGGGTCCGTCATTTAGAGCCACCTGGTGATCCGGAAGAAACTAATGGAGAGTTTTGGCATAACATAATTTTAGCGTTCCGTTACTTATTAACGCTATTATAAACGGTAACGTTATTCATTTAAAATTATTCCTTCCAAAAATATAAAATAATAAATATTTTGTTTTAATCCTCTTCGAAATATTTTATGTTTTATTAGATCATTCGCCACTTTTAACTAGTAGGCTTTGGACCCCTTATTGATGATATACCTCTAATGGAACTCGAAAAACATATTTTCCAGCAAGACGACGCACCGGCTCTGAACGCTGAAGTTATTAGCAAATTTTTGCAGCCAATTTCAAGAATATTTGAATAGCTAACCAAGATCCCAGCCGTTGGCCGTCGAGGCCGCCTGACTTAGTGCCCATGGATCTAATCCTATGGATATATTTGCTGAAGAATAAAGGTTCCTTATAGAATTAGAAATACTTAGCAGTTATGAGAGGGTACCTTTCACCCCCACTGAGTTAATGAATTTTGCGAGAAATGTTCAAAAAAACTGCCCCGTCTGTCCATAACAGAAGACGGTCGATATGTTGAACACCTATAGCAAAATCTCATGTCTTGGTTTGCTATTTATTTTTAATGTTATTAAATATAGTTTAAATGTGTTGATGTTGGTGTAAATATGTTTAAAACAAAATTAAAATTCTGCAAATACGTAGCAAATATTTAAACACCAACTATAGATGCACATAGCGTCTATTTTTTTTGCATTTTAGCCAACTAAATTATAATATAGTAAAATATTAGAGCGGGCGAATTAACTGTTACTAAAAATACTATATATTACCAACAAATGTACTTATGTTTATTTATGGTTAAACTCTCTCTTAAATTCTGGTTCATAAATTTATCATTTCTAAAAATGTACAAAATGACTTTAATAAAAAAAATTTTAGTAGCTAACACGAAAATGATGATCGAATGTAAATATACGAATGCAAATTATAATAAATCATTAAATCTACTAAAAATCACTGAACTTTCCGACAAATCAGGAATATTTGAATTAATACGATTTATTTAAATAATGATTTTAAAAATAACTTGACGGATCACCAACATTTTGTCAACTAGACAAATCTAGACCACAGACAGTCCAGTTAACATGTCATCTTCATATAGAAATCAGGTGTTTACATTGTGTCTTTACTACATTGTACAGGAAAAATTCATTATTTTCTTTTGATTTTTTTTCTTCGGATACTTGTACGGGGTGGTCGAAATTGGTCTGTTTTAACAGCGAAAACCGACATTGATGTCATGGGCTCGATTTTTGAGTAACATTTTAATGGCGTAAACTGCCTCTTGATATTTTCATTGCCAACCGAGATAGAGGATCTTTTTGAATTTTTTACCATTTAGAAAATTGTCCATAACTTTTGTATTTCGCGGAAAATAAAATTCTGTAAAAACGTTCTTAAGGCATTTTTTTCAGTGGCGCGTAGTCAGTTTTTTTCTATACTTGCTCTTTGTGTCAGAAATAATAAAAAATATAATTTTTTAAATAGAAATCATAGTTCGCTATGAACTTAAAAAAATGCTGGCGTTTATCCCTTTCCAACGATATAAAGTTATGTGTATTTATTTCTAAAAATGAAAGAAATATTAGTTTTTTTATCTTTGTATCGAACCTTGATTTGTGTCGACCTGGTTGCATCATTATTTTTTATCACAATTTAATATTCTATATTATTATTTATCTGCATAATTAAAGACTTTTTAAAAGTAAATCAACATTCTATATTAGTATAACCATTTACAATAATTAAAACGCCAGGATTACAACTGCACTATTAAATGGAGAATTTAGAGAGAATTGGATTGGAACAAGGGGTCCCATATCTTGGCCTGCTAGGTCCTGTAATGTAACTCCTTTCGACTTTTTTATGGGGAAAATTAAAAGAACTTATACAGTGTGACCCACTCAAGACCGGGCACTCTCCATAAAATCTGTGTTTATAGTCCGATTTTGATGATTTTTTATTCAAATATAAAGTTTTAAAAAATGTACTTTAGGGCTCAATGTCATGTTATTTCACAAAAAAACAAGGCCTACTTAATAAAGTTTTTGTGGTGAAAAATTTGCAAAATCATATTAGCGATTTTTTTCAAAAAAATTGAGTACACCCCTACATTCGGCATCCCCCAAAACAGTTCTGTACCAAATTTCGTTTAAAAATATTAATTATTAATAATTCTGCAGTTAAATTAAATAATTCCCTATTTTTGCCAATTTAACGATGAGTTATCACGTAACCCTTGAAAAAAACAATCCACAACAATGGGTTTTATTAGCTGTCAATTCTTGCAGCGTAGAATTGAATATTAATTTAATAGCACGCAGAAAAGTGTTGTATCAAGAAATATTATTTGCATTATGGAACAATTAAATATTAGGGATAAAATTGAAATGATTCGTTTAGTGGGTGATAACTATCTTCAAGCAGGAGAAGCTGCCAGAGAATTTAACAACAGACATCCCGACAGACCTGCAGTAAGTAGAAGCACGGTTCAACGAATAAATAGAGTTTTTAATGAAACTGGTTGTGTGTCAAAATACTTACTAAAAAACAGAAGGCCGGAACATTGAATAAATAGGCGGAATGAGGAAATATTAGAATATTTTCGTAACAATCCTCGTGCAAGCATTAGAGGCGCCAGTGTTGATTTGGATATACCAAGGGAAAATATTAGGAGATGTTTGCGAACTAATAAAGTTAAACCCTTTAAACCAAAGATTTTACACACTTTGGAAAAGGAGATGATGTTAGACGATTAGAATTCTGCTTATGGGCTCAAGCAGAGTATTTAAATAATAGAAATTTCTTAAAAGAAATTTTATTTAGTGATGAGGCAACATTTAGTACAAACGGAGTAGTATCCTCTCAAAATTCGCGATTCTGGGCAGTCGAAAACCCTGAATGGGTGATCAATACAAGAAGACAGTATTCTCAGAAATTAAATGTGTGGTGTGGCATACTTGATGATAGAATCATTGGTCCATATTTTTTTGAGAGAAATTTGAATAGTCCAACGTTTTTGAATTTTCTGATTAATGACTTTTGGGATGCAATACATAATTTACCATGCCAAACCCGTTTGAATTTAAAATTTCAATTGGACGGATCACCTGTGCATAACGCGGCAGTTGTCAGGGAATGGTTAAATGAAAATTTTGAAAATAAGTGGATGGGTCAGGAAATAGCCTCGCTAATTGAGTGGCCACCGAGATCCCCGGACCTAAAACCCCTTGATTTCTTTCTTTGGGGTTTCTTAAAATAACAAGTTTACAAGTCTTAGACTTCAATCTGTAGATGAATTACGTATTAGAATTAGAGAGGCTTCTGCAAATATTACACCACAGCAGCTTAGGAATATAACTGTTAATCTAAGAAGAAAAGATGCGACAAATGTATTGAACTGAATGGAGGGCTGGTAGAAGCAACTAGAATTATTTGAATATGTTTAACTTATTATTCGGTTATTGTGTTGCTTGTAGTATTTTTTATCATTGTTTGTAATAAAACTCGTTGTCGTGGATTGTTTTTTTTCAAGGGTTACTTGATAACTCATCGTTAAATTGGCAAAAATAGGGAATTATTTAATTTAACTGCAGAATTATTAATAATTAATATTTTTAAACGAAATTTGGTACAGAACTGTTTTGGGGGATGCCGAATGTAGGGGTGTACTCAAATTTTTTGAAAAAAAAATCGCTAATATGATTTTGCAAATTTTTCACCACAAAAACTTTATTAAGTAATAGGCCTTGTTTTTTGTGAAATAACATGACATTGAGCCCTAAAGTACATTTTTTGAAACTTTATATTTGAAAAAAAAATCATCAAAATCGGACTATAAACACAGATTTTATGGAGGGTGCCCGGTCTTGAGTGGGTCACACTGTATATAAGGGAAGAACCATTGGGACAAAAAAAGGAATTACAGAAGGCTACTAGGCAAGATTTTGGACTTATTACACCAGTTCGCCTAATAAATCGTTGTAACTCTGTGCGCAAAGATGTTTATTGTGTATTCAACAAGGAGGTGCTCAGTTTGAACATCTTTGATGATTTTTTTTAGAAAACTATATTCGTCACTCAAAAAATACGTTTTTTTAGTTTTGTTCTTTGTTTATTGGATCGATTTCAATTGTAATTACTAATACTAATATAGAATGTTAATTTACCTTTACGAAAGTCTTTAATTATGCAAATAAATAATAAAATAGAATATTAAATTGTGATAATAAATAATTAGGTAAATAGGTCAACACAAAATCACGGCCTGCTTCGATATAAAGATAAAAAACCCCTAATATTTCTCTCATTCTTAGAAATAGATATCTTTAACTTTATATCGTTGGAAAAGGTTAAACGCCAGCATTTTTTAAGTTCATAGCCAACTATAATTTCCGTTTAAAAAATGATATTTTTCATTTATTTTTCATAGAAAAAACTGCCGCTACGCCACTGGATTGTGCATGGTTAAAAAAGTGACTTAAGAATGTTTTGACAGAATTTTATTATTCCGCGAAACACTAATGTTATGGGCAATTTTCTAAATGGTAAAAAATTCAAAAAGACCCGGTATCTCAGTTGGCAGTGAAAATATCAATAGGCGGTTTAAGCCATTAAACGTGTCTCAGAAATCGAGCCCACGACATCTACTATGTCGGTTTTGCTCTATCTAGTCAGGAGATTTTCTCTATTAAAACAGACCAATTTGGACCACCCTGTATTGGAGGGAGGAAGTTGAGCACCGCGACTTTACAGATCTTTTCTCTTGGTGAGCTGGCACTTGGCTGGCACCCAGAGTAGGAGGACTTTATTCTCTTTACCCAATTTTGTTTCATATGCTTTTTTAGTGATAATAATTTTATTCCACAATAAATTACCCTCAAACCACAATTGATACTTCTTTTGCTATTGCTACACTGTTGATGAATAATATTTGAAATTGCTATGGAACTCTATCAAAGTTCTTGTTTTTTTTTTGTTATTATCGATTTAGGTGAAGTTATTTTTTTATATTTCAGTTGTTGTTTGGCTTGCTGCTGTTCGCCAGTGTCATGGGACATGTTGCCAACATCGTGACATCAGTATCTGCAGCTAGAAAGGAGTTTCAGGGTAAGTGATAGAATAATAGCTAATCATTGACAAAATAAATTTTGTACATCGTTCATATTTAGTAGTGAAGACTTAATATCTTTACTGTACTACATTTTCAGAGCTATTTACTGCGATACCTGTACAGGTCAACGATCAAATCCATTATTTCATTTGTTATTACATAAAATTGTTACATACCTAAAATTAATAGATTTTATAATACTTCAATTTGTTTAAAAAAAAATCAAAATTTAAGTGAGAATGCAGTCAATAATCACCACATAGGCTAATAAAACTGCTTTTTCAAATTTGTCAAGTTTTCGAGAATTTTATTCCCATCATCAGGACAGTTTGCCTGAGTCAATTAGCAAAAAAAACATCCTCTGAAACAACAACTGTCCTGATGATGGGAAGAAAATTCTCGAAAGCTTGACAAATTTGAAAAAGTAGTTTTATTAGCCTATGTGGTAATTACTGACTGCATCCTCACTTAAATTTTTGAGTTTTTTTCTTAACTCAGTTAGTCACGACTAACCTGCTATTTTTGTTTAAAAATATATCATATTTTAATATGGTAAAAAATTATCGGTGACTCTATTGTTGCTGAAGTTGGAGTACTTAAATTTAGTAGGAGAGTTTTATAGAAATGAGGAAAAAGATATATGTAAAGATTATTGCGTTAGATGCTACAAGGTGCTTAAAATAGATTCATGAATTTCGACTATTTAAAATTAAAAAATCTCAAATTATTTAAATACCACACCCTATATATTATCCGTTTTTCTGATAGATTTTGCAAAATTGTTCGTTGTATTTTTGAAGTCTATTTATGATCAAGAGGCTAACGAAAGATAACAGAGGAGGATGGCCGATTCACCATCCACCGCCGCCGCAGGAAGTGACGTCATGTATTAGTCATCAGCTAGAAACATGTAAAATAGGCTAATAAACAAGAATAAACAGGTTTGAACCGCTTTGAACCGCTTTAAAACAGAAATAAACGGGTATGAACAAAAAATGAACAGTATCTGCAGTTGTTTTTAAGCTAAAAAGCGGTTCAAAGCTGTTCAAAAGCGGTTCAAACCTGTTTATTCTTGTTTATTAGCCTATTTTACATGTTCCTAGCTGATGACTAACACATGACGTCACTTCCTGCGGCGGCGGTGGATGGTGAATCGGCCATCCCCCTCTACTAAAGATATCTGGACAAATATAATGTATTCAACTAGAGCTATTTCAAGGAGACTGACAAGTGCGTACTTGTTTTATTCTACTAAATCGATACATTTATTTCTATTTAGATGTGGAATTTTATTTAAACACACTGTTTACTACCAACTAATACTGAATGGAAGTTCAAATTACAAAGAATATTGTATCATAACCTCACAAGTTATGATTTTAAAATGTATGTAGAAATATGCAGGGTGTCAAAAAAATAGTATATCTAACTTCGGTTGGTGATTCTGCAGATATAATAAATAAAACAAAAAGTTTCTATGAACATATCGTCCTATTGCTGCCAAAAGTCACTAACAAACATTTTCCGAACAACCAAAAATTCAATCACTAACTATATTTTGAAGCGGAGAATCGATTGAAAAAGTCATTAGCTACGATTTCTGGCTATTTATGTTTTATTGTGATACCGAATAGTTACTAACTTTATATAAGAGTTTCTTGCCTTGAACTGCTAATATAGAAATTAATTCCACGCTGTGTTCGACATAATGTGGATCAACCTGTTCTCACTACCGGTTTCGGGGCCCTACCCCATCATTAGGTGAGCTTGGGTCGTTTCCACACTATGTTGAGCACAGCGCAGAATATATAAACACGATTTGTCGTAAAGTAGCGGTAAGATATTAAGTCCCGCATCGCGAGATAGCGGCCTGCGTGCAATGGTAGTACTTTCGTATCACTTATTACATAGTTACTAACTATAACATCTTTATGCAATGCAATTCATTTTTAGACGCGTTTTTCTCGGAAGTAACAAAAAGTAAGTTAGTGACTTTTGGCAGCAATGGGACGATCTGCACTAAAATGCTTCCCGAAGAAGTTACAGCCCTCGAAAGGTTAAATAAAAATAATATATTTTGTTTATTTTTAAGAACATTGGTAAACCGTTTTTCTTGAAATTTGGTACTCTTAACCATATTTTAATGCCAAAGCGAATGACGATGGTGAAAGTCCTGTACACCACCAGAGATAGTAGAGGTGGCCAAAATAACTTCAAATTAAAGTCTTGGACAAAAGTCTAAGGATCATTACATGTCTGCCTATACTCGTAAAAACTTTCTAGACTGGAGGATTACTAAAGGCATAAATTCTTAACTTTAAATAAAACACAAATTACCAACTTTAGTTACACAAAACAACAAAAAGTCTCTCTCCAGCAACTGTACTCAACTAAAGTTGGTAGAAGTATGTGTATTTTATTGCGAAAAACATGAAGCAGCATCAACAAAATTCAAATACATAATTATATAACGATAAATAAAACACAAATTACCAACTTTAGTTACACAAAACAACAAAAAGTCAGCTGCCGGTGGTACGATCTATCATTTTTCAACAAATTTATTTTATTAAAGGTGGTAGAAAAAAGTACTAATATACAGGTATGTCGTATGCCCCTAAAACATGAATGCGATAATTAATAGTAAGATTAACATTAAAAATACAAATTCAAACTCTCCTCATAATTATTATAATGGCCGTGGACAAAGTAAAGTATTCAACTCGCAATTTATAGCCATTATTCACTCGGGTGACTTGCGCCCTTTACCTACGGCTTGTGACGCAAATGTCACCCTGCGTGAATAATGGCTTGCATAAATTGCTCGTTCAATAATATAATATATTTCTTCTCGCACGTTTTTTAATTGTTTCCATTTTTAGATTGGATATGGCGTTTGTCGCCTCAGCCTGAATATTTGTTGATAATTTACTTATTTCGTTTTGAGCCATTTCTGGCTTCAATTCGATCAGCAATCGACACGAAAGAACATTAAAAAACATTGACTCAAAACTGACAACTGAAGAGACAGCTTTATTCATTTGTCAAATTACATAGAAACCAACGCCAATACAGCACAATATTTTTTCTACTTCTAATAAATTCCTTGAAATATTAATTTCTGGATATTTTTTAAAACGTAACTTGCTATGGAAAAAAATATTGTTTTATACACGACGATAAAATTGCATTATCGTCTCCCGAAATTAATTCATCGCTCGTGAATTAATCTTTTTCGTCGACGATATAATACCATTTTATCGTCTTGTATAAAAAATATCTGTTTAACATCCTGTATATTTTCTTTTCAATATAACACCAAAATGGAGAAATATTATTACGTAACAGACGCAAGATCAAAGATAAAACACTTTAACCGTAAATCAAATTGCCCGATCAATTGCACAAACGATTTATAATATCAAGATTTATGCTTTTCATGGCAAAATTCGAACGAAAAAGAATTTTTGCATCGGTAACGATACAATGGATCCTTGTTGGAATTTTTGCAAAGATTTCCCGAATTTAAGAATCCCACACAAAAGACTACTTTACTTCAAAGGGACTTGAACCCCCTTGTACGGCAATTCTTAAGCGAAGTTTTTGAACTGCAACCAAACTTAGCTTATCGTATTATATTATTTGAATTATTCTTATTTGAACCGTGTAATATTCGGAGTATTATTCGGTATAAGTCAGTAAAATATCGACACTGAGTGATTTATTTTTTAATTATTACTCTTCCTACAATCTCTAGAAAGCACAGGGTGGCCCATTTTCGTTTGTTTTACAGGGTTTCTAGTTTATGAATAGATACAAAGATGCGGTTTTCACATCACTATGCTACTTTTTGTGAAATAAAAGATGCTACTCATTGTCATAAACACCATTTATTGGAATATCGAAAGTCAGATCATGTCTTATTCAGGGTGTTTCAGAATACATGTGCCATTTCTCGTAAAATAAGTCGAAACAGATTTAATTGCTCTTTCTAACTATATTATGGTTTCCATACCTGTCTGGTTCAGATTTTGAATAAAAAGTGATTTTTTAATAAAATGGCAATCAAGATGGCTGGTGTCGCCATGGCAATTTGCTAGTAACAGTTAGTAGCTATTTTTAAAATCGACATTAGTTTATTGACTTTATTTAAATTTATAACAGTTTACTTTTATTTAATTTACCTACTATAGTTTAATAAGTAAGTATTTATTATTTTATCAAGAAAAATAAAGAAGTAGTTCTTTGATTTATATTACGATGACTTAAAATTAATAGTACCTAAATAAAAATAATTTCATATTGGATTTTCTATAAAAGAATCAATTAAGGCAAATTAATTTTCTTCAACCTAACCAACGACAGGTTTTTGCCTAATAAAGGTTTTTCATATACATATCAGCTCTTCGAAATAGGAAAAGTAGTTTTTCAAAGGAACGCTTGTCAAGAAGATTCCTATTTGGATATCTTTGAGCATAAACCCTTCAGGCCAACAAGCAATTGTCCTCACAAAATCACTAGAGTAAACGCCACGAATGTTTGGGAGTGATTTATCGCTTGATGAAATTAGAATCGACACGCGCGCTCTCATTTTTACATTAAAAACGTAAATTTTTACCGCAGACGTAGGTTTTTAAAGGCCCGGTTTAATCATCTGCCTGCGCTCCTCCTACTTATTCTAAAATGTTAGCGTGATTGACAAAGACGATACTATATCGCGTTTCTTTGATTGATTCGTTTTTGTGCGTCAGTCCATTGGTGTGCTTGCAGTGCGACCAATGGGGCATTCCATTTTATATTTATAACCAAATATATGTTTTGACAAGACTGACAGTTAAAACAACAAAAAAAAATAAAATTTATTTTTCATATCAACATAGGTCCGATTCTGCTTTGTTTCGTAGTTGCAGGGTGTTAAAATCTTAATAGTTTTTAGAAGAAATCGAAAGTTTTTTTAAAAAAAAAATTTTTAAAAAAAACGTAATTTTCTTATTAAATATCTATTTTAGATTAGGAAGTGCTTAATAAAACAAAAAGATTAAACAAACTAAACCTTTAGTTTTGACTCGCCCTGTATATATCAAACAAGATTGCAAACTATTGTAGACCGAATTTTGAAGAAGACGCTATTACACAGTACTTCATGTTAAAAAAATTAAAATTCTTCGAATTTAGAATTTTAAGAGGGCTTAAACAAGCAGTAAATTTAATTTAAAAACGGTTATATTTCAAAAGTCACTAGGTATAGTATAGGACATTACGGTATATTTGGAATGGAAATTTAATGGTAAATCCACTGAGAGGTAAAACAAATACAGGGTGGTCCGAACTGTATTCCGGAAACTTCGGCAGCATATTTTACTGATAAAAATAAGTAAAAAAGTTCATATAAATGTATGTCCTAAAATGCTTAGTTTCGGAGATACAGGGTGGAGAAATTTCATTTTTATTTCGATATTTTACAAATAATTTCTGAAGTAACGTCAATATTTGGATGAAAATTGGTGTCTGGGAGTTTTTTGACATGAGAAATTTGATTTTGATGTCATTATGACTCCTACTAGTAGAGGGCGCCACCTACATATCTTTTAACTGGTTTGAAGAGTAATAACTTTTCGTTCGTACCTGTATAAAACTACTGAGTAAAAAAATATACATTTACAACGTTTTTTACGTGAAAAATGTCTCTTGGTAAAAATCGCTACGAGTAATGGTTTTCGAGATATTTCACAAGTAGCATCTATCTGACTTCGAACTAAATCTGACCTGAAGCGACGTCAGACTTTGTGCAAATTTAGGTCGGGTGCTGCTGATACGGCCGGTGACGTCGCTTTCCTATTAAAAGCAACGTCGTTGAATCCGAGTCGGTAAATCCAACGATCTGTCGACGTACAAAATAACAACGTACCATTTTTATTACTTTCCCAACGTCGTTCCCACGTTGGCTTGCATGACGTACATATACTTGAACTAGCCCGACGTCTACCCGTTGTCCGAATAGGATACGTCTCACTGATAATCCCTAAAGTAACGTCCAATTATATTTTGTTGTATTTTATGTTCATATTTATAACCTAATTTACGTATCTCTATTTACGTCAGTAAATACAACCCATTATGTAGCAGTTGCGACCTAATGAACATAAAAGTTTTTGTAAACAAACTTAATTTTTTATTATGCCTAAAAACACTAAAAGGCATTTAGACATTCATCTACATTTTACAGAAAGAGGTCGAGGCTTTTGCAAAATAATAATAGTAGTAGTGATGTCTTGCCTCCACCCATAAATGCTTTTTATCCGGAAGAGATGCTGCATTACACTGGTGCATCTTAATTTCATCTTTTAGCTTAGGAAACCAGCGGACCCCATCCTCCCCCCACATGTGAGGTTAGGCTTAAAAAAGTGGCTGCCCATGTTTTTTAAGGAGAAAACAAAAACTAAAATATAGTTGCACAAATCTACAAATCACTGATACGCAAAGTGAGGTTACGTGGCGTACGTTGGAATTACATACGTCATAATAGGATTGCCAATTGCCCAAAAAGTGACTTCCGTTGACAAAACTGGTGTCTGGATTAATAATTCAGAATTATTATAATATGAAATTAGATAGGCACTTATAGTTATATTCGAGGAGTGATTATGAATCCATTTGTAATTAGGTAGTTTGGTTAGGTTTTTATGTATTCTTGGTAGCGAATATCAATTATAAACGTAACGTAAGTGTTTAGCGATAAATTTACAACAATTATTAGGTAATCCAAAGATAAAACACCTCTACTGGAAAGGTCGGGTATTTATGAAATTTCTTGTAAAGATTGTAATCAGAAATATGTTGGGCAAACTAGAAGATCAATATTAACTAGATTTAAAGAACATTTAGCTCAGATAAGATATGGTAGACCGGATAAAATCTTGCGTTGCTGAACATATTGTTGATAATGAACATTGTATAGATCTTAATAATTTAAAATTAATTGTAACTAAAATCCAACGTAATATGACGTTGGTAATTGGTAGAATTACATTCCTTATTAGGTCAGATACCGACGTCGAGGCGACCCGAATCTGTATTCCCATTTAGGTGCAAATAAGGGTCGTCAGGCGGTCGAACCGACGTTGGTACCCGACGTCGGGTTTATTGAACGCGACGTATACCCGACGTTAGATAACGTCCAAATGCTACTTGGGCTGGAATTGAAATTATCAATACCTGTCAACAGTGACATAAATTAAACACGTTGACTAAACAGTGTATATAAACGCTCAACTTGTAGATTGTACTTTAGTTTATAATCATCTGCTGATGATGCTAACATGGTTAGCGAAACGCGCGTCCAGTGTAAAAGTAAAAGTGTTTTGGTGTATTGTGGTGATTTAGTGTTTTTATTTTGCTGTGTAACACCAAAGGTTCCAACCCTCAACTGTAATAACTATCTACTCAACGTGTTTATTTTTCGTCAATAATGACATGTATTGTCTATTTCCATGCCAAATATCTTCAGAACGGTTGCTCGTAGCGATTTTTACCAAGAGACCTTTTTAACGTAAAAAACGTCGTAAATGTATATTTTTTTACTCAGTACTTTTATACAGGTACGGACGAAAAGTGATTACTCTTCAAACAAGTTAAAACACATGTAGGTGGCGCCCCCTGCAAATACGAGTCATATTGACATCAAAATTAAATTTCTCATGTCAAAAAACTCTCCGATACTAATTTTCATCCAAATATTGACGTTACTTCAGAAATTATTTAAAAAAATCGAAATAAAAATGAAACTTCTACACCCTGTATCTCTGAGAGTAAGCATTTTAGGACTTTTTTATTTATTTTTATCTGCAGAATAAGCTGCCAAAGTTTCCGGAATACAGTTCGGACCACCCTGTAGAGCTTATTCGGAAGCCTGAGTCACCCTGTAGGTAACTATTTCAATCATTGTTGAACGCTGTGTATTAGTCATGCAAGCTCCAAGTTAACTTTACGACTCTTGTGCATATAAAACTGGATTCCTTCTGAGAACTTGGACTAATATCAGACTTCACCGCGTTATCTGTTTTACGTGTCTTGATTTTACAACTACTTTCTCCAGCAGCTAGTCCCACTATAAATACTTCAGCCTTTTAACACCTAATTTAACGCCTTTTAAAGATTTAATTGAACGATTTCTGTCTGTAATGTTTCAAGTTCTTTCAAGACAACTTAAACGGACATTTTTAAATGTTCTATATTTCAAAAAAAGCTGGAAATGATCTTAGAACCCATTTGATTTTCAACCTAGGGCAATTTAACTGTCCAGTAGAGGTGGGAATTCTAGTTCCTTAGGAGGAACTAGTTTTTTAGTTCTAGTTCCTCCAGAGGAATAGTTCCTTGAACTAGATCTTTAGTTTACATTAGTTCCCGATTAACATTGACATCCTCGCTCCTTGCTCATGGGTTTCGATATAAGTCGTACGAAATATAACGAGAAATAACGGTTTTTAAAATATCTGAAAAAATGTGTTTATTTTTTTAAAGTTTGATGCCCTCTAGCGGACAAATAAAGCACTTTTGTATAGAGTAATATTGTAAAAATACGTAGTAGTTCTATGTCCACGGAATATTGGGACACCCTGTATAAAAATGTGTTGTATGAGGGAGGACCATAAAATCTGCATTGGCGTAGTGATTACTAATAAAATAACATTTTAATGCGTAATTTCGGTTTATTTCTGGTAGAATTTAGATTTGTACTGGTATATTTTTTAGGTCATCATATAGATATTACCTGCTATAAAGAGTCTCGTTTATCATAAAAAAGGAAATAAAATGTTTTACTGCCATTGCATAAAATTTTAGTACTGCAATTTTGAATTTAGTGCTTTCTGAAGTAGGATTATCTATTTTTTAATAGAATATTAAAAAATAGACAAAGAAATAAAAAAACAGTGTGTGCACTATAATGTTTTTATTAAAAAACGATAATTCTCTCATCCGGCTGGATAGCCCTGGCAAGTGCGGCCATTAAAAGAAAATATTACTACATCTATATCTCTGATTACTACTAACCAACAACTTGTTTTGTGTGGTCTGTTTTTGTTTAAATGTTTTCTTTATTATTCAATATTTATAGTGATTTACAGTAATTTTATTAAATTATATGAATATTCTCGTTGATTATTTGCTTGAAATAAATATGACAGTGTCCTCCGATGAAAATACGAGTTACTAACTCTAAATTCTAAATCTGCGAGCTGTCAAATGAGCTAGATGCTTTACTGGCAAGAACAGTTAACCTAATAGGACTGCTCATTCAGCCAAAAGTATCCGCCAGGTGCATGCGAAAATTACTCGCTTTGTGACGTCATTGTAGCCCTTGTCATGGTTATTAGTCCTTATCCGGCAACCAATAATACACACACGTGCATTATTGGTTACCGAATGCAAAACGTTCATTATTTAGTTTATTTATTTAAACACCTTATATGTATGCAGTATAGAAAATTAACTGTATAAATCGTATTAGATACTCGGATAATGCATTTTTAAGAACAGCAGTTCCCAGCATCACCTTTTGCAAGCATTCTTTTTAGAGTACTTCCATATTTTGCTTTAAAATAATTAATAAACAAAATCGTGGGCACTTAGTATGCACTTTGTCACAATCCACAACACAAAATGAACGTATTTATACACTCTATAGCTCTAAAAACTTTAAAGACACCTTTTTCACATTTAAAATTGAAAAAATAATTAACTCAAAATTTCTCAGCTGTTATTTTTATAAGTTTACCATAGGCAACTAATAATACACACTATCATGACAAGGCCACGAAGGCTTTGACAAGGGCTACAATGACGTCACAACTGAGCGGGAAGAGGCGAACGTACGTCTTATGAGGATGAGCAAGCCTATTTTTATTTTACCGTTCTTGCTTTACTGGTACGTTGATATTAGCACGGCATATAAATCACACGGCAGGCTAACTCTGACCAGATTGCATTGTTTAAAATTTCTATAAAATTTGACCTTGAAAACACCATTATGGGTGCCGAGTCAGGGCCGGATTAAAACACA
The DNA here is from genome assembly GCF_002938485.1 of Sitophilus oryzae. Lineage (NCBI taxonomy): Eukaryota > Metazoa > Arthropoda > Insecta > Coleoptera > Curculionidae > Sitophilus > Sitophilus oryzae. The sequence continues at coordinate 1,506,032 of NW_022145617.1, read as the reverse complement.
ATAAAAAAAATAAAACTAAAAAAACCAAATTTTTATCACTCAAGAAAAGAATGAAAGACTCAAAGCTGCCATAACTGTATGTTGTCGATGACAAAAACTACGACTGACTACGACACTGGTTAATTTCTGTTGCTGGCACCCATAATGGCGGCGTGTGCAAGGATATGCGCGTAGCGTTCCCGCTAAAGCGAGTCGGCCTGCCGTGTGATTTATATGCCGTGATATTAGCATATTTAGAAAAACAAATTATAAAGTTTTGATATGTTGAGGTTATACGTACTAAAAGGAGACTTTTTAAAATCAAAAGAGTTCCTAACTGTAAAGTGTGAGCTTCACCCCTAAAAACCATCCCCAATACGCACTGCGGTGGTTTTCCTCGTTTTTCTCGAAAAACATTAGTCGCACAGAAAACTTTGTGTAAAAAGATGCAATTGCATTAAAGTCGGCATGAAATGTACAACTATGTGCGGAACCTGTCGTGGGCAAAGTTGTTCGAATGAGCACATTCTGGAAACTATAGACGATGACAATATGTAGTTGAAAATATGAATGTTAGTTTAGTGGAATAGGCAATGTTTTTGTTTATATTATACAGTATTATATCTGTTGCGTGTATATTTATCACGTTAAAACACCTTGGGAGACTATAATTTGAAAAGCGACATATATTTTTTTTGTACTCCATTTTTCAAACGGTTATTGCTCGAAATGCATTGGATAAATTTAAATAATGAATAGAACCTTTTTTGTAGCAAATTTTATAAGGAATATTTTCGGTAAGAATAAAAATTTTTGTGGGACCAGCGGGTTCTGAGAAAAAGGCGAAAAACCATCGAAGGGCGTATTGGGGGTGGTTTTTTGGGGTGAAGCTCACACTTTAAAGTTAGGAACTCTTTTGATTTTGAAAAGCCTCCTTTTGGTGCGTCTAATCTCAACATATCAAAACTTTATAAATTTTTTCTTCTATTCGGCTATTTTCGGTCTAATATAAATATACTATACCTAGACTGTTATTCAGAAGCTACAAAACTATTGATGAAAATATGCATGAAAATATACTTCCTAGCCCACAATCAGGGGATATTGGTAATTGGTACACATCAAGGTTGGTACAATATCAAGTTTATTATAGTGAATTTCTTAGCCGCGTATAGGACAGATCGTTACCCAGTGTTGCCACAAGCTTATTTTTTATCGGGGTAGATAGATTTATCACAAGATAGTAGATTATCACAATATTTTGGACGGGAAAGCGGTAGTAATAGCCCTTTATGTCCCTTAACTGCTGTTAAGGAGGTAAGTTTTGTTGATGTAAATAATAACTGTTCATATATTTATAATTAATTTATTTTTGTTTCCTAAAATATTTTGATTAAAAGAAAATATGTAAAAGTGGGCAACGCTGTGCCGATCAAGCTTAATCACGTGACTAAAAGTTTATTCGATATGAACTATAGAAATATTCTATTAAAAAATAGATGTATGGTTTTAATTGTATGGTTCACATAACTTTTATATTTGACATGAACCATACAATTATTTTTAAGGACTGTTTGTACAAAATGGCATCAAAAATAACTCCTACGATGATTATTAGATTTTTGGCTTCAATTGATTTTATGAAGTAATAAAAGGACTTGAATGCCCTCAATTTTAGACAATAAAGTTAAATTTTACGATAGTATACCCCGCCTACACAACATAAAACGCTGTTTTACGCTCCGACTGTGTCAATTATTTAGATCTAATATAAAATGTAACAATTTTCTTTAAACCAACTCCATACTAACTTATAGTATCATCTACTTCATTTATTTTTACCTAAAAAGCTTGATTGAGAACCTCAAAATTAGTGGAATATATTCTTTAATAGATACATATAATAGTTTAGTTTTAATCATCTGCATGGTTAGCAAAACGCGCGTCTTGTGCAAAAGAAAAAAATGTGTTTTGGTGTTATTATATTAAATTAGTGTTTTATTTTGCATATACAACAGTTTGGTAAAAATATTTTCTTTCATTCTTTTTAAAAAGCCTTTATTGTTACATTACTTGTGGAGTGCTTTAAGCCCTTATGGGATACAAACCTCGAAATTAATTTACTGTGAACGAATTTTTATAAAACTTTTTGCATTGTATTGTTAATAAGATATATTACAAAGTTTACCCATTTAAATTCATTGCTTTCACTTTAGTATATAAATAAACACACATATACAAATGCATACATACAAGATGGCTCCGTGTTTCGAAAAAATTCTGTATCAGGATTCATATTTGGAATTCTCACTCCAAACCTTTTAAAAAATATGTGTTTAATGGTAGGTCACATTTAAAAAATATATTTATAGATATACAGTATGAGTCAAATATATTTTTACACTTAAGTTTTAGTTTTTCAAATAAAATGCTTTAAATTTGTTTAGTTCAGCGAATTTTCTATAAAATTCCGGTTCCAAAAATACCTTAATAACATAGAGTATAGAGTGGTTTTTGAATTTTGACCACGTCCATGAGGACGTCAATTTAGAGACGTCCAGGAACCTTCGTCTAAGAACTTTTAATGGAGACGATCGACTTATTGTAAGTTTATCGCTAAGAAACCGCCGTTTGTCAGATTTTCAAATTTATAATGAATTGCACCTAAGGAACGTACATATTAACTATAAGAAGAAGACTAAATGAAGCAAATCTTATGTCCGGAAGGCCTGCTTCGGGATCAGAACTTACTAGATCTGTTGACTAGGACCAAAATCAAAGGCATTGTTATAATGTAAAAATTACAAAAAAATGTTAGTGTCTTCTCTTCAAAAGTGAATATCTCAACAAAAATAAAACTAATCAGATTAACCAAAAAGCAAACTATCGAGAAAAGGTAGATGACAAAATGATTTTTAAATTTCTTGCTGTTTTAACATATTCCACAGGGTGTTTCAAATTTTCGCCGAACCGAACCGAACGCGCGAAACATTTTCCGAAGCTTGTCGGTAAACGGGATTTGTTCAAAAGAATTTGTTCGTTGGCCGGTGTTCAGTGGATACGGCAGTTTTGAACGTTCGTTGTGTTTAGGCTGTTTTTAAACTGTACCTAGCTATGGAGTGGAACAGAGAAAAGTGTTTAGAGTTAATTGATGAGTTTGAAAGGCGGCCTATTTTATTAAATTAATAATTAATTATTAAATTAATTAAATTCTTCTTATGCATTAAAACTAGGTCACTAAGTAAGGCCATTGACGGCGCTAAAAGAGGCGTCTTGCCTAAATTTTTCGTCCTTTCCTTTTTTTCTCTTTTTTGTTACCCGCTAATGCCTCTATAATTAAAAAAGCACCAGCAGCTATGGTAATATCAGATGCATCTTTATCGATAAACATACTAACACTGATTCACACACTGATTACTGGTGGGAACGCAGCGAACACCGCAAACAGTGCGCGGCGCGTTTGATTTGTTCGGAGTGTTTTGTTGCAAGTGAATACGCACCTTCAAACTTAGAAAATGCTTTATTGACCTTACATAAGCTCACAAAATTTCACTTCAATACAAACTTTTGTTCTCCTTGCAAAACCTGCGTTGTATATGACGCGCCGCCCTGTATAAATCGATTTCAATCAAAATTTCAGTGATTAGAATATAAGCAGAATAAATTAGTTATGCATTAGATTCATTTATTTCAATAAATTTACTTAGAAAAAAAGATTAAAAAATCAAAAAAAATAAGAAGGAAATAAGTAGGAATTTACTAAAATTTCTAAAATAAAAAGCAAGGGTAAACATTTTAGTATTTTATCTATAAAACACAATACAGAAGGGTTCACAGTAATACATTCACAGTAATTGAATTTCGAGGTAAAAGTTTCTGGGAACTCCACTATAATTAATATTTATAAATCAATATGAGAGTATTATAAATTCATATTTAATTTTATTAGATATATGTTATTCGTACGTTATTAATCATAAAATTTCAATATTTTATATATAAAATAATTGCAAAAGTTTTATTGCGTAAATTTTAAAGTTTAATTTTTTCATTATTTGTATTTTGCAGGGGAATTATTCAACTTAAATCGGATATTCGGAGGGATATTAAAATTTATTTATTGCCCATTGTCGTATACATACATAAAATGTTTATTGATTTATAAATAAATCAGTTAGAAATATGTATTTTTCCAAGCCACGCGACACTGTTGGAAGTCGATAAACAATTTTTTAACAACATTTGGTGTATGTTTTTCTATACATATTTATACCATAGATTTAGGAAGAACAGATATCACATTATGCATTTTAACCCGATCAAACATTCGGAGGTTGACTACGTACTGTAAAAAGCAACTGAGATAGAGAAGGCGACATTGCCACATATCAAATTTGCGCCTATCTACTTAGTTTGATTTGCAGAAAAGGTGACTTTAAAACCTTTACCGGATATCAATAAATCTCAATTTCTTAATTAAATTAATAGTTTATTTTTAAAGAAGCATGCGTAATAATATGTTATTAACCAGAGGATATATGCGTTACTATTAAAGGACATGTTTACTGTTTAATGTGCTGAAACGTCTAGAACTATTGGCAACGTCGATGCTAGTCTTCCAGAATGAAATGAGCCGTCCGTCCCACCACCCCTCGCGACGGCAATTGGTCCGTTATAGCGTACTACGTTTAGCTTACGGTGTGATGACCCTGTGTTTGAAGTCGGAATCAAGTCCGAAGTGAACTTTTCAGTGTTTTTCAGTAGTTTTTGTTTCTGTTTAATGTACTTTTGAATTTGCGAATTTTCAATATAGTACGACAGTGTCAAATGTGTGGACAAATGAGCTCAAATTACCCGAATTTGTCTTTTCACAGGTAGGTATTGTTTCCGCCGCGCCGTAATCGTACATAGGCGTCCCACAAGGGAGCCTTTCACAATTAAAATAATTTCTAATTATATTTGTTGAATTTTGATCTATTAAAACAGGAACGTAGTACCTAGCCGGTAATTGAGTTATAATTCGTCTCAATTACTACCTAACTGTTGTAGATCATAACAAATTTGAATATAAACGTTACATTTGAAACTTTATTATAAGCCAGAAAGTGACATTTTTTTCTTAAAATTGCGTCCTATTTTGGTCATTATATACGATATTCTAAAGGAATTTTGCTTAACAAATAAACAAAGGTGTTTACCCGACATTTTTTACATTTTATTGCTTTATTATATCTGCCCCTTCGGCCTTGTATAGACAATTTTTTACCACCGTACAAATACATCTTCCTAGAGTTATTTGTACGGTGTGTTTAACTTTTTTTAGAATGGGACGAACTGTAAATAATTAGGCTACTAGTTTTATACATACCTATTAGGAGAATAACCCAGGCCTCCAAAAAAGCTTTTTACCTATTACGTTTTTGGTTTGTGATTTTTATTTCAATGTTTTACATAAGATGGGGGCCATTGTAACGCACATTTTCAAAATATTTTTGTCAACATACAGGGTGATTCAAACCGCAATACATATGCTTAATACAGTTCATGAAGATTAGGACATTTAACTAAAATTTGATTATCTGATGAAAAAAAAGCTACATTTAAAAGTAAAAGCTACCTTTAAAAGTAATGGATTTGTAAATAAACGTAATAGGTATTCATTATTATGCGACAGAAATCCCATACTGTAGCACACAGATTTTATACTTTTAATGATAAATGCCGAGACTAAAAGGCAATTGCGAGACTAAAAGGCAATTGCCTCGTATCAGAGCCATCATAATACAAGAAGAAGACCGAAAGTAATATCTTGTCTTATATTTTCAAAAAAAAAACACAATTTTCTCATTAAATATTGATTTTAGGTATAGGAAGTTATTAATAATACAAGATTAAATAACTATTACACAGTACTTCACAGGAAGCTATCGATTGCGAACTAACTAAATCGTTACTAATTAGGTACTAATTTTGAAAAGTTCTTTTTAAGATAAAAAAAAGGTAAAACTAAAACTTAAAGTATCATTTGAGATTAAACAGGAAGTTCTAAATAATGTTGTTTATTCTAAACAAGACAAAATTATTTATAAGTAAGTTTTATAACATTCCTAATTAAATTTGGGCGAAAAGAATATTTCTGTTTGCTGTAGGTAATCTTCTCAGGGAAAATACGTAAATAAAAATGACTTTTTAAGCCAAAAAAAGTCAAAAGGACAAGTTATTACAAAAAAGGACTGTCCTTTTCAAAAAAGGACAAGTGGCAACCCTAGGTATTTCTGGAATGGAAATTTAATGGCAAATCTACAACTTTGGTTTGAAAATATGTTCCGGCCACCTATGTTTACAAAAATGTCTAAAATGTGCCTAAATTCCTCCATATTCTGAAAAAAAAATTGAAAGAAAAGTCACCAACCACAAACCTAATATAGAACTATTTCGGAAGCCTGAGTCACCCTGTAAATATTCAAAAGTAACTGAAAGTTTATATAAGAGTAACTGAAAGTTTAAATTGAAAATTGACGTTGGAGCGATTTTCGAAAACTACTAACGTTTCAACATAAGTATATGTGGGATATTAATTGTATTATTATATTAGACCTTATAACAAAACTCATCTGACGAAAAAGTGTTAATGTAGTATATTAATATGGAGTAAAAATTTTACTAATTACTTTATTTTTACTTTACTAATTCGTTCCAAAAAACGATACGCCACTGGCCATTAGAACAATCCAAATGCGCCTAGTTGCCGGGGTCGGAAATTTTAGACTTCTCTGTCTCTTCTGTCCTTGTTTGACACATTGGAATGTTTGATACACTACCAACGAGTATTTATGAATTAGATGTTCGGTCTATCTTTATAATGTCTTTGATTTATACAGACCGGACCACCGTAGTAGTAACATAGGCAGAACCGGACGAATTAGCGTATACCCGTCCGCCGGATAAAAAGCAGGCGAAAAAATGCGATAAAATAAAGCTAGGTAGATATGTGATAAGAATGTTTCAGAATTTGTATTTATTCGTGTTTTAATAGCCAAAACGAATACATAGATTCTCGCGACAGTTCTCGTGTAAAATTTATTTTTTAAGTAAAATAATTGATGTTTATGAAGTTCGTGAGAAAATTCAAATTATAAAATGGTATTTCCAAAATAGGTCTTATCGGGATATACAAACAATTTTTGCACAAACTTTTGTAGACAGGCCAATTCCATCTTTACCTACTGTATCAAGAGTTATTAATAATTTTGAAACACATGGGTGCGTGTTCCCACAAAAACAAAAAAAGCCTGATGTGTTGATTAATGAAGAACAGGAGTTAAAGCAAGTGTTCATTTGTGCTACCGCGGATCAAAATCCCACGTTTTCAAGTAATCAAATTGCTGAGGTGGTTGTTCTGCCCACAATGCCCGTAATGTTCAAGAATATTTGAACAATACTTTTCCCAACCGTTTAATTAGTGGATATGGAACTATTTTGTGGCCCGCTAGATCACCAGATCTTTCTCCCATTGATTTATTTTTGTGGGGTTATGTAAAATCCAAAGTGTATGGTCATAATAGGGCTAATAATCTGGATGAGCTTCAAGTAAAAATACGAGAGGCTTTCCAAAATATTAGCCCTGTGTTAGCCAATGTCAGACGGGTATATGTCAATACTCGGCACTCCTCGCGTCGTATTCCTAGTCTGTCACGACCGGCCCGTCCAAGCGCAACTGCAACTGCGTACTGCCTGACCAGCCGACTAGCCGGCAGTGAATCTCGAGTACGAACGCAAAACGGGTAAACGTAAATTCGTCCGGCAACTTGCTATGTTACTAGTAGCCTGGTCTTCTCTGTATATCGGCCAATTATACAGGGTAAGTCTTAAATAAGTGAAATTATTTTCAGGGATAGTAAATCTCGATAAAAGAAACATATTTTCTCTTTGCCGTTTTTCAAATAAATCCAAAATAACCGAGTTATTTTAATTTGAAAATTTCCAAAAAAAATTGATTTTTTTTCTTAAATTTTGAGAACCACTGGATCTTTTCTGGATTTTCTTTCTTGTAAATTTAATCTACCACCTATGTTGTCATATTATCGGGAAATTATGTTTTTTAACTAAAAACTATTTTTTTTTTAAAAATTTAAATTTTTTAAATTTTTTTCGCGAAAAAACCCTCATTGTCGTGTTTCTGGGGTCAAAATATACTACCTCTAAAAATATTTGAACTTATTTAAGATTCACCCTGTATAGGGTAAATCGAAGGGTTGTTTTTTCCCTAACTTTAACACACCCTGTGCAATAATTTTGTTAGTAAATTTTCCATGACTGAATATGACTGAGCATTTTTTTGATTCATGTTATAACATGCCTTGGTTAATGTTTAACAGCAATAAGAACTTGCCAGCAAGAAATAGATAGCCACATATTTTCTCTTTATGGCACAGTGACTGTGGTAATCACTTAATTTGACGTTTATACTATACATTTTTTTTCGCAGGCAGTTTTTTTCGTCTAAAATTTTTAAATATTTATTTTCTCAAAAATGGTCAAAGTTAGGTACTTATATGAGTATTTAATATCAAAATTCATAAAAAATTACAGAGAATTTAAGTATGTAACAAAAAATGGGGGTATATATTTAAAATAAGAAAGTTACTGTCAACGTCCAACATATTGAAAATATTTTTAATCGATGGATCTCCATGTAAAATAATGATGTACAAAAAATCTCCGATCTAGATATTGTAGTTCTCTAGAAGCGTCAAAAAGAAGAAAAAAAAGACTCAAAGACTTGGTTTCAACGTTTATATTAAGTTAAACACAACACTCTCTCAGTGTTGTTTTAATGTGTAAAATGTGAACGTGTGTGTGTGTGGATTGACTTTAATTGTATTTGTCTGATGATGCTCGTATGAGCGAAACACGTGTGATTGTTTAATAATATAAATCTTGACAGATGGACGGACGGACAGACTTACAAAGTGATCCTATAAGGGTTTCTTCTTTTCATTTTGATGTAAGGAACACTAAAAACAAAGAATCTCTGTGTATTCTCCTATTTAATCGAAAAAAGAAAAAAAAATATCTGATGACCATGAAAAAAAAATAGGTGGACGGTAAATAAAACAAGCGACATCTTTCTGGTTCTAAATAAGACCGCAAAAGACCGCAGAAAATGAGGCAAAGCCATTTTTCTTTCTAATTGGTTTATAAAAGTAACTGGAAGACCACCAGCGGCGCCGGAAAGTGGAAAATTTATATTAATTAGCGCTAGGGGTCGCGTTTCCTTTGTACCCGATTAAAAAGAAAACTCTCTGTTTCCCGGAGAAGACTGTGGCACGTGTATTTTCCTTATTTTCTTGATTTTCCGGCGCAAGCAGGTGAATTTGGAAGAAATTTAATTAAAATTCAGTGGCGTATCCTCGATATAGTCTGTACAACGAATCAGGAGAATTATTTTTAATTTAATAGGCCAGTAAGCAAGGATAAAAATAGGGTATTATCTCCGAATTCTTGACACCCGCACCGATTGACGCAAAATTTTAACAGTGAATAGAGATATGTAAGAAACAAAAGTTACATAGTAGCGATGTGTGCTTTCACCCCTGGGGTGAGTGCCACCCCTTCTCGGGGGTGAAAAATAAATCACCCATTTTAATTACAAAATTTTTTCAGAAAATTAATATTTTCCGAGTTATTTAGGATTGAAAATGTTGATTTTTCATCTAAAAACTGCATATTTTTCTGCAATTTTTTTAAATAACTTGATAATGCGTTCTATTGCAAAACCCATATAAGGCAAAAATGAAGCTTTTGGAATAGCGAATCGACTTATTTTTTGTTGTTTACTGTAGATGTAGTAATAGCCGCGTTATCACTCTTTAAACTTGATTCTATATTTTTCGAAAACTAAATTGCAACTTTTTACCGTAAAACAATGGTGAAAGAACACATTTTTCGAAGAAAATGAATATAACCGTTTTTAAAGTGCTTGAAAAGACCTTTTAAATGTCTTTTTTTTTAAAGGTTTTTTCAAGTTCGTAGCTCAAAAACTCGCGAAGTTATGAAAAAAATAAAATGGTCACCTCATTTTTTCGGAACAAAATCTATGACTAAAATCATAAAAACAAAAACTATCAATTGGTAGAAAATTACATGAACTACAAATTAACATCTATAATTGAACAGTCTTGAACTCTTCATTTTTACGAGATTTTTGGGTTTTAAGTTCTCAAAGAAGGTGGTCTTTACATGCAAGTCAAACTAAAAAAACGTAATATCTACGAAATAAAGAGATCTACAGGAAAAATTAAAGGAGCAAAAATATTGCAGAAAAAAGACCTTCAATTTTCCTCTGTTGCATTTTTTACGTATATTGCTTAGTTTTTGAGATATGTTAAAAAAATTAATTTTTTTTAAAAAACAAAAAATATTTTTTTTTAATTTATTTTCGACTTTTTTCCAAATTTAGGCATTCTAAACCACTCGAACTTGCAGAGTTAATTGTTAGTATTAGTACCTAAATATAGCTAACTGTACATATATTACGCTTAGTTTTTATTTTTATGATTTTAGTCATAGATTTTGTTGTAATTTTTTTTTTCGAAATAATGAGGTTACCATATTATTTTTATCATCCGCGAGTTTTTCAACTAGGAACTTTTTGAAAAGCATTTAAAAGGCCTTTTCAAGAACTTTAAAAACGATCATATCCATTTTCTTCGAAAAATGTGTTCTTTCGTCATTATTTTACGGTAAAATGTTGCAATTTAGTTTTCGAAAAATCAAAAATCACATTTACAGAATGATAACAGTCGCTTTTGCTGGTCGGTCCGATCCGACGCAGTGCGCGCGGAGCCTTAAGGTGTACGCGCACTGAATCGGTACCAGTCCGGCGAGAAACGGCGAAGGCGGTGACTCGACTATCGTAGATAGGTAGAGGTAGGAATCTGGCCTCTACAGGCCGAAATGTTTTAGCGGACGCCGGCGCCGTCTATATGTACGATGGTCGTAGTCGCTTTTGCTGGTCGGTCCGATCCGATGCAGTGCGCGCCCTCCTTTATGGTTCTATACAGACCGGACCACCGTAGTAGTAACATAGGCAGAACCAGACGAATTAGCGTATACCCGTCCGCCGGATAAAAAGTAGGCGAAAAATGTGATAAAATAAAAATAGGTAGATATGTGATAAGAATGTTTCAGAATTTGTATTTATTCGTGTTTTAATAGCCAAAACGAATACATAGATTCTCGCGACAGTTCTCCTGTAAAATTTATTTTTTAAGTAAAATAATGGATGTTTACGAAGTTTGTGAGAAAATTCAAATTGTAAAATGGTATTTCCAAAATAGGTCTTATCGGAATATACAAACAATTTTTCCACAAACTTTTGTAAACAGGCCAATTCCATCTTTACCTACTGTATCAAGAGTTATTAATAATTTTGAAACACATAGGTGCGTGTTCCCACAAATACACAAACAGCCTGATGTGTTGATTAATGAAGAACAGGAGTTAATGCAAGTGTTCATTTGTGCTACCGCGGATCAAAATCCCACGTTTTCAAGTAATCAAATTGCTGCGGTGATTGCCCTGCCCACAATGCCCGTATTGTTCAAGAATATTTCAACAATACTTTTCCCAACCCTTTAATTAGTGGATATGGAACTATTTTGTGGCCCGCTAGATCACCAGATCTTTCTCCCAATGACTTATTTTTGTGGGGTTATGTAAAATCCAAAGTGTATGGTCATAATAGGGCTAATAATCTGTATCAGCTTCAACTAAAAATACGAGAGGCTTTCCAAACTATTAGCCCTAATATGTTAGCCAATGTCAGACGGGGATTTTACGATCGCCTAGGCTTCTGTCTAGCACAAAAAGATGGTCTTTTTGAACACTTGTTATACTTTTTTCTTATTTAGAGTAATATTTTATTTTTTTTTGGGTTTAGAGAATATATTTATTTTTAGTTTTGGCTTGTAAACATACTCAAATAATAAATATTTAAGTATTTTCAATTTAAATGTTACCTTCAGTGAAGGTAAACACTTAAAATGAAAATAATAAATACTCGGCACTCCTCGCGTCGTATTCCTAGTCTGTCACGACCGACCCGTCCAAGCACAACTGCAACTGCGTACTGCCTGACCAGTCGACTAGCCGGCTGAATCTCGAGTACGAACGCAAAACGGGTAAACGTAAATTCATCCGGCAACTTGCTATGTTACTAGTAGCCTGGTCTTCTCTGTATACCATGTCTCAAACGTATCGGTCCGTGAAAAAGCTAGCTGCGAGAGCGCTGAAGTCATGATTACTAAATCCCGCGTAAGGTGGGCTGGTCACGTAGGTATACAGGATGCAAGGAAACGGCCTGCTAAAATCTCTTCTTTACGGTGAGCTTGTAGAGTGTAAGGCTTGAAAAATCAGGGCTTTTCAGTCACAGAAAAGCTCACGAAAGAAAACTCCTTGCGTAACTATCTTCTGATGCGTCTCATATACTCGTCAGCGAGTAATGGCAGTAAGTATGTAAGTTTTTGGTTTGGTTTGGTAAGTATGTAAGTTTTTGGACATAAATTATGTTTATAAACATAATAATAAATGCAGGAAGTTTCTTGATGTTTGGAAGTAAGAAATATTTTTTAAATTTGTGTACCCTCGAAGCACTGCATTACGTGACGCTTCTGGTTAAAATCGCACGGCTTGTATAATTAGCTTCCTGTAATAAAGTGAGGCCACGGGCGGTCTCTTTGATATTTTCAACATTATTAATTAACGGTTGTCGTCTAACTTAACGTCAACGACTTTACGTAATATAACAAAAACTTATAATCTCTTTTCGTGAAAGTGTGACTCAATTTCTGTTACACAATTTCTAATTTAACGCCTACGCCTCTACGACACACTGTGTGTCGAAAAATATTTGACAATTATGATTTTTTTTATTTTAGTCTTTTCTAAAAGAATTCAACAGAAAAAACAGAATTTTTTATTTTTCGATATAAGTCGTTATAGTTACAGTTCATACCAAATAAACTTTGAGTCACGTGATTAAGCTTGTCCGGCACAACGTTGCCCACTTTTATACAGGGTGAGTTTTCTACGATGTTCTCTATGTGTATCTCGGAAACTAGATAGATAGAGAATCAGTTAAATGGGGAAAGAATTGCAGTTTTGTGGGGTCATAAATATGCGCCTTTGAGATTTTTGAAACAGTTCATTACTAGATATTTCGAAAAAAAAACAAATTTCGGCTATTTTAAAATTTTTCTCTAATTCCATTATAATCTATTTCAGAGAAAAAGTTTTCAGATAAAAGTTGTAGATAATCACATCCTTAATGAGATTGTGTCCGCCGTTTTTCTCTAAAGCCTGTCATTTTTGACATATTACACAAACATATGTTTTTTTAAATGGAAACCATAGTTGGCCATGACTTCAAAAAAGCACCATTTTTTAAACTTTTCAGTCAGATACAAGCTATAATATATTTTTTTCGAAAAATTTATAGAGTAATTGCCAGTTCTTATCTTTTCTAAACAATTTCACTTAGTTAGCCATGGAAACAAGTCCAATCGTTGTTTCTCTCAGAAATGTGAAACTGTCACATCCAAACTTCGTAAATTAAAATAAACAAAAATTGTAAATATGAATTTTTCAAATGAAGAAAAGCGTGTAGGATATATATCAAGCTTATAGTATCAAAACACAAATCATTTAAACTAAAAATAACTGGTAATACAAAGCTAAAGTGTCAAAACGAATGACAATCTCAGGAAATAAATAAATAAATGCGACAACTTGACATTTTTTACAGCAGAGCTACCACCTGAATACCCAGCTCGAAATTTAAATTCCAGTTAGTCAGCACGGTGCCGAATATATCCATGGTTGGCAACAATGAATCTAAAAATCGCAAGGTTAATCCCAGTTAATCCAGAGATATGGAAGGGGGAGAATGAGCTTCGACGAGTGCGCATCCAAATTTTTGTCGACGGCAAGATGGCAGACATCTTCCAGGTCTCGCTGTCACTTCCCCTCTTTAATTGACATCTGTTTGTTTTGTTTTATTTTCGTTTGTGTTGTTATCTAGTTAAAATTTATTATTATCTCAATTATTCTAAACACTAATTCAAAAAGGCATTGTCATAGTCATTCTAAGAAAGCTAATACGCCGGGAAAAATGATTAGTTTTCATGTGTAAGTTTATACAACATAATCGTGTTTACAGATGATCCAAAACTGTTTATTTTTAGTTTTCCTAAAGGCGATTTGTAAAAATCGTGATTGTAATTGGGAATGGTCAAAAACCAAGTGTGATGTGGCCATTTGAAGAGGATGTTTTTATTACATGTGGAGGAAGAAGATACTTGGAATCAATGTTCGTGCTTCTGTAAAACAGTGCACTCTTATAGTGTCCATGAAAGCACAAATTCAAGTGTACCAGAAATATGTCAAATATTGTATCACTCAGGCAAACAGATTGGTCCTTACTTGGAGGAAAAGAAAACATAAGATTGGGTATTTTAATCGATCAGCGAAAATTTAACATTTTTATTGTAAAGTTTGTTGTAGGTAGTTGTAGTTTTGTGCTAAATATTTCTAACATTAGCAGCAGCAGTGTTCAGAGTGTCAAGAGGAGAAGAATTCAGTTAATTAGATTTATGCACAGTTACAGGTATGAAGGCTTTTTCAAACATAGTATCGAGTTCTATAGTCAACATTTTTAGTATTGCTACAACTGTAAAAACAAGGAACATTGGACTGAAAAAATGGCAAGATTTATATAGGAAGAAAGGGTATTATGCTAATAAGAAAATTAAATCTGTAGGCAGAAGTTTCTTATTTAAAAACTGTCATGGGGCATATATTAATTCGTATCTGTGCCACAAATCACTGAGAAAAATCATATGATATTCATAATTGTTAACGAGATGATATTTAAAGAGTGTTAAAAATGAGACTATTAGTCATGAAGCTTACAATGTTACTTTGTTTCAATATTACACTTTTATTCTTGTAAAATCTATGATGAAGTTCAAAAGCATTTTGCAATGGCCTTAAATTGTGAGCCAGGATTTATAGCAAAGGTATTTGATGCAATGAAACTTAATCGGTACCTTCCAGTATGTATTTTAGTAAGGGGATTGTCAATCCCATGTTTTTTAATAGATAAAATACAGGCCAAAGTATTACAGTTGAGAAGAAACTATTTTATCTTAAAAAAAAATCTTAAAATTCTGAAATCATATAATCTAATTTTCTTAATAATAAATTAGGTATATGTATGTTATACATATAGAATTTTGTTATGGACAAATAAGGATCGGCAATCTTCTGTTGTGCAAAAAATAAATGATTTTTTCTAGTATTTAGACAAACCATAATGTGTTTTACAAACTCACCGGTAACAGTTTTTTTATAATAAAATATTTTGGAATAATTTGGGTTGTTTATCAATATATTGTTGGTTAAAGCGTAGTGCTAGCCACATTACCTTCCTTGTATACCGAACGGCTCTAGTATGGCAAGCTGTACCTTGCTACTCCCAAGGCCTTAAACTCTATATACGGGAGCTATTATTATCATCAATATATTAATGACTTGAATTTAATTTTGACAAATTGAAATTGTATCAAGATAATTTTACGAAATATAAAATTGATGTTCTATTACAAGATTTAGAGTTTTTATTCTCGACAAAAACCAGGATAAATACTAATAATAATATCCTTAATAAAATCACTGATGTTTATGTATTACGAAAATATTTGTTAGAGGACATGTTTTGTAACAGTTTTTGTAACACAATTTGAAGGGACGAATAAAAAAAATAAAACAAAAACATATTTTTTCTAGGTTCTTCACAACCAAATGTTTTATGAATATAATATAACTTGAACAAAGAGTTGTTTAGAACAATTTTTACCAAATTTGCAAACATTTTAAATTGAAACGCGCAATTCAGTACAAGTAAACATGAAATAATTGTAAATACTTATTTAATGGCATTTCGAGTGTTTAACGACTAAGAAAAGGTCATCTGTCCGTAGCGTCTTTTGTCAGAATATTCGTATATTTAGTGTATCATATACCAATATTGTACGCAGTTTTGAAACTGATGATAATTAAATAAATCATATTAATGTTATCTAACCATAATAAATGATAAATTTAAATTGCCCACCGTATGGTTGAAAACAGCAAATTGATATTTGATTACTTATAGATTACCACCTATATACAAAATGACACGGAGATCTGGAATATGGCGCCCAACTTGATTAGACCTTCTGCGCATGTTGACGCTCATTCTCTATCCCTTCTATTTCTCTGGGTTAATCACGTGACTAAAAGTTTATTTGGTATGAACTGTATATTTTTTTCACTGTACCTATAACGACAGTTAAGTTTGTTAAACTGAATGGTCCCGTCAGCTGTCTTCTAAACAGTCTTCCGTCTTAATTCTTCTCTTCGTCTACACACACTAAATGTTTTACTTGATAAGTTTTGACTGAACAGCTAAGACTGACAGGTAAAACGTTCTGTGTAGACAGGAGCTTAAGAAATATCGATTTTAAAAAAACGCAGTGACATTAGGGATTTACTTCAAGCCAATTAGCCATCAACGTTGCGAGCTTAGCTAGACGCGACCTAACAGTTTGATAGAGAAATGCCAAAGCAATTTTCATTGGTCCGAAATATTACGGATGACATAGAAGCACGAAAAATGTAGAAATGTGTCGTGTACTTTATCACACAATGGAAATAACGAACTAGTTCTGATTGGAACGGAATTTTAAGTTGAATCGCAGTGATTTCCTGCCGTATTTGATACACCGTCGGTCTAAAAAAAAACGTCAATTATTCAGATTTATGCACTTGGAGTACAAAATATAGAGTCGGATTCACGAAAGATGACACAAAATCAAATACGTGCCGTTTCAGAGGATTTATCGGTATATCTGATAGTTTTGCATTTTTTGTAAGTTTACATCAGTCTCGTTTGTACAGGGTGGCTCACAGCGTGTTTGTACAGGGTGGCTCGGGGTTGTACAGCAATTCGACGCTCATCATTGGGATTTCGGAAACCGTAAGAGATACAGGATCGGTTAAATGGAGGCAAAGTTGCGTAATTTGATGCTCAATAAAATGCCGTATTGCATTTTTATTTTTTTTGCATAAAATATTCTGGTGATGGAATTTTTTGTACGAAACGTCAGCAAATATCAAAGTGACTAATATAGTGTTTTAAGAGTGATGAAAGGATTTACTTAAATTGAAAAAAAAAAATCAGGTCCGTATTTAAAAAAAATAAGTTGATGATGGTCGCCAGCAGCCGAAACGTCAGTCAATATTTAATCACACAGAGTTATAGAGCAGAGAAAGTGGCTATGAAAATGTGTTTTTTATCTTACGTTATCTTAACAAATAAATCCAGGAAACAATAGAAAACAAAATTGAAAATTCCGTTTTTTTCGAATATATTCGGAAGTATTCGGAATTTTTCAAAATACAATACGGCATTTTATTGAGCATCAAATTGCGCAACTTTGCCTCCATTTAACCGATCCTGTATCTCTTACGGTTTCCGAAATTCCAATGATGAGCGTCGAATTCGAGCCACCCTGTACAGGGTCCGGCAATAGTTCGTCCTGGTCGTGTGTCTGTAGCTCCTAGAATAAAATACCTGGGAATTTTGGTTAAGTGCAAACCTAAAGTACGTACTAGGATGTATTTAAGGAAAATATTTTAACTTCTACGAGGTGGCTCAAAAAAGTGTACGTGTATAAATATATTTCAATAGTTTCAGAGATATTAATAAATAAATAAAAAATATATATTTTTCAAACTTCCCTAAAAAAAATTATTACAAATACAAGAACTGTGCTGAAACCAAAACTATATTAAGTATATACTTTAGATGGTTTATACTTACTTTGCCATAAACAGCGTAATCTTAAATCATACAAGGTGTTCAAAATTTTTCCTCCAACTTTCTAAAATATAAAATAAGTTTTCTTTGTTTTTTTTTAATAGAACACCTTTTGTTTTATTTTTTTATTAGACGGAGAGTTAATAATATTTTTTTTGTTATTAAAGTATTTTAAAATTTGTAATGGTTATACAGATATACGCAGTATTATTTCATATGGTTCTTTCAACGGTAAAATACGACAGAAAAATCATTGGGTGGCTTTGAGAAAAATTTACAGTGGAAAACGCCAGCGCGGGCGCCGTATGAAATGTACCTATAACTACGAATATTTGCGAAACTATTGAAAATTTTGAAATAATCTAAATACAAAAAATGTTCAAAAATGTTTTTTGATTCTCTATCTGGTATTGAAACAATAATATACAACGAAGAAAAATTATTGTATATTTTAGAAAATTTGGCGTAGAATTTTGAAAATTCTTGAATCAAAATGTAAACAATAATACACCAAATGATAACAACAGTGAAATAAGTATAAAAATATATGTTTATTGCTCCTCTAATGTAATATATTTCGATAATAAAACATAATTATTATGTAAGAATTTTTAAACACACGTGCAGGTAGTGATTCCTGCAACAACTGCACATTTTGCTGTCTGTCCTGCCAAACAATTGAAGGTCTCAGCACAGATTTTGTCTAGTGCTGAGTTACATTCAGCTGCAATGGTTTGTCCTAAAAATAATGAAGCATTGACATATTAATATCAAAAAAAATATTTTCATTTGCAAAAAAAAATAATAATACTGTTATAATGTTCAAAAAAGAAGAAAAATATTAAACGGCTCAGCCCTCAACAACTCGCAACCCTATACACCAGTGTACACCAGTGCAGACACGCACACTCACACAACCACACCTACACTAGTGTACACTGATGTTACTGCCTTCAGACCTCATCAGTACGGTAAGAAATCAGGAAGCGATGAAACCGATCCCAAAGCACAAAAAAACAGGAAACGGAAAATCAATGACCAACCCAGGAGATGGAAAAAATGATGAAGAAACGAAAATCAATGATGGAAAATAAAAGGAGCAAACGGGAGCCTAAAGCCCCTATTTGCAGCCAAGAACCAGAGTCGCCCAGGATTGTGGGCTTCGTCCAGAACAGCCACGGAGGTAGCCAACAGCAACAGACATTTTGAACACGCGAGTTGTTGAGGGCTGAGCCGTTTAATATTTTTCTTCTTTTTTATATATTTCCCTCACTATTTCTTTCTTGTTCACTTTATAATGTTCTGTACTTCAATTTAGTCTACTGACATAATTATTGTCTTAAATCAAGAGTATACTCACCTATTGTAAGGAAGCAAACTAACACAACACAAAAGATTAAAGTGCTTCTTGCGATCATTGTGATTAACTGCATGTAGTTTTACCTTCTCACTTGTTTATATACTTTAATGACATCTTTAAATAATCACATTTTATACCTATCGAGTAATAAAAATTACTAGTATCAACTGTAAACAACGTCTATAAGTTGATCTTGTTAATATTTTTTTTATACTATATCAAGTGTTTTTCAAATCTTCGATGCACTGTTAATGTTGTTTACTATATCTTAAAATGAGTTTATTCATACATTTAAGTTTGTACCTTATGTTATATTTATAAACAATAATCTAGGGTTTTTCATAAAACTCGTGCAGTTTGAAGTAAATATTTTGATTTAATTGAAAATACCTGGAACACTTAACTGATTGTAATGGTTGCACACGATGTACACACAGGGTGAGTCAACGATAAAGTTCATTATCTGGGCCTGTATTCTGTAACTTTGACATAAAAACGTTACGTTTTCAAAGGGGTGAGCGCAAGTATTCGATCAGCGAAACGCAAGGCAGTCGATTTTGGTATTCTCGTTGCCATGCGAATCGTGTTCTGGATACGCGTTGAGCACATATTGGCAACATCACAATTTCTAACGTAGGTAATAGTCAAAAGTTGATAACTGACGGATGTAACAATGAAAAATGTCAATCTTACGTGAATTTCATAACCTATTGTTGAGTTATGTCAAGCTATTTTTCTATGGATATGTCATTATTCTTATTATACGAGGGAAGTGTTGAAGTCACTTCTCAGCATTTTCGATGTTTTGGTTTAGTTTGGTTTGGTTTGGTTGCGAACAACAATATTTAGAGCTGCCAAGTCGTAAATTATCAATTACTTATTGAGGAATTTATAGAAGAAGTAGTAATTTTCACTAAAGAGCAAGATAACGCACAAAATCACAATTTTTTCGATTTTCACTGACAGTTCGACAAGCAAAACGATCCTTTAAGGCAACCGTTTTCAAAGCGCTCAGCGCAATCAGTAAAGACGCTAAGCGAGTCAGACGAGAATACCGAAATCGTTAATTAAGTGCGCGCTCAACGAAAATTAACGTCATATACGCTGAGCGTCTAAAAGCGCTTAGCGTTTTCAAAGTTACAGAATACGGGCCCTGATATTGTTTCGAGGTTTACAATAGTATATTAAACAACGAGTTTCGAAAACGACGTTTTGTACACGAGTTCGACATTTTGTTGGCTCGAGCCGCAGGCAAGAGCCACAAGTCGAACGAGTGTACAAAAAAGTTTTCGAACGAGTCTTTTACGCTATTTTTTCTACGACTACAAATTAGCAGCAGACTCGCTCAGTTTTTGCCAGTTTTGTGAAATAATTTGAGATGTAATGATGACACTTTTCTAACGGCTACGTTGCGTTTGGCGTTTCAGCTAAACATTGGAGGTTAAAAATATTAAAATTGGCACATGTCGTGTGCAAAATGACACATGTCGTGCGCTAAATCCTTAACACACAAGAGTTTGCAAAACGCCAATTTCATATCAAGTTTTCCGTGTGTCAAACTGCATTTTCTAGGCTAGTCGTAGAAAAAAAAAATATTAAATTTAAAATACAAAGGGAAGGTTAACATTTTAAAATTATTATAGAGTATACAAACTACTTCAAAAAAGTGTGGCCGATATACCATATGTTTTTTTAAATGTACCTTCTTATTTTTTATTTTATTTCTAGATTATGCGTAAAATTCTGTAACTTTATAATATATAACACCTAAATTTAATAGTTTTTGTAATATTTAAATTTGTTTAAACAAATGTTAGATTTCAGTGTGGTAAAAAATTGTCAATGATGCCATTATTTATGAAGTTAGACTACTAAAATTTGGTAAGAGAGTTTCATAGAGATGAAGAAAAATATATGTAAAGATATTTTAATTAGATGCTACAGGGTATTCAAAATATATTTATGAATTTCAACTAGTTAAAATTTAAAAAAATCTCAATTTTTTTAAAGGACACAACCTATATGTTGTTGTCATATTTTCTGGTAGATTTTAAAAAATTCTTTTTTTTTACTTTTTTTTACGCGTAATTTTTTTTAATTTATTACTTTTTTAACCTTTAACTACACTTTTTCATACTTTTTTTTTCATACATGTCTTTCAAATCCTTGAATTTAATAGTTGTTAGTTTCACTTCAAATATGCGCACATAGTGCTTACACAATTTTTTTATTAATATAATCTAGCTGTAAAAAAAATGGCTCGCATTTGACTGTACGAAGCTAAAATAAATGCAGCGAGAACTCTTTATTTCCTCTTCCAGATAATCTATCGCCTCTGGATATCGTTCTTGAAATATTGGGCTATTAAAAACGGTTTAGAAATAGATTTGGAAAATTCTAGTGGATCGGAGAAGGTTTTATTAATTCGTAATATCATTTATTAAATATTTTTATGGCTCACTTTGGTCATTTACGAGTAATGGATGCTATTTGCGAAAGCTTTTTGATACTAAATACACAAACAAATACAAATGGCCGTATTTGTAAGACAAACAAAATTGTGTGTGCATTATGTGCGCATATTTGAAGTAAAACTTCTTACTAACAGCTATTAAATTGAAGGAGTTGAAGGACATGTTTGAAAAAGTGTAATTTGAAATGTTGAAAAGGACAATAAATTAAAAATTATTAATAAATAATAATGATTCGCTTTCACAAAATTTGTATTAAAATGACCGTCTGTCTGGCTGAGGACTCCACTCGGGTACCTCTATTCACGTGCCGAGTTTATTTCCAATCGACCAGTAATTAATAAAAATCTTGACGATTTCGTCTATTTAGAGGCATCGCACAGTGCTTCGAACATATGGCCTCTAGAGGACAAAAATCCAAAACTTCTCTTTTATTGTAAGCAATTTATTCAAACTAGGTTTATTTGACACAAATGATGAGTACTCTCATTGTACTAAATGATGATGTTCTTAGTCCCACGTTTATGAAAAAAAAATCTTATAAATAATAATAATGTTGGAGCTGTGTTCCATCTAAGAAAATAAAAGTTATAGTATGAAAACGGTGTAAGTATTAAATAAATTCCTGTGATAAAAAAGAATTGAAATAACATTAGAACATGATTCCTACAATATAAGCCTAATATAAGATAAAAATGTTTTTCTTTAATGAAAAAGAAACATTAATGTTATATTTAATTAAAAAAAAAATTAAGATGCTATAAATTTACTTTAGGACAACAAAATGCATAGATCGTAACTACTCTGATTCAGGAGAATCACTGCTGACAGAATCTTCTAAATTTATAGTATCTAAATCACAGGTAGATGAAGTATCCTCACATATAAGATATTTCTGTACATCATTTTCTAATATGTTACTTTTTCGCGTTGTTACTGTTCATTTTGTCGGTATGAGGGGTTCGGATGTTAATAGTTACCTCTTTAATAGACCATATGCATATATTATTTTTTCCTTTTCTTGGGTATGAGATTTTATAATAAACTGAAAGATGGACACTTTTTTTATTCGACGTTTCGCTCCAACATAGTGGACTTTTTCAGGCACAAGTGGTGTCTCATTTGACTGGAAGGTTCATCAATATCTAATAAGAACATATTTTTTGAAATACTAATAATTTTGAGTTCTTGTCCTTATGATCAAGCCAAGTATTAGCCAGATCGGCATTGCTTATCAATCTTACTCCATCTGAAAAGTATTATAAAATAAAGTTCGTCGCAAGCAGACGCAGGTGAACTATACAAAAATTAAAAGTGTATGAATATGGCAACAAAAATATTCAATAAATACGATATGTTTTGATATGTTTTTTAATGCCTTTTGAAGTTTGAAAACGTAAAATTTTTATACCCATTTAAGAATCATCTTAAAAATAAATAAAAACTAAAACAATCACGAACTTGTTTAGAAATAAATTTAAAGTACATACCTTGTTTAACAATATCCATAGTGGCTTTCAATTAAGTACGTACCCGTTTAACTCCATAATATACAGAACTACTATGAATGTTATTCTTTTCACTGATGAGATAATGATCGCAAAATTTATTTTTAGTGAAAATATTTGGTAACAAAAACGCTGATTATGAAAATTAATATACAGGATGGTTGAACATTGCTATAAGTATAAAATTATATATTCAGATATTAGTAAATTTCAACTTATTTTTTGATTTTTGTCCATGGGACGAAGCACTGTGCATCGGTTCGAAACGTCGAGGGCGTTATCCTATAGCCCGTCCCCAATTATGCCGAAATCGACCGACATTTTTCTTCAATATCAAATTCCTAGTCCCATCCTGATGAAGATGTAAACGAAACGTCGCGTCGTATCCAACTTTGCAGGGTGGGACCGTGTGCACCGTCGCTCACATAATTGCTTGCCCACTAAATTTGTTCGCGATCGGGCGAATATGACTTTTCACGTTTCTTACGTCAAAACTAAACTGTCACAGTGACATGTGTCGTATACGGTCAAGGTCATAGATAAGATACTATAATATAAAATAGATAGGAAACTCAATACATTTTGTTTGTAACAATGACTAAAGAATACTAAGGGCTGGCAAAGGTTAGTCTTGGGTCGAGATTTCCGTATGTAAGAAGAGTACAATGCGTTTATAATGTACTGAACAAAGAGAGGACAGTAAACACGTTGCCAAACGTATGAAATAAACCGAGAAACTGTGCACATCGCTAAGAGACGTGGAAGGGGGTATAGCAGATTTATCGCAGTTGACCGGTCGACCCAAGGTCTGTTCCCAGAAGAATCCCTGACTAGTCAGCATGTTTCTCATTGGTCAAAATGCGTAGAAACCTGATTGTTAGTCTCGTTTCTACACAATTCAACGAATAAGAAACGCGCTGACTAGTCAGGGATTCTTCTAGGGAAAGGTGTACGTCATGCGTTCAGCTTCACGATTTAATTACGTTTCGTGATACTTAATTTGTTTATTTATTAACGAGTCGTTGTAATTTTCCCTATAGCTTGAATTTTTTTAAATGCAAGCTAGAAACACTTGCACTTTTGGTAAAAATAAGTGGGATTGAGTGGGTGTTCGATAGTGGTCGCGCTATTAGAACTCTGAATTCAAAAATCGATATCTCGAAATCTATTAGAATAATTAGAAATAATTATATAATATATATAATAATAAAAAATTACACGATTGCTGAAAATTGCTATGCTCTAAAAGTAAATGGATGGCTTGTTTACAATTTTTGAATGGAAAAAATAACCTTATCGAATTTTTCTTATGTAAGTGTTTACATATTGTAAAATATCGGATCTCGAAAATAAAAAAAAATTCAATATCTAAAATGGTTCTTCAGTTATGGCCTGTTATGTGTTAAAAAGTTGAGTTCTTAAATTATCGCGATTACTGACGTTTTCTCGTTATAAAAAAATGACACCGTAACGATATCCTTATAATTCCATTTCAGATGCTCAGAAACATGTCTAATGATTTTATCTAGTTATCTCTTGAAAAAAAGTCTTTTAAAAATAAGCGGTTTGCTATCGTGATTTTACTTTACTTGACAGGGAAAGGCGTATCGGCAACGCCGCAACAGCACCCCGTCGCGCGTCGCGTCGGTCGGTCGCATTTCTCTCACTCCGACTTAATAAGATCCCTATGCTATTTACTTCCACACATGTAAATGCCGACCCAAAAGTAACAGTTGCCAGCACGGTATAAGGAAATGTAACACCCATATACGGGTTGCAGCAGAATTTGTAACCTTAGACGCCATTCTTTTCATAAGATTCAATTCAGCGATAATTTTAGCGATTTTTAATAGTTTGTATGTAGTGAACTTTGCATAAACTTTATTACAATTGTGATTAGTTGTTCAGCTTTCAAGTGTAAAAGCAGCAGCGATAAGAAAGAGACAGGAGTTACGTTTTCACAGGTAAATAAACAGTCCGCTCCACCTTTTTAGCGTTTTCTTAGTTTTCTTATTGAATTCGATAATTATTTTTCTGATATTATACCGTATGATCGAGTAAAAACGGCGTCAGCGATGGCTATGAAATGAACATCGATGACATTTCCCATATAGATTTACATATAAAATGACAGCGATCTTTATTTCATAGCCATCGCTGACGCCGTTTTTATTCGATCATACGGTATATGTACTTGATGTGTGCTATACGTCGATATAAGTTTTGTACGTTTTGTTAACATTTTAATACGTTTTTTTCGTAATTAATTAGTAATATACACACCATAGGCGTAGTCAAAACATTTATCAAAAAATATAAATATCTCTTCAAATAGCTAGGTTAAGAAAAATATGTGCCACGACACTGTTTGGTGTCATCGTCACAATTTGCTCTCGGGTGTTATTTGCCCTTGGATTCTTTAGTCATTGGTTTGTAACAAAATAAAACATAAATTTAAAATGGATGGTTTCTATTTTTTTCGGATTTTTCCATTTATTCAAGTAAATTGATGAAGAAAGAACCAATTTACTCGAATAAATGGATTTAAGTTAAAATTACAAAGGGGATATAACAAAAATACAAAAAAAAACTATAAGAAACCATCTTTATTGCATTAAATATAATAACAAAAACAATACAAAACATAATAAAAATAAAATCTATCTAGATCTATAACAATTAAGTAGGGCTACTGTTTTTTTATTCTATAACAAGAACCTAGCAGTTAAAGAAAATAATTTGTATTACTGGAAATAATACCAGGTATAATACCTAGTCGTTCCATAGGAATCAGAAAAGAATGTAATGTTTTAAATTAAAAAAAATAAATTAGCAATGTACGCATGGGCGCCGGAAGAATGATATTTAGGGGGGGGCAAGGTAAAAATGAATAAAAAATTGACATTTTTGGTAATTATTGGGAAAACTGGAAATCGTCCGATTTTCACCATAATTGGTATACACCCTATTTTGAAGTCGTAGATTACGAATCTGAACTTTTTTCTTGGCGGTCTCTTACCGTTTTTCAGAAAAACGGAAAATAATTTCAATATCGAATTTTTCTTAATTTCTCAAATTTTTAAGGTTTTCTAGCACATATTTTGTTAGGTATTCAATAATCAATAATGTTTTTGCTATTTTCTGTTACTTTTTTAACCAATTCTATGCATACTAGAGGAAAATTTGCTAAAATAAATTTGTAAACAATCTGAAAATGTTAGATTATAGCTTTGTTCGGGTTCTTGTTATTACCGATTCTGAACCGTCCGTTCTGCAGCGCATGCGCAAATGAAATAATGTCTTCATATTTCCTTCTGCGCATACGCATCACAGTTCTAGGACGGTTCAGAATCGGTAATAAGAGAAACCCGAAGTAAGTTTATGTGTTTCTGGCATTTAAAGCAACGTTGCCAATGCTAAACCTAAATTTAGCGTGTTTTTTTCGCTCATTCTGGAATTACGAAAGGCGGTCGCCAGAAGAACGGCTCCTTCCCATAACTGCTATTTTACCAACGAGATCTGACTATTTATACCCACGAAGTTGCACGAAAGAGTTTTGATTGCATTGGTTACAACTTCCATGCAGAGGGTGTTAATCTTTTGTTGTTATATTATTAGATTAACTAAAAAAAGATTAACCCCCTCCGCAAAGAAGTTAAAACCAATGCAATCAAAACTCTTCCGCGTAATTTTGTGGATATAGGTGTATATTTAATTATTGTCGATCTCATAATAGGTAATTTATTTAAAATCCCTAATCACCCGAAAAAATAGAAGATATGGCAACGTTGTAAATTTTCAAATTTCTAGATTAGGTCTAGAATATATTTGTCTCTCTTATTACATAGGAGAGAGAAAGAAGGATATATCAAATGTCAAACTTCCATCTGGTCTCAATTTTCTTTGCTATTTTGTTAAGAAAAGTGTTTTTCAGTAAAATGTTGGACACTTTTCTATCCCCAATCAAGTGTGGCTTTTAGATAAACTATAATATAATGAAAATATAGTGAAATTATTACTTTATAGGGCCGAAATAAAGAAAAATTCAATGTTGAAATAATTTTCCGTTTTTCTGAAAAAGGTAAGAGACCGCCAAGAAAAAATAGATTCGTAATCTACGACCTCAAATAGTGTATACACTTTGGTGAAAATCGACGATTTCCAGTTTTCCCAATAATTACCACATTTTTTAATATTTTACAGGTAACACCTAACAATTTCATTATATTGATTATTTTTTTTACAGATGTAAGAAGATAGCTTTTATTTTTATTGTTTCAGTGATCCAGGGGGGGGCAAATGCCCCCTCTTGCCCCCCCCCTGTCCGGCGCCCATGAATGTACGATTATTATGTGCACTCACTATTACTATTAGGTATGTTAAAATAATTACCGAGATAAAACTTACCTTTAAAGGAAACGTTTTGTCTGGGTCTCAACCACAAAACAAAAATTACAAAAAAGCCGAATAATCGTGGAATAATCAATAATGACAATAATCTTCTCTTCTGACAAGCTAAAAGAACAGGCACATTCAGTTAAAAACAATATATTACTCCGATTTGCTCCGTTTATCAACAGATTTTCGTTATCTCCTTCTAGAGCTAAGAAATAGAAAAAGCTACTGACAATCTAATTAATCCTGTCAAATGTTTAACTTGCAAAGTTGAAAACTTCCTTTTTTGACCGCCTAAACGCTATGCGCGTCTGGGATGCGCGGTGACAAGATAAACTTGTCTACGAAATGCCCTATTCCACAAGCCCTCTCACTTTAGTTATTAGTTTCGCTCTGATTGAAGCTAAGCAACAACGGCGAATGCAGATTCTGTGGGGAAAGTGGGAAAACACCAGAACACCTCATTTTTGAGTGTGCCGAGACAACCATTCATGCCATAAACTTTGGTACGACTAACATCGGAGATGGAGAACTACCCTCTGTAAAACCGTCTTAAGTTCTAGGTCTGTATGATGAGTTATAACTCAAGAAAAACAATAAAATTCAATATACACCTAGATATGGCTTTGAACTGAACAGACCATATTTTTATTTTAATTAAAAAAAACTTTTTGTGTAATTCCACGTATCTACGCTTTCCATCAGCGTCATAGATATCCACAGAACAAATGAAACTACGCGACCCCGGATCCAAGCTTACTTTGCGGGCTATTCCACGGATTATTCCAACAAAATGGAGGAAACTTTTCAAGCTGACGTATTCAACCGGTCGACGACCAACTTTTTGTATACGCGAGTGCATTTATATACGACTTTTAAAAATGTTTACGCTATTGTTGGAACAGGGGATGAGCCCATAAAATATGACTCTAAAGAGATGTTTGATTTTGTATAATTGAGAGGAGCGATGAGCGAATAAATTATATTGCTGAATGTATTGTATTAAGACCCTCACAGACGCTCAGTTTTCTTGCACAGATTGCCTGTATACACCTGCTTTTCATGACAAAAAAAAACGATTATTGATCATTTTTGGTTATTTTTTAAGGGTCAACAATAATATTGTCAGGAACAATAATTTTTAAGTTTTCATGGGTCTTAGAACAATTCGAAGCATGGTCGTAAAATTCTGAAATTTGCAGTATTTGTACGAAATTTTTTGTAAATTTAGGGTATACAGGGTGTTTCAAAAAACATGTGCCATCTCTCGTGGGGAGATTCCTCACGTAAAAATAAGGTTTATTTTTCATATCAACATAGGTCCGATTCTGCTTTGTTTCATGTACGCCACTGACTTTTTTTCTCTTGTTAGCGAAGCAGTTTAATGCCGATTAAAAGTTGTCTTTTGATATTTTGTCGATATCGGCCTCCTTGATAAGATAAACGCAATTTTATTAATTTGCCTTGATCGAAGTCTAATAGCAAACTTTAAAAAAAATAATATTATTAACTTGCGAAAGTTTTAAATAAGTACTCGTTGATTCCTCATCAAAAAACATGAAGAAAAGTTTCTATAAACATGGATATGGAAATGCATAGTTTTAGAGTTACAGGATGTTAAAAATTTTAAAATTAGGTTTATTGTAATTATCTTAAATACCATAATTTTTTATTTGAAATTGCCGTAGGTTGGACTAATAGTAATAATATTTAATAATAAATTAGGTAAAATATATAATTTATTAATTTTATTTTCATTTTAATTTTATAAAATAGTGATAAGTCAGTGGCGTACATGTTTTTTTTAGAAAAATATTCCAGTGATAACCCATATTGCCCATATGCACGTTCCTGATAAATATATCGACACTTTTTTAGCATTAAATATGTAGGAGTAAACAACAATAGATTTATCAAAATCACCAACCAAACTCTGACCAAAATCGACAAATTTCATGAGTTATTTGTAGAAAATGCTGTGTAGCTTTACGGCAATTCGAAAAATAAAGAAAAATGCTCTTTTACCCAATGATTTTTTATATTATACAACGATTTACTTTGAAAACGACATCAAACGGTTGGACATACATATTCGATGCCGTACGACATTAAATTTTTGATGACGGTTTTCGAACAAAGGAGCCGAAGGTAGGCAACCTAATCTCTGAGTAAGCACGTGCATTAAAGCTGAAGTAGATGGATTTTGGGGTTCTTTGAATGGGAAATAACGCCTACAAACAAAGAATTGTTTCTTATGCAGGATTAAGCAAATGCTTTACATGCAAAAAGGACTTTAGTCCCTGATCCTGTATGAATGTTTTATTTTTGATATCCGTTCTTTTTATCTTTTGTTTCTTTTTGAAGTGAAACATCTTTACGCGCGCTGGGGAGTAAAAATTCAAGGCCGTGACACACGAGCTGGCTTCACGACACGCGTCCCGAAAAGTGGTAAGCTATATGACGAATATTGACGACGTTTCGTGCACTATGAAATCCCATCGTCAATGGCGAAAAAATCGTCCGGTTTAAATGAAACTTGGTATGTCCGTAGGCCATAGAGAGTATACGGTTAAGTCTCCCGTTAAAAACCCCCCAAATTGTTCTTACTAAAGTCAAGGGAAACCATTGATATTTGCTTAAAACAAAATTGTATTTTAAATTTCAATCTAGGGTGTCATGACTGTGTTAAAAACACTAATTTTTAATCAAGCAGCTTTGGAAAAATAAGTTTGATCGTCTAATGTTTATAGTGTCTTGTCCTGACCGGTTAAAAGAAGCCCAAATCGTATTTTAATCATATCTCAATTTCTCAAATGGAACGATGGTTGCTCATTAGCATATTTGGAAAAAGTTTTTTTATGAATAATTTGGTACCACACACTTGGTATTTTGAGTTAAATTGTCGTTATGAACCGCATGTTACAATATACCAAATCTCGTTCTGTAATCTGAAAAAAATAAAAAAGTTATAGAGGTGAACCTATAGACTTAAAATAAAATATAGACTGAGCATCTCATTCATAAATAGCTGGAACATGCGGTCAGACAATGTCTTGCTATTGTTGTGTTATTGTTTTAGGATATAACGAGTGCGACACGAGCGATAGATAGGTTGTCTCTGTCGTAACGGTCGTTCCCTGACGACTCTGACGAGAAACGCAACACTGTCTTTCGTTTTTCAAGTACACCTGAACTCTTCGTATCATAGCCGGGTAATTTTTTTATTTTAATGAAGCTATAATTAAATTAAAAATATTTCGTATTTAAACTTTTTTATATTTTATTAAGATTTAGGAGAGGTTTTTTTAACTAAAAGTTTAGAAAAAACGTCTTAGAGTCCAAAAAGGATAAAAATAATAAAATACATGTTATAGAAGAAATTTATAATCGAAATTTAGGTAATTTTATGAAATTATTAATAAAAGTATAATTGTAGTCAAACATTTACAACCCTCGCCTAATCAAAACAGGATCTCATTCTACAGATATAATAGAATCGGCGACAGGAGAGACAAAAAATATGATTGTTGTAATTTTTCTTCTGGTTAAGTGATGTCTTATTTATGTAAATTAGAGAAAACATAAATGTGTTCCCTTTCAAGGAAGGTATTAGGAAGTGGATAAAATGAAAACTACATTTATTTAACTCGGTACTGTCTTTATTATACCGGGTGCGTCCCAAAGTGGCTCATCCCCATAATTTTTTTTTATTTTTTCAAATAAAAAGAAGATTTAGTATGTCAGTATATGACATAAATTAGATTGACGCATTCAATTGATTTTTGGTCACTTTGCACTTCCATTTAAATTACTATAATTCAACTAATTTTTAACCTGGCACCTCGGTCGCATTTCTACTTTGTTTGATAGAAAATGACACTCTGAATAGAATGACATATCATGGTGTCAACTTTTGACATTTTCGCATATGGTTTAATTGTGTATTGTAACACGCGGTTCATAACGACAATTTGACTCGAAATACCAAGTCTTTGGTATCAATATATTCATAAAAAAAATGCTTTTTCCAAATATGCTAATGAGTCACCCTTGTTCAATTTGAAAAAAATTGACATATGATTTGAAAAATACGATTTGTACATCTTTAACCGGCCTATCGGCAATGATAATGTTCTTGTCATTTGATCAAAGTTCAGAATTTATTTTCTGTAAAAATAGCACGTGCGCTAAAACCATTAGTTGATCAAACCTTTTCCAAGGCTCTTTATTAAAACTTAGTATTTTTAACAACACCATAGCACCCTGGATTGAAATTTAAAAACTACGTTTTGTTTCTAAGCGACAATGTCAAAAGTTGACATGATATGTCATTCTATTCATAGTGTCATTTTTATCGAATAAAGTAGCAATATACTCGGGTGCCTTTAAAAAATCAAAAATATAATCATTTCCGGTGAAACAGGAAGAGACCAAAAACAATTGAATACGTCAATCAATCCTAATTTATGTCAATATGCCTACTAACACGCAAATATGTTTTTTATCTGAAAAAATAATAAAGTTATAAAATGAGCCACTTTTGAGACGAACCCGGTATATTAAAAAATATTGTTTCATAATGTAATACCATTTTAAAATTCTTGTATGTTATTTTAGATTCTGAAGATAAATTAATACGAGAATAAATCCGGAATATATTTTATATAAAAATATGCCTAACAATTGCGTTATTAACATTGTTATAATAATTATGATTTTGTTACAAAAACCTTTATATAAATGATTATGTAAGAGAAAAAATCAGATTTTACATTTTACTAAAATATTATCTAAATCAAGCGCCTTTTCTACAACAACGCCACTGACTCCCAATGGGTAAATTGAGAGTTGCCTATCGGTCGAAAGTCGCAATCAAGACTTTTAAATGGACTATTTAATACATCTATGGAATATTAAAACCTACTTTATTAAACTGTAGTATTAATATCTCAATATATGTGTATAACAAGAAAAAAAATATTGATAATATTAAAGACGTGACAACATAGGCTGGATGAGGAAGGCTAGGTCGACTGTACCCAGAAGTAAACATGTGTACAAAAAAGGTTGTTTGTCCGCGTTGAGATGTAAATAGTGTAGTCTATATTTTATTTTAAGTCTATGGTGTTACCATATTGTAAATAACTTATCCTTTTTAAATAGTATCCGACTTATAATTTAGTAGTATAAGGACTATTTAATACATCTCTGGAATCTTAAAACCTACTTTATTAAAATGTAGTATTAATATCTCAATATATGTGTATAACAAGAAAAAAAAATAAGACGTGACAACATAGGCTGGATGAGGAAGGCTCGGTCGACTGTACCTAGAAGTAAACATGTGTACAAAAAAGATTGTTTGACCGCGTTGAGATGTAAATAGTGTAGTCTATATTTTATTTTAAGTCGATGGGTGAACCACTTTTGAGACGCACCCAGTATACCTCATAAAACAAGAAAATGGGGAACTACCATAATTTTCAATTAATTTTAGTTCAAATTAATATTGTATCGTTTTCTTTAGTACCTAATCAGATGAAAAGATTGCTTTTTTATCTAAAAATATAACATATAAACAATAAGTGGAATAGTGTAGTTATAAGTGGTTTACGTTTAATAAACGTATTAAATAAACAAAGTAATTTTTATAGTAAATATACAATTTTCCCATGTATAAAATAAAAATATATAATAAGATTCGAAATAAACAAAATATGTTAAATATTCTTTAATTATTTGAACGAAAGAAAAATCTACTAATTAGTTCTAGCCTTTCTAGTTAGTAATTAAGTTTTTTCTTCTGTATGTTCAGGTATTCTTTTAATTATTCTATAGCGATGGGTATTGTTTTATTTTCAGATTTTCTTTAATTAAGAGAAAACATAAGAATTTTTGCAATTTAATGGAAAAAAAACAGGGCTGCAGTATAATATCAAAAGAAATGAAGCTTTTGACCTTAGTTTAATAATTAAGTTTCTTACATAAAGTCCATAAATGCACTATATAACTGAAGTATATAAAAAAATAATTTACACGTTTTTAATACGTATATATTTTTTAATAAATTTATATACCGAGTGCGTCTCAAAATGGGCTCACCCCTATAACATTTTTATTTTTTCAGATTACAGAACGAGATTTGGTATGTTAGTATATGGCATAAATTAGGACTGATTGACGTATTCAATTGTTTTCGGTGACTTCCTGTTTCACCGGAAATGACTACAACTTTTAATTTTTAAATGGAACCCTCGGTATATTTCTACTTTATTCGATCGAAAATGCCACTCTGAATAGAATTATATATTATATCATATACAGGGTTGTTCACCACATACGACACGGAGTATTGTAGCTAAACGATTAGATTTTTACAAATTGTAAGTTTTGGGTTCGTTGAAGGACTATTAGAGCTACAATTTAAAAATATGTTTACAATATACAGAGTGTCCCAAATTAGTAAAAAATATTATAGTTGTATTTTTTTAAATAGGACACCCTATATATTATTCTATTTTTGGATTCTACGATTGAAATAAAGGTAAATTTGATTAAGGTTTATCACACTTAAACCTTACCGTTTTTGAAATATTTTCAATTCTATGAAATTGCAGTAAAAATGTTGATGCTTCATTTCTCCAAGGGTATCGAAGTTTTTAATACTAAATATTTACTGAAGATTATTTATTGATCAGATATTATGTAGCAATAATAAAATTTTTACTACGCTATACAGAGTGTCCAAAAATTTATATTAAATAATTACTAGCTTTAAATGACAATAACTTGTTTAATTTAAATGGAACACCCTATATATTTTAGAAGAATTAGATGTACAATTTAATTGTCTATCAAAATATATTGTACCATTTTTTACCTATCTCTTCAAGTTTTCGTAGAAAATGCATTTTCTTATAATTTAGACCTCATTTATCACTATACCTATGGAATATTGACATTTCAGTTTTTTTTAAAGCAACATGTATGTACAAAATATACAGGTGGTAAATATTGCAAGCCTATTGGTATAAAAAAAACTATTTACATTTTTGTAAAAGAGTATACCAATTATAATATACCACCATTATTTCCCCCCAAAAATTAGTTACTAACATACTTTTAAATTGTTTTAATTAATAAAGTATTCTAAATAAATGTGGATTTGGCTCAGAAATCAATATAATAATAAGTTTTGAAAATGAACGTCTCTGTTTTTATAAATTAGCATTCGTCAAAAAATGAAATAAAATTTATAAAGTGTTACTTTTTACCACAGTGTCTCATACACACAAAATTCAGTTTTTCAGTTTTGGAGCAATTATTATTAATCAACGTAAACAATCAATTAATGTAGTTTGAATACCGGGATCATATTAATTGGTCCTTTTTAACAAAAATATTTAAACAGCTTTTATTTAATTTTTTAACGAAATAAGCGAACTATATCGATAATATTAGTGTCTGTACTCTTTGAAAATTTGTTACATCTTTAAAAATAATCTAAAATGTCAATATTCCATGGGTATAGTGATTAATGAGGTCTAAATTATAAGAAAATGCATTTTCTACGAAAACCTGAAGAGATGGGTAAAAAACGATATAATACAATTTGATAGACAATTAAATTGTGCATATGATTGACGTAAAATATACAGGGTGTTCCATTTAAATTAAACAAGTTATTGCCGTTTAAAGCTAGTAATTATTTAATATAAATTTTTGGACACTCTGTATAAGGTAGTA
Organism: Sitophilus oryzae; assembly: GCF_002938485.1. Classification (NCBI taxonomy): domain Eukaryota; kingdom Metazoa; phylum Arthropoda; class Insecta; order Coleoptera; family Curculionidae; genus Sitophilus; species Sitophilus oryzae. Next base: position 1,470,647 of record NW_022145617.1, on the reverse strand, counting down.
CAATTTTTATTATTGCAACACAATATCTGATCAATAAATAATCTTCAGTAAATATTTAGTATTAAAAACTTTGATACCCTTTGAGAAATGAAGCCTTAAAATATTTACTGCAATTTCATAAAATTGAGAATATTTCAAAAACGGTAAGGTTTAAGTGTGATAAACCTTAATCAAATTTATCTTTATTTTAATCGTAGAATCTAAAAATAGAATAATGTACAGGGTGTTCCATTTAAAAAAATACAACTATAATATTTTTTACTTATTTGGGACACTCTGCATATTGTAAACATATTTTTAAATTGTAGCTCTAATAGTTCTTCAACGAACCCAAAACTTACAATTTGTAAAAATCTAATCGTTTAGCTACAATACTCCGTGTCGTATGTGGTGAACAACCCTGTATGTTAACTCTTTTGACATGGTTTATTTCAAATTGTGACATGCGGTTCATAACGACAGTTTGACTCGAAATACCAAGTGTATGGTACCTACCAAATTATTCGTAAAAAAATGCTTTTTCCAAATATACTAATGAGCCACCCTTTTTCCATTTAAGAAATTAATATATGATTAAAAATACGATTCCAGCATCTTTTAACCGAATGTCCAGGGTGTTCAATTTAAATTAAACAAGTTATCGCCATTTAAAGCTAGTAATTATTTAATATAAATTTTTAGACACTCTATATAAAGTAAAATAGAAAAACTCCAATACAATATTTGGTTTTAAAAACTTAAAAACGCCTAGAGAAATGAAGCATTAAAACTTCCAGATTTTTTGCATAAATTTTGAGAACCACTGGACTGTTTCCGTTTTTTTTGTTGTAAATTTAATAATAATTTCAAAAAATTGCAAATTTTCAAAAAAAAATGTCGGGAAAAAGAAATCTCAATCGGCTCGATTTATACTACTCCTAAAAATATTTGCACTTATTTAAGACTCACCCTGTATATTTTTTTCTCTTTCTCACAGCCATTTGGAGAAACATATAAAAAAACGTACCTTTGATTTAACGCAAATAACAAAAATAAAGAATTTTGTTTGCTTTTAGAATTTACCAAATAGTTTGCAGTAAAAATATAGAAAATACAAATAGATATTGGAAAGGCGAGAGGAAAATATGATTGAGATTCGATTCCAGATTGTTTGGCTGGTTCTCAACGAGAATATATCTGATCGAGACGATTCGATATAAACAGTTTTATTGAATTCCGATACATTGTCTGGCTATATTTATATTTTGTAAAAACGATGTAAATCGGCAAAGGAATAAGACAGAGACCTTGGAGAAATTTTTTATAAAAAAAACATAGTACAGATAACAATCTGTAGGTACTCTACTTTATATCTGTGTTCTTTAACAAAAAAACTACAAGAACAAATTACTAGAACTAATACAAGCACAAATTCATGAACCAAATACAGCCAGCAATAGAGTGGGTCTCAAAATGAATTTAGCAAAAACTAAAGTGATGTACAACGAACTAGCGGAAAGGAATATACAGGGTGTCCCAGGCTGAGCGTGCATTAGAACTTTCTAGAGAACCACAATATCTAGATCGGAGATTTTTTGCATATCATTGTTTCTCAGCGAGATCTATCGATTAAAAATATTTTCAATATGGCGGCACTTCCGGAGATACCGGAAGTTGACAGCAACTTTCTTATTTTAAATGGGTACCCCCATTTTTTATTACATACTTCAATTCTCTGTAAAATTTTATGAATTTTGATTTTAAAGACTCTATATCTAACATTAACCGTTTTTGAGAAAAAAAATATTTAAAATTTTTGGACGAAAAAAACCAACTGTCAAAAAAATGTTTATAGCCTAAAAGTCAAATTTAGTGATTCCACAGGCACTGTGACATAAAGAGAAGATATGTGGCTATCTATTTTAAAAATGAAATTGTTCAAATGTCATATAATAATGGCTGCAGCTGTCATGCAATTGAGCGATTAAAAAATTATCATTAATCATTTTTTTTCAAATGGAAACAAAACGTATATTTTTCTTGATTTTAAAGAGTAGCCTATGACTTTAAACGTCAAGTGATGATGTATGTAAAACAATAAATCTGGCCATGTCATATATGTAAAACAATAAATCTGGCCATGTCATATTGTGACTTTGTTCAAAAAAATGGGCAAAAAATCTCCGATCTAGATATTGTAGTTCTCTAGAAACTTCTAATGCACACTCAGTCTGGGACACCCTGTAGGTATACGTGTAAGAAATACAAAGCATTATTTTTGTCATACATTACAGCCCCAAACCCTCATATTTCTAGGGCCAAAATATATATTAACCCTAAAAATATTTGCACTTATTTGAGACTCACCCTGTATAGGGTGATACACGATTATGGTACGTTATAGCGTACCGGATCTGTTTTTCGGAACCGGTAATTTCGGTATACCATGCCTCTATGAACCGGGATTTCCATTTTTTTCGGTACTTTCGGTACTAGCAAATTTTTGTTCACTGTAATATACATTACAGTTGTTTCTATGAAAAATAGCTCAGATATATATTTTGTTATGTATCATAAAAATTCCATTAGGGACACATATATGGGGGACACACTGAAAATAAAATGAAAAAAGAAAATGTTTTTAGTGTTGTAAATGTTTTAGCTTTCTTTTAATACCTTAGAGAATGTCACGAATTGTAGAGATTTAAACTCCTATATGACAATTTTATTTTTCTTTTGTTATATTTACCAGAATCATAAAAAAATGTTATCCTTACTAACAATAAAAACAATCAGTGCAGTCCTTAATAAGGAACAAGTTAAATACGGATTATTCAAAAAGTAAACAATACCTCTCAAACTTTAGTCCAGTAATGCCGTTGATAAATCACAGAAATAATTTCCAATCTCACTAGGATTTCGGATTATAAATTACCAGTTTACTGAAAATAAATAATAAATAATCTGCTTGCAATACACCGTTGATTTGAGTAATTATTGGTATTTGGAGAATAATTGTTAATTCAAATTTCTCTATCATTAGTTTTTGATTAGGGTGAATATGCCAGTAGTCGGACATACACCAGTGCAGTGCTCGGACAAAACGTATTTATTGGGAAATAAGTTAAAAATCTGGCGTAGTATTGCTTCAAATAATTAAAAACCCAATTCTTCCGTTTTGTCCTATAACATTTTCTTTGTCTAAATTGTCACTTGTCTCTTAATACACACACCGGAAAAGTCTAGGGATATTACAATTTTATCCAGCCATCGTCAGTAATTTTATTATTTGCACTCCTGATATAATAAAATTAAAATAAACAAATAGTTTACAGGACGTATTGGAAATAAAAATGCGAAATTTACCGAATTTTTCAAAATTACGTTGATTTTTATTGAACTCAAAAAAATACACACATTTTTTTTATTTCTAAACTGTGAATTAAAAAAAAAGATAAAACCATTTTTACTTAATAAAGGGTATAGCCTCCTCTACTGTTCATTACAGCCCTACATCGTCTCTCCATGCGCCTGATCAGGTTGTCGATCTCTTCTTGAGGTACAGCCTGCCACGCTGCATTTACGGCCCGAACCAGATCCCTACGAGTTTCACGAGGCATACCCATTCTCAAAATTCTTCTGTGGACCGCGTCCCATACGTGCTCGATAGGGTTGAGGTCAGGAGATTGTGCCGGCCAGGGTAAGATGTTTAATTGATGAGCATTGATAAACTCACTTACCACTCTGGCTGTATGAGGCCGTGCATTGTCATGCATGAGAATGAAGTTTCTCCCAAAATCATTGGCATATGGTAACACGACAGGCTCCAGAATTAAATCACGATATGTGATTCCTGTTAGAAACCCTTCAAGTAAAACGAGATCGGTTTTTCGGCCTAACTGACTCCTCCCCAGACCATAACTGTTCCACCTTGATAAGGGTGCACTTCCTGAACATGATCCAACCGAATAAGATTTCCCGGTTTTCTCCATACCCTAAGTCTTCTCGAATCCGGATGAATTCCAAAGCGTGACTCATCCGTGAAGAGAACATTGGCCCATTGTTCATTCGACCACTTAACATGATCTTGAGCCCACAAATATTGTACCTCTCGATTTCCTCTCGTTAAGGGTTGAGCTCTCCAGGGGCGTCTGCTTCTTAAGTTGACCTCTCTTAATCTATTGCGAACAGTGTCAGGACTAACGGTTACATTATGTGTTTCCTGGAAAATTAAACTAAGCTCTGGTGCTGTAAGAGTCGGTCGGCGTCGAGCATTTAATTTTAAAAAATGATCTTGCTGAGGGGTAGTAATGCGATGTCGCCCTGTGTGCCTTTCAGCAACATCACCACTTTCACGGTAGCGTGCATTTAATCGCGATATTACACTTTGCGTTGTATTTAATGCTCTAGCTACGTATATTTGGCGCATTCCAGCTTCGAGCGTACCCATGGCCCTTAGCATTTCGTCTCTGTTAAGATGTCTACACCCCATATGTCGTTTAATACTAAACAGAGTTATTTGAATGAATTCTGGCCAGTTATCATAAAAACATAGCCAGTACAGGTTAAATTCGAACAATTGATGCTAGGCGCTTTTTATACATTTGACAAAAAATGCAATTTCACACTTTCAACACTTCTGCAAATATCCCAAATTTAGAAATAACTAGTGTGACTACTTCGTTTCAATCGAAGTAGAAAGAATCGGCCTACAAATATGTGGTTGTTTATTCAAAACATTTATTTTTAACTTTAATAAAATTATATCCCTAGATTTTTCCGGTGTGTGTATTTTGTCGATTTTGGCCTCCTTGATGAGATAAAGGCAATGTTATTAATTTGCCTTGATTCAAGTCTAAAGGCACACTCTCACGACTCGTCTACTTGGCAAGTACGCCAATATTTGCGTACTTGGCAAGAGAAGTGTCTAGCCCCAGCAGGCAACTATTAAGCTTGACCAATCAGGTTGGTTAGCGTTGTTATTTGGAGGGTGTTAATTCATTTGTGTTTGTCAAAAACTCAAACGTGATTGGTCGAGCTTAATAGTTGCCTGCTGGGCTAGACACAAGTCTTGGCAAGTACCCCCACCAGTCCCCACTTTGTAAACAACATCGGCAAGTGTGGCGCTCACACGACGGCGACGGCGACGTGTCCATTTCAACAAGTACGCCAGCACAAACATTGTTTAAATCCTTGGCAAGTAAACAGTATAGTCGCATCGATGGATACCGGTCGTCCCTAAATTGTCGTTGCTAGTGATTCTTTTTTCTTTTTAAGTTCTTTTACTGTACACTGCAATACGATTTCTACGTTCTTTATGTTTGGCCATCCATATGAAGGGCTCATTTTCGTATAAATCCATAAATTCCAAAACAACGTCATTTGAAGACTACACGGGAATACCCAGTTTTGTCCATTTTAATTGGAGTCGAGAAAAATGCAATTTAGTGTTTTTAAAGAAAAATGTTATTTTCGGTTGAATAATTAGAAAAATATATATTACTACCAATTCTAAGATCGTTAGGCGCATAGAGAAGGTTTTCGAATGTTCTCGTATGTACGCGTCCATTCTAGTGGGTCTCGATTCTTCTCGAACGAATGAATCATTGCGGTGTCTATGCGATGTTAAGGTCATCCGAGGGCGGGCCATATTGTGAGGTTAGGTCGAGTCCACACCGGCTCGCAACAATATTTAAGTAGGTTTTTATTACGTATTAGCGAGCTTTTGGCCAACTAAAATCAGTTTGGACCTCCCGTCAACTCTCCAGACAAACAAAATTAAGAATATTCAATTCCAACTTCATACCAGTTTTATTATATGGCTGCGAGACATGGAGAGTGACAAAAACATCCATCAACCGTCCACAGGTGTTTATCAATCGCTGCTTGCGGAAAATACTTAAAATCTTTTGGCCAGACACCATACGCAACACCGACCTGCTTCATCTTACAAACCAACAAGAAGTAGGCATTGAAATCCGCAAAAGAAAATGGGGTTGGATAGGTCACACCTTGCGGAAACCTGATAGTAATATAGCGAGATCAGCGTTGGAGTGGAATCCCCACGGAAAAAGAAAGCAAGGACGACCTGCTCAAACATGGAGACGTTCCATACTGGATGAGCTTCAACAAGTAAAGTCAACATAGAAGGAAGCAAAAACAACTGCCAAAAATAGAACCCGATGGAGAGCTTTCACTGAAGCCCTTAGCTCCGCGTAGGAGATATAGGATCCTATATAATAATATATAATTTGTAACATATAATACTAATTACAAGATACATGCTTGTCGCCCATGCGTAACTAATTGATAACTGGTTTTTGCCATTTACGCGTGGACTACTCTGTTTTTTCCTTTGTACGGCAAAATAACCAAGCTGTAATATCTCTGGGACTAAGCGTATTATTGCTTTCTTTTTTCTCGAATGACGTTAACATTTGTCTATAAAGTTGTATCGCTATCTTAATTTCTATGAAAATGTGACATATTATTTGATTTTTCCCGTGTAGTCTTCATTTGTTCACTCCATTTATTGCTGTGAGAACGATTTAGGTATGTCGCCAATATTGAAGTTATTAATGTAAATTTGATATTATTTAATCTATTATTGTTTTAAAGTTTTAAATTATCCGCAATTAACTCGAAAAACACTATACGATCTGAAAAAAACGGGACATACTCTAAAAGAGTACAATATTAATTTTTATATTCTTTTAATTTTATTAATTCTGATTGATAAAATTGCGTTTATCTCATCAAGGAGGCCGAATTCGAAAAAATATCAGGAGATTTGATTTGCTTTGATATCATAACAAAAAAGTCAGTGGCGCACATGTTTTTTTTTGAAAAATATCCCAGTGATAACCCATATGCACGTCGCTGATGAATCTATCGACACTTTTTTAGCACTAAAATATGTAGCACTTATAGCAACTTTTACCCTCAAAAATTCATTCGAATCACTAAAAGTACTTGGAAGAAAATTATAATAAATCGAAAAAATATTAAGACTTTAACACCCTGTAGCTAGGAAACAAAGCAGAATCGGATCTATGTTGATATGAAAAATAAATCTTATTTTTACGTGAGGAATCTCCCCACGAGAGATGACACATATTTTTTGAAGCACCCTGTATAATACATGGAAATTTTAAGGTGCCCGTTTTCCGTGCCGGTGAGTGTATTTTATTTTGTAGATTTTCTTCTAGTGGCCAAAAAACCGAGAAGTCTTTTCAATGAGTAAAAGTACTTGTTCTATGGATTGTCACGAAAGAATTCGACTCAATCAAAGATTCCCCGATTGAATATTTCAATTAAAACCACCTTGCCACCTCGAGAAAGCTCGCGAAACTTCGTATAAACTTCGCAAGAACTATTACAACTTTGATATCTCTATCACAATAGGAATAAGGAGGGGGGAGAGGAGGTGAAATTAGAACTCTCCCGAGAGTTATTTGTTCGGTTTCAGTAAGTTTTCGGCTTCTTCATGGTTTGTAAGCCATTGTGTAAAGTGAAATTCAATTTAAAAGCTTGTAATTTCGTTTGTCTTATTTCACAGAAAGGAAAATATCTATTTGTTGAAGTGGTTCGATTTTACAGAAGGGACTCTCATAAAGAGAGTTTTTTCTTATGCCAGTGGCGTTGCCGTATTTTTGTCCAAAAATATTTTTTTTCTTAGTACAACGAGAGTCAAATACAAATAGAATCAACGATAGAGTAAAGCCCATTATCTCATTTGTTTCGAGGTTTACGAAAAAATGTTTAATATAAAAGTTATCGGGATATTTTAAAATTATTATAGAGTATACAGGGTGCTTCAAAAAAGTGTGGCGAATACAACATATGTTTTTTAAACGCAACACCCTATTTTTTATTTTATTTTTAGATTCTGCGCAAAATTTCATAACTTTTTTATATATGTACTAGCGTGTACCAGCGACTTCCTTCGCGTCGAATTAATCATTTGTAATGGTGATGATAAAGCAAAGCAAGAATTTCCATTAACATACAAACTGGATAAAATTTTCTCACATTTATATCAGCATGAGAAAAAACCCTGTGGCGATATTATTATATAACTTGGTAATATTTGAGGGGTAGTTTCACCTCGTTGGAATTTGACTTTCGAAAAATCCGTTTGTCAAAAATAAGATTTTTACGTCAAGCAGTTTAAGCAGAATCGTGGTTAAGAAATTACCCAACTTTTTGGAACACCCTGTATGATTTTTTAAAAAATTTCAAAATATGAAAAAAAATTAAAATTATGCTTGTCCAAGCGTTTTCCCGAAAGACTAACCGTTTTTTAAATAACAAATATTGTAATATTTGAGGGGCGGTTTCACCCTCTTGGAATTTGAGATTCGAGAAACCTCTCCTTATCGAACCTCTACACCCCACAGTCAATCCGTTTGCCAAAAATCAGCTTTAAACGTCAAGCAGTTTAAGCAGAATCGTGATTACTCAATGGTCATATTTTATGAAACACCCTGTATAAATTTATAAAAAATCTTAACGTGTTTAAGAGTTTTTCCGAAAAACTCACCGGTTTTTAAATAAAAAATATTTTAATATTTGAGGGATTAGTTTCACCCCCTTAGAATTCGAGTTTCGAAAAATCCTTTCTTGTCGAACCTCTACACCCTAAAGTCAATCCGTTTTCCAAAAATCAGCTTCTTACGTCAAGCGCTTTAAGCAGGATCGTAATTAATCAATGACCAAATTTTTCGAAACACCCTGTATACATTTTTAAAAAATCTTAAAATATGTAAAAAAACAAAATAAAATATACGTGTTTAAGCGTTTTTTCGGAAACTTGACCGTTTTTTAAATAAAAAATATTATAATATTTGAGGGGTGGTTTCACCCTATTGGAACTGGAATTTCGAAAAATCCCTTCTTATCGAACCTACACCCTAGAATCAACCTATACGCCAAGATTGAGCTTCTTACGTTGAGTGGTTTGAGCAGGATCGTGATTAATCAGTATGTCAGTCACTTAAGGATTTTATATAATATAGATAATGTTATATACCTAAAATTAATAGTTTTTGTAATATTTAAATTTATTTAAACAAATGTTAAATTGCAGTGTGGTAAAAAATTGTCATTACGTTGTTTCTGAAGTTGGAATGCCAAAATTTGGTAAGAGAGTTTTATAGAGATGAAAAAAATGTATGAAAGATATTTTAGTTGAATAATACAGGGTGTACAAAATATATTTATGAATTTCAACTACTTAAAAATAAAAAATCATAAATTTTTTAAATGGGACACCCTATATATTATCATTTTTTCTGATAGATTTTACAAAACTCTTCAACTTTACTTAAGTGTGTTATATGCCTATTTTTAATCGTTTGGGATTTATTCCAATTTTTTTTCTACTTTTACTCATATTTTTAATACAATTACGTTATAACATCATACCCTGAGGACTTTGAAATTTCTATTATTAGTTATTATCAGTCACACAGTTGCACAATACATATTAATTTAAAGTATAATATTTTCTCAATAACAAACTAAGCATAAAGGCACGTAAATATGGAATAGGTACCCAAAATATGGGCCACTATAAAACAAACACTTCAAATTAATGAAAACATTTATCAGATTTTTTTATTAAACATATTCAGACAAGAAAAGATCCCTGAAACAATCAAACAAACATGTAATCAATGCATTGTTATAATATACAATATGATTTGCAATCACGTATCAATAAATACTTTCTTTCTCAGTACCTTAAATCTTTTCTCATAGCGCTCAAATAAATCACTCTCACTGTGTCTACAAAGCCCGTTTGAATGACAAGGCAAAACCTTCACGTGAATATAATGATGGAAAAATCACTGTCTTTTGCAATTACGCGTATTCGTTTCCGAGAAATGGCGGTATTCCATATTAGGAATACTATTATTCTACTATTTATAATACTATTATACTAGTATTCCATATTAGGAATACTATTCTATATTAGGAATATTTCCCATATTAAGAATATTATTTCATATTAGGAATACTATTCCATGTTAAGAATACTATTCTATATTAGGAATATTTTCCCATATTAGGAATATTATTCCATATTAGGAATAATATTCCATATTAGGAATACTATTCTATATTAGGAATATTTTCCATATTAGGAATATTATTCCATATTAGGAATACAATTCCATATTAGGAATACTATTCCATATTAGGAATATTATTCCATATTCAGTTACTTTCCTCCATTATTTAAAAGTAAAGTATTTTAAGTTAACGTCTCTATTTTGCTGCTTATGCTAATATGGATCAGCCTTACCATGTTTACGGGGAATCCGAATCGCGGTCCTCGGCCATATTATTGTCCATAGCCTACCGGCTTGGCGTAGAGTGTGTCTAAATCGACTCTTACTCACATCTGATCTCATCCGGCCATGGAACAACAGCACGACAGAGTTTCTAGACGGTCACCCGTCCATCCACTCGCGTCCTCTAACGTCGCTTAACTTCGGTGATCTATCGGAACCGATGTTTCGACGTATAATAATTCAAAATATAATATATACCAATCCACATCTGCATTTCTGCATCATCAAGGTTCAAAAATTAAGACTCGAAATTCTATAAAGCAAACTTAAAACACTTTCCTCTAAAATTAGGCCAGATCTACATGGGTAACTCGGTTATAGGCTATTCAAATTTCCCTTAATTTATTTAAAGTGATTAATCACTCGAATTAGGGATCTCCTATTACCGCAAATAGAGATCCTTTATCTGGCTTTATTTCCCACCGTCTTTATCTTTCCTCTGTGTAGCGAACAACTCGCTGATAATTCTCCGATTTCAAATTGGCTGGGTATTAACCGTTTCCCGGAGATAATTACCCGGATATCCGATTATTTAATTCCCAAAGATGTTCTCTAAATTATAAAGAGAGCAGGCTAAAATTAGATTTATTATTATTTAAACTTAAAAACATTTATTGAGTTTAGATGTTTGTGATTATTTTACGAACAATTGAATATTTTTAATGAGTTTCATTTGTGATACACGATATTATATACAGCGTGAACTGTATTCCGGAAACTTCGGCAAAATATTTTGCAACTAAAAATAAGTAAAAAAGTTAAAAAAAAAAATAAACTGGTATTATTTGGTAATAAAGGTTTTATTTGGTATTAAACTGGTATTAAACAGGTATTTTGTTGGACATCTGGCAACGGTGGATGTGGATTAGACGCACGTGGCGGCGACGGCCGGGAAGCTGATTGTATCATTTCTGGCCCATTTGCATTGAAAATGAGCCATCTTCGCGCTTTTTCCACGATCAAAAATTTTTGGTTTTGACCTATTTTATATGAAGTATTTTAAAGTTTTATATTTAGTGTCCAAGGTGAGTACCTATACTTAACAATAAAATATACCTCGTAATATACATACTTAAGAATAATTACTTGTGTTTCGAGGTTAGGTTGCTGGCCTGTTTGAAAAATAGGTTATTTTTACCCGATATTAATTGCCAAGCTTGCAATTTTTCAATGCATAAAAATGGTTTTTACGCAAAAACGGTATATAGCGTCATACGAAAAAATGTCAAGAAATTAAAGAACTCGCATCATGGAAACATAATATGGATCTCGTTAGAATTTCTTATTTTTCTTGTGCATATAATTATATTTTTGAGCTTATAAGTAACAAATAGCGCAAATAACAAAAAATGCAATTACTTTTTATGTCTAGTTTTTATTTTTTGAAGTATCGATGTTAATGGAGCCGTTAAAATGAATTTTTAAACGTGTCATGACAGTAGCTTTAATTATTCGAGTTCCCAATAAGTACGGTTCTAGAACGGTTCAAAACACTGGCCCAATATGATTTTTTGCAACTTTTGACATGAATGATTGTCGTAATTAGACTGTGCGATTGTTTTAAACCGTTCTAGAACCGTACTTTTTTGGAACTCGAATTAAGCTTATATGTTTTTCTGACTTAATGATCATAGTTTGACATGAATAGGCCCTATAGCTCCAAATATCTTAAATTCTTTAGATACTAAAAACAATAATACTAATTTGGTATTTTTGGTTATAATTTGGTATTTTTTTGGAAATAATTTGGTATTTTTGGTACTTTTTCCCAAAATTGGTATTTATTGTTTTATTAGACCATTTTTGGCAGCGGTTTGCCCCTCGGGTCGCGGTGATTAACTTCCTCCTCCCATACAATCTACAATCTACAGTCTAGTCACGAAATTAACAAAAACATAAGGAAACTGCATTACTACCATTAGAGTTAGAAAATATCTACAAAGAAAGAAAGTCAGATAAACTAAACGAGATAGTTATTCTTCTAAGCGAATAACCAAAAACGAGCAAAACAATTTCTTTATCCTAACGACCATACACACTCACACACAGACGCGTAGCATTCAACAACGTATCTTGTTTGGAGGATGGAAAACGCAATTTTCCACTCGGGAAGTTGCCTCGACGCAATTAGGGCGAGGTTTTTCCGAAACAGGCGGAACACTCTTCTCAATTCGCAGCCGGTTAGTCGATTTAAATGTTCCACTATCAATCTTTTTTAACGGCTTGGTGTGAAATGGAAGCATTTCCCTGCTAATTGCCTTTTGGCTGGCCAGGTTTGTCATTATTTCGTCGGTTATTACGCGGTGCTGTCTATAAGAATATACAGGGTGACTCTTGAATAAGTGCAAATATTTTCAGGGCTGGTAGATCTCTATAAAAGAATTACATATTTTCTCTTTACCATTTTTCAGATACTTGGGTTAGTCAGTTGTATCCATAGAGAAAGCCTAATATTTAGCTTCCCAAGTAGCATTTTCACGACTTGCGACCACATGTTTACTAAACACAACGTTGGATTAGTTACAAAAAATAGTTAGCTCCCTACCTTGGGTATTAAAATAAATTTAAACGTTTTTATAACGTTGTGCCGACGTTGGACTAGTACTACAGCAAAGTAGAAGCTTCTGCGACGTCGATTGAAAACCACTGATCTATTCCACTAATTGCCAGGTTCTGAATGAAGCTTAACTTTGAAAGTGGTATAATGTGCTTATCAATCAAACTTAATTATCTGCCTGCAGTCAAGAGTAAAAGGACCTTTATTGTCACGTTCTCATTCAAATTGTTTATCAGGGAAGCTACAAGCTCTTTGCTGCGACTGTTTAAATGCTTGGGCATATTTTCAACACACAATTTCAAGAAATGCAATACAAAAACTCGACAATTTAGTTCTTAAAAGAACTGTTTGTGCTTAAAAGTGCAATTTTTAAAAAAATACTACGAAAATAGGCAAAAAACGAGAATTGTTCGTAAATATTCAACAACAACACGATATTATATAAAACAATGACTGGCATTACGATAATTATTGTCAAATAGTAAAGGACAACATTGCAGAACACGGCGCAATGTGACCAACATAGCGATAATAAAATTCGGTTTAAACTAATTTTTGCAGCTTTAATCTAAATAAATAAAATATGTGTTATAATCATTTGCTCTATAAAGTAAAATGAATAACTGCTCGGTATCTTAAATTATACAACAAATTTAAACATTTTTGCCAAAATTTAATTTACTCAGGTTTATACCGTGCTGGCAAGCGAACCTTTAGGTCGGCGTTTACATGTATAGGAGTGAGTCGTTATGGCAATCTAGTAAGTCGGAGTAAGCAAAAATACGAAGTATTTATTACATAGCTACTTAATCTGACGCTTTGAATAAGAATACTAAGGAAGAAGCATAATGCTATCCATGTATTCATGCATGGTGGACGGAAAATGGACTCTAGGGTGGGGATCCTTGACAGTTCTGTTTAACGATTCATTTGACACATTTCAATTTGATTTGAAATTTTGTGGATTTGTCAGTCTTTACGGAGCTTATTTTATGTTATTTATTATTTATTCTACTACTGATATTGTTGTATAAAGGTAGTAAATCTTGATGAAAATTGTGGCAGAAATTAAATTAACAGTGACACTATCGCGATTTATCGAAAAAGACTCTAAAATAGTTGGTTGAGTAGCGTGCGGTAGATCTTGGCAAAAATCGAGTGAAATAATGGAACAACTTTTCGCTAGTAACTGACTATACAATATACATACGTGTAGTCAACCGATCATTTATGAAATTCACTTAAATTAACTAATTATATCATTTTTCTTGCATTTTTGCTTTTATTTACTACTTGTCAAAGATTAGATGTAAAAAGAATTTAGATACGTTAATTTGACTTACCTGCTTCAGTAGCGTATCGGATGTTTATGGTTATAAATAATTATTATAACTTATCTATTTTTATTAGAATTTTATATTTTTATAACAATTTTAATAACTACCAACATTTATTCACAATATAATAAAATTATATAAAGATTCTTGCCACTTAACTGCTAATATAGAAATTTAATTCTACGCTGTGTTTGTCATAATGCGGATCAACCTGCTCTCACTAGCGGTTTCGGAGCCCTACTCCATCATCAGGTGAGCTTGAAGATCTGTTGTCGACAACCACAGCGTAGAAATAGCATTCCCGACTTGTCGGAAGTACTGGTTAAGAGCAAGTCTCCGAGTTCAGTGTGTAATGAAGCTAGACCACCGAGGTAACTATCGATAGTAGTTGACAGTAAAGGCTTTTTTCAGGCAAGCCAAATGAGGCAAATACAAAACAAATTTCTTGCAGTAGAGGTATATAATAAAATTATATAAAGCATTCTTGCCACTTAACTGCTAATATAGAAATTTAATTCTACGCTGTGTTTGTCATAATGCGGATCAACCTGCTCACTACCGGCTTCCGGAGCCCTACTCCATCAGGTGAGCTTGGGATCCACAACCTTGGCTTGCCTTGGCTTGCCTGAAAGCCTTTTACCATCCTTTACTTCATTTCCATAGTTGTGCCTCGGTGGTACGAAAGCCTACCATTGCACGCAGGCCGCTATCATCTTCCGTTCGGGACTTAATATCTAACCGATACTTTCCGACAAGTCGGAATTAACTATCTCTGCGCTGTGGTTGTCATTTTGTGGATCTCCCAAGCTCACCTGATGATGGAGTAGGGCTCCGAAACCGGTAGTGAGAGCAGGTTGATCCGCATTATGACAAACACAGCGTAGAATTAAATGTCTATATTAGCAGTTAAGTGGCAAGAATCTTTATATAATTTTATTATATACCTCTACTGCAAGAAATTTGTTTTCTATTTTATTCACAATGTAAAATAAAATAAAAATTACTGAGTCTACCCCACGTCTACCCTACATCATAGTTTGATAAACCGGAATTTAAGTCGGCCATATTTGAGGCCCATCGCGGTGGACCTAAGATTTTTGATATGTTCTTTCCTTAGTCTTCTTATTCAAAGATCTGACGCTAAATTCCATGCGCTTGGGAAAATACTCGCCTTCTGTCTTTATTCAGTACATCTTATTTTACTAAGCGTGTTGACTGTACTCTTCGTACACATGAAAACCGGCACCCAAGACCAGAAATGCCGACCCTTAGTAGACTTTAATGTCAATGTCGATATGATTGATGACGTGCATCGGAAAATGTTTTGCGATTACTATATATATTTAGTTAATTATTTATGGTATTTATTAAATCAGTATATTTTTCTCTGTACTAGTTCTTCTCAAAGCCCTAGTACCCTAGATATAAATAAAATAAAATAAAATAATTCAAAAATAAAATTGTCTAGAAAGATCTAGTAAAATAATGTAAAAACAAATCTGGAGATGCTTTTACCTCCATGCTTCTACTCAAGAACACACCTTACACGTTTTTTTTTTTTTATTTTGGCTTAATAATAAAACTTTCCATCCCGGGAAACCCTGAAAGCAACAACAATCTAATCAAAGAAAAACCTTTTTCTACAAATATAAAAAAGAGTAAGAGAGAGAGAGATAGAGAGGGCAATAGTCGCACCGAAGAGAATACTTTGTATGTAAATAAGCAAATAAATGGCTTTAAAAGTGCGGCAAAACTTTGCGAGATATGAGAAGGGGCTTTTACAAAGTTTAACTGGCTTTTTGAGATTTGATTTGAAAATGGTTTTTGGGTCTTTGGAGACGAACAACTTTTGTATGAGATAAAAGATTCTGGAACTGAACGAAAAAAAAACGGTTTCGGTAAACTATCCAGACTCAAATTTCTTTTAGAAAATGAAGCTTATTTTACCTTAAAATTAACTTCTTAGATTATTTGAATAGTCTAATGAGGAAAAACATGTTTCTCATAAAAAATATAATATATTCTAAAAAATGTTGTTATTTTATTTTCTATACCAAACCGATTTCTATTCCATAACCGATAATGAACGAGTCGCGAATTTGTTTACCTATATCCGTTTCTATACCGGGTGCGTCTCAAAAGTGGCTCACCCCTATAACTTTTTTATTTTTTCAGATAAAAAAACGAGATTTGGTATGTTGGCATATGACATAAAATTAGGATTGATTGGTGTATTCAATTGTTTTTGGTCACTTCCTGTTTCACCGGAAATAACTACAACTTTTGATTTTTAAATTGCACCCTCGGTATTTTTTTACTTTATTCTATAGAAAATGACATTCTGAATAGAATGACATATCATATGTCAACTTTTGACATTCTCGCTTAATAAAAAATTGTATTTTAAAATTCAATCTAGAGTGCCATGGCTATGTTAAAAACACTAATTCTTCATCAAGGAGCCTTGGAAAAATAGATTTGATCGTCTAAAGTTTTTAGTGTCTTGTCCTGGCCAGTTAGAAAATGCTCAAATCGTATTTTTAATCATATCTCAATTTTTTCAAATGGAACGAGGGTGGCTCATTAGCATATTTGGAAAAGGCATTTTTTTACGAATAATTTGATACCATACACTTGGTATTTCGAGTCAAATTTTCGTTAATTATAATTTCAAATAAACCATATGCGAAAATGTCAAAAGTTGACATATGATATGTCATTCTATTCAGAGTGACATTTTCTATCGAATAAAGTAAAAAAATGCCGGAGGTGTCATTTAAAATTCAAAAAAAATAAAACAATTTAATACGTCAATCAATCCTAATTTATGTCATATACTAACATACCAAATCTCGTTTTTTTAACTAAAAAAAAATAAAAAAGTTATAGGGGTGGGCAACTTTTGAGACTCACCCGGTATACAGGGATGGTCTTGTTTGGTTTTCCGGAAACTTCGGCAGCATATTCTGCAGATAAAAATAAGTAAAAAAGTTTGTATAAATGTTTGTCCTAAAATGCTTAGTTTTGGAGATACAGGGTGTAGAAGTTTCATTTTTATTTCGATTTTTTCCAAATAATTTCTGAAGTAACGTCAAAATTTGTATGAAAATTGGTGTCTGGGACTTTTTTTACGTGAGAAATTTGATTTTGATGTCATTAGACTCCTATTTTCTGCAAAATGCAAAATATTTATCATTTCTATTTGACATAATTTGACACAAAAATATAACCTATAATTTGGCAAGACTTTGACAAGCCTCAAAAATCTACAGGCGAGTTCATACGCATCGGCGTCCGTTTGTCGTTCATCGTTCCGTCAAACCAATAATATTGAAATATGATCTGTCATTTTTGAAATAAAGCAATAAAACTGGTTAAAAACAAGATACGACGCATGACGGATTTATATTTAAACCCATCCATAGTTAACTTAAAAATATTAGAAACTTTTTTTAGTAAAATAAATAGATTGGTATGGACGTCATCTGTTTTTTTTCTGTCATCGTCTGTCCAGATCTTACCTGAGAAAAAAAAACAGAGTATAGCAGTGAACATGTGGCTAGCACTACGCTTCAACCGCCTATTATTACCTCAGGATTGTGAATCCCAAGTACTCATTTAAGGCTGAGTCGACCTAGGTACCCAAACTATTTTTATTTTAATAAAAATAGTCGGCTGAAGAAATGCCGGGTGTAGGATTCGAATCCACTACCTTGAGATTGGTAGACGACAGCCTGCACCTCTACATCATCGGGCACATTGTTCTTTTTAGAACCTCTTTTAGTGCACAAGATAGCTTAATAGCCGTTGCGAAAAACGCATTGCAACCTTATTAAAATATTCTGAACGGGGAAGCGGTAGTAATGGCCCTTTAGGTTCCTTATAAGTGCTGTTAAGGAGGTGAGTTTTGTTGATGTAAATAATAACTCTTTTAGTCAGTGGCGTTAGCCTAAAAATATTTCAGTGCCGGACAAGAGCACCAAATTTGGCACACGCTTTCTAGAGATAATAAGGCTTCAAAAATTGCCGGGAGACAATCTCTTGCATCTCCGGAACATCCTTTGAAGACGTCATCAAAATGGCGGACCAAATTTTGGCATGAAATTGGATTATCACTTGTAACTTTGTTTTTGATTTTAAGTTTTAATAGTTCATTTTAAAGCTTGAATAATTTGCTAAAAAAAACTATATTCATTTTTTTTGTGAGAGGGGTGGTTTTCACGCATCCCTTGAAATTGTATTAAATAAATGAAAAATGACGGTTTTATTCTAAACAAATTGAAACGTTAAAACAACAAAACAAAAATATTGTTTATTACGTATACTACTCTTAATTTTAACTATTTTTGCTCCCCCTGCCCCATCGACACATCCCCCCTTTGCCTTGTCTCTGAAATATTACAAATTTGTTTTCATAAGCAAAATAATAAAACTTTTTTTTGAAGAAACAAAATGTACATTATAAATGTACACAAATAAATATTTTTTAAATATTTATTTTTTCTACCCTCCCCTACTTAAGTCTTTTCTTTTTTTTTGTTCCTGTCCACGCCTCAAACCTATATAAACCTAAAAATTTATCAAAATGTTTAATGTATACCTACCCATTTAAAGTATTTTCCTAAAAATGACTTCGAAAACATATTTCTTAAACAATAAAAATAAATCTAAGATAAATATTAAAGTAATACCTTAACACTAATTTTATTACTAAAAAATAGTAACTATATGTACAATATTCCCAAACAAAAGAAAACTTCGCGGTAGAAAACTACAAGACATTTACAGAGCATTGTCCAGCCCTCAAAGTTCCTCTGAAACCGCCTAAAAAATGAATAAAAATGTTCCTAAAAATAACTTGAGAGGATATATTTTTAAACTAAAAATAACTTAACTTCATATTAATTATAATTAAAAATAGTAACTAATAATAATATGTACAATATTCCCAAACAAAAGAAAACTTTGCGGATACATGGCCTTTGCGTTTACAGAGCATTGTATTGTCCAGCCCTGAAAGGGTCTTCTGAATTCTCCTAAAAAATAACCAAAAATGTTCCTAAAAATAACTTAGGAGGATACATTTTTAAACTAAAAATAACTTAAAATTAACTTAACTTCGTTATCACTTATAATTAAAAATAGTAACTGATAATAATATGTACAATATTCCCAAATAAAAGAAAACTATTCGCCGGTACATTGACTTTCGCACCTGCAGAGCATTAAGGCACCTTAAGGTACTTTTAACACAACGACATTTTGAAGTACGTCTTTGGGTGCATTTACAGGCGATAAGCTCTTGTAATTTTTCCATTGAAGTATCGGAACTTGTAGACCAAAGAGGTTCAAATTGATCCCCAACTTTCTTTCACCCCCATTCGCCTGGATTTGGCTGCTCTGCATCTCGTTGAAGGCAATTTCTCCACACGAAACACTGCAGAATTGCTCTTTTAAGATGATTTAGCAAAGCTTCACACGTTGGCGGAATATGTTCGATGGAACGGTTATGTTGGCAAAAAAAAATTCGCCTTGCTTCATTTACAGTTTCCGCAGTGCTAGTTGAATGATACATAAGTACCACAAATCTTTGAAGAATCATAAAAGCTTTCTCTTTTGGGAATATAGTCTCGGTGCAGGGAATGTTCTGAAATTTAAGAAAAGCTTCATCTACTTCTCTATATGACATCCATGTTTTCCATGCTGTAGTTTTGCCGATTCCCCCAAAACCTGAAACAGTATCTGCCCCCGAAAAAGCATGAAAGAAGGGAAGCAACTTTGAAACACTAGGTGAAAGTTTTTGCTGAACTTGGTGAATTGGACAACATTGGAAAAGCATATATTGCAAGAACAACTTCATCGCTATCTACTGTTTTATAGTAATTTTGGTATGTCCCTCAAAGGTGGAATCATGCTATACATGTAGTAAGAGTCGAGCATCTACTTCTTCATGAAATGTTGGGGAAATATGATTATAAGAAACCTCATTACCGGAACTAATGACCAAGTTCTCACATGTGCAGATTATTTTCTTTTCAATCGGTACATCCATCTTTACTAAGTTTTGAGTCAAAAACCCAAACAAGTTTTGTTTATTTTGGCTGTGTGCCAAGAAGGAATTAAAATTTTTGGGAATTACCACATTGGGCTTTATGCTTACCCTATCTCCAGAACCTCTCGCCTCTCTTGTCCCTGTTTTTAAGCTTTCCGGGATATACTGATCAAAAACAATATCGACCCTATCTACCGTTGCAAGTCTTGACCGAATAAAAGATTGAACGATGTTTTCGCTATACTGCTGGAATTTTCTGCTTGATTGAGGTATCAACATATGAACAAGGGCAGCTCCATCAATAATTAGTGTAGATACTTTAGGTACCTCAACAAATTGGTCGGTAATTTTTGTTGTCTGAATAATGCATGAAACAATGTCCAACTACTAATTACCACAATTTTAAGGAATGCGGTAAAACTACCCCCACTCCCCCCCCCACAAAAAAATGAATATAAGGTTTTTTAGAAAATTATTCAAGCTTTAAAATGATTCTATTCAGAGTGACATTTTCTATCGAATAAAGTAAAAAAATGCCGGAGGTGTCATTTAAAAATCAAAAAAAATAAAACAATTGAATACGTCAATCAATCCTAATTTATGTCATATACTAACATACCAAATCTCGTTTTTTTTAGACACTCTTTTAGATAGCTTAATAGCCGTTGCGAAAAACGCATTGCAACCTTATTAAAATATTTTGAACGGGAAAGCGGTAGTAATGGCCTTTATGTTCCTTATAAGTGCTGTTAAGGAGGTGAGTTTTGTTGATGTAAATAATAACTGTTTATATATATTTATAATTAATTTATATTTGTTGTCTAAAATATTTTGATTCAAAGAAACTTCGTAAAAGTGGGCAACGCTGTGCCGGTCAAGCTTAATCACGTGACTAAAA
Organism: Sitophilus oryzae; assembly: GCF_002938485.1. Lineage (NCBI taxonomy): Eukaryota > Metazoa > Arthropoda > Insecta > Coleoptera > Curculionidae > Sitophilus > Sitophilus oryzae. Next base: position 1,449,466 of record NW_022145617.1, on the reverse strand, counting down.
GTTTATTTGGTATGATGTATTATATTACTATTTTTCCATTTTCTATGTTACACAGTTAAATAAATGTATTTCTGAAGCATCTAATTTGCTCTTTAGAAAAATGATACGTTCATTTATCATTCTTAACATTAAAAAAACAATGTGAACATAGTCATTTATCTAAGCATCTTGTCTAAATGCAAAAATGTACACGCCACAACGTATCTCACTTTTTTCGATCGAAGTTGTTGAAGATAAATGAAGTCTAAAACGACTAAACAACCACCAAAAATAACAGAACAAACTTTTTCCGATCAATGTAACGACGTAGTTACTGAAAACTTTAGTCGTTTAAGGCACGCTTAGATCGAAGATGCACCTTGAATATCGAATTAGAAAGTAGTTAGATGAATGGCAGAGACTCCCGAACTAAGAGATTGATAATCGAATTGTGTGTGTTAGGGTAACCAGCGATAAGTTTGGGGTTCTAAGAGCTCTGATTATCTAATGTTTTTTTTTATTTGATTTTATTCTTTACCAAATTTAAATCTTCTATTATGTTACATTTTATAGTATTCGACAAAAAATGTTGAATAAATATACCTGCGCAGAACATAGACAAAAATACAGGCAGCTGAACATAGACAAAAATACAATCATGTGTACTCCCCCGGTAGATCACAACAATGCTATAAAAATCGGAGAAGAACTATTGGAATATGTAGCGAAATTCAATTACCTCGGCAGTTTGATTTCGGAAAAGGCCAATATCGACTCTGAAATTCAGCACAGGATTAGCAGCGCCTCAAGAGCATTCTCGAAATTAAAAGAGAGGCTTTTGTACAATCATGATGTAACGTTTTCTTGACACAATGCAAACGGCAGCTTTTCGTCTTTGGGAGCAGTCGTAGGTTCGTTTTTTCTTTTTTTATTTTTTTTTATTAGGTGTTATAATTAATCAATAAAACAATAATTATTGGGCGCCAGGACATTCACTCAGAAATAATAGATCTCTTTACCCCAACTTAAATTTATTTATAATTAAAAAAAATATTAGACAAGGACAGTAATTGATGTGGATGAAGTTAGGTTTTTAAAATGAATTAATATTTAAGAAAAATAAGTAATCAACATTTAAATGTATGATAAAAAAAAATAGTATCACTTGCTTTGTTGATCAAAAATCATTGACATTATTAATATAAAATTACGCAAAATAAAGTTAAATAAGTACCTCAAACTAACGCAGTTCATGAACCTTGTTGTATGCGCACATAATTCCGTCAATCAATCAAAAGTTAATTAAATAAATATGTCAAGTGACACCATCACAAAATACTTGACAAGATATTAAAATATATAAAAATTTGTATATTTAAAATTAAGAAAATTATATTTTAATAATGAAATTCAAAATTGATATCTAATAATTACATAATTAATTACGTAATTCGTCAACAGTAAGTAAATAGATTTGAAATGAGTTATTAAAAAAATGTGAAATCTGGCCTGATTATCCGGTGCAATTCCAGGCTTTGGCTCGTCCTTCTGGATGGTGTGTGGACGCTAGGTGTGGGAGCTCATCCCCAATCTACCACAGCCTCGAACAGCCCCTTACAATACCACCAGCCATGTGGAAATCAAACATGGATCATAGATACAGGCTCTCGTACCTCAAACCACCAATCACGACATATAACTCGCCATGTAACTGGGCGGTAAAACCCTGGAAACGACACAACTTATGCACAAAACGCATTTTAGAAATTTTAGAACTTACCTCACAATGCTGAGGGTTTACTCAAAAATTAAATTCATGACAGGACAACCAAAACCACGTTTAGAAAATCTGTAAAGAGATAAGGTTGAACCAAAAGAGTAAAAGTGTGATGAAGATCAAACTTACCACAAAAATACCCATGAAAACTTAAAACTGATTCCTTCCCCAAATGCCAGGAACCACTAGGACTACATTCCAAAAGTTAATAGAATTAAAAAGTTTAAACTTTTTCGGATGACTTCAGATAAGTATGTCGATGTTTACGCCACGAAATCTGATTCAAAAATGGTGACTTCCGATGGTCAAAAAGATGCTCTAGTTCTGCGCCGACAAGGGCAAGTACGATCCACAGAGTGTCCGAAATTAGTCAGAACTAATTCGGTAGGGTGTATGTTGGGTTGCCAATAGTATCGTTTTATTAAAACGTTACAATGACTTGAACACATAAACGAAACTTGCAGTGTACCGAGCAATAATAATCCCCACCATGTTATATGGAAGCGAAACCTGGGTACCGTACCGCCTACACATGAACGCATTCAACAAGTTGCAACAGAGATGCCTTAGAACACTCTTAAGAATCAAATGGTTCCACCATCTCTCAAACGCATCGATCCTTGAAAAAACTAGCTGCAAGAGCATTTAAGTCATAATTACAAAATCCCGCTTAAGATGGGCTGGTCACGTATGCAGAATGCAAGAAAACCGCATACCAAAATCTCTGCTTTGCGGTGAACTTATAAACGGTAAGAGGAAACCGGGTGAACAATTCAAAAACTACAAGGATATTTTTCACGAAAACTTAAAGGGAATTAACATGCGGAATGAGTGAGAAGAAGTAGCGCACAATAAAACGCAATGGAGTAATTGTAAACTCAATTAACAACGACAACCAAAAAGTGAGGAGGCAACAAAGCAACGAGATTTTTGAATGTCCGGAGTGCGGTAGAGAGACAACATCACGTATCTGTTTTTTAGTCACAGAAAAGCTCATGAAAGAAAGCGCCTTGCGTAACCATCATCTGATGCGTGTCAAATACTCGTCAGCGAGTAATGGCAGTATGGTATGGTATGGTAGTACAGTAGTTCAGCATTGTTTAAAAAAACCTACGCTTCTAGTATTTACTACATTTTTTGTCTTTTGTAAAAAAATGTTACCATGCATACTTTTTGAGGAAAAAAATCCCGAAGATGACTTCCAATAAACGATTTTTGTCACATCAAGCTATGGAAGCTCATACAATCTATTATGCTCTAATAATCTAGTTGGCGAAAATATGGAATTTGTGTTAATATCACCAATTATATTTGACAACAGGCTTCATAAAAAGCTTAAAAAATTAATAAACTTTAAATTAACGTTCAGGTTTATTTTTGATTGATGCCCTCTAACGGACAATCGATGCACTTTTGTATATTAGGTAAATTATGTACAATTAACTTATTTTGGTTAAAAAATTTGTAGTTGTTTTGTGTCCATGAAATATTGGAACTCTCTGTATATTTTGTATAATATGTCTGCTTTGGAAAAAAAAATCTCAAAAAAAAAATTCTCAAAAATTATGCGATGTGGCGTTTTTTTACAAGAGACAAAAAATGCAGTAAATACTAGAGTTACTTACTGCTGTTTACATTACTACTATTTCTATTGTTTGTGTTGAAAAATGCTTCTACTAAAATTCATGTAGGGGTGGGGGTGGGTTTTACCCTTCCCGTAGTTTTTCTTGATTTTTGAGAAAGTCAAATATTAAAACACTTAGCAACATAGACACCCAAAATCTCATTCAAATCGGAATAACGGTTCTTAAACTATTGAAAAAGTTGGTTTATTTTTTTAAAGTTTGATGCCCTCTAGCGGACAAACGAAGCACTTTTGTAGAGGTAAATTATGTCCAATAAACTTATTTTAATTCTAAAAATACGTAGTAATTCTATGTCCACGGAATATTGGCACACCCGGAATTATTCAGCAATTCAATTAGTATATTTTCAAGAAATATCAAAGTTCTACGTTGATATTATTATATTCTATATATTCGTAAAGTATTTTAAAGCAATTTGATTTGCTCAAATCGGAGATGCATAGATAAACTATTTACGAACATCTGCATAACCTGTAATATCATTAGATTAGTTGAAAATGTTACGAGTGACTTCCTCCTCAATATATCTTTATTGGAATTGCCGAACTAGCAAAGAGCTTCGGCGTTTTTGATGTTCAGTCAAAGAGGATTAATATTGGTTTACTATCTCAAACAAACCTTTTTCGAAATACGACTAGCTTATAATGTGTATTATTGTAGAAATTAAACTTAACGTATATTTTTTATTTATTTTTAGATACTTGATAAGAAATGCGTATTATAATTTATTGAATTATGGAAGTCACTTTTTAATATATATTATTGTATTATTTGTTAAGTCTGATTCAGAACCTCGAAATTAATTAAATAAATTAGTAATTTTAATTACACTTTACGCTAAAAATTTACGATTTTTCACAATATCTAAAAAGTACAATTAAAATTAATAGAATATCCTAGCAACAGCTTTCGGTAGTAAGTTGAATCCATAGAGAAAGCCTAATAATTATTTTATAAAACAATAAACTTTTGATTTTTAACCACGATTTCTCTTGACGGATGATAATCAAAGGCCAAAATAACATTCTTCGCAAATTCTGAAGTATAATTAGTGGCAAAACTTAAGTTTGTTAATTTTTTTGCTAATTGAAAATTAAAACTAATAATTTTCTGTTGTTTTTGACGTTCTGAATGCTTACATTCAAATTAGCAATTAACAAACTTCTCCGCTAATTGCAACCACTAATTTATTCCACTAATTCCGAGGTTCTTAATGAGGCTTCAGTGTCAAATAATTTTAATTTATGCTTTTATTAATTCAAATGCATTTATTAACTTTTTAATTTGTAATAATTATTTTCGCAGCTTAACATTTTTTAACAGCTTAAAATTCTTAAGTTACTTTCTAGAAAAAGAACTTTATTTTTTCTAATTCTTTGAAATATTATACTGAAAATATTTTTTTCAAACTAACGATTTAGTTGCACTCCCAGGCACGAGAAGCGGGCACCTTAAAATCTTGATGTATTTTAAAGATTTATTTATTGTGTTCTAGTGGACCGATTTTGATGATCTTTTGAGCAATGCTAAATTATTTGTTTTTTTCCATAGCAACTGTTAAAATAGCTTTATATCTAGCAAAACTAGTAGATAAAATAGTACTTTAACCGCAAAGGTAGATTAAACGATACTTTAACAGCGAGGATAGGTTAAAAACTTTATTTCTTCTCGCGCGTTTTTCAATTGCTTCCATTTTTGAAAATTTTTGTGTTCATTTTCATAAGTTATTCGGGATTTAAATGGAAGTAGTTTGGATATGGCGTTTGTCGCCTCAGCCTGAATATCTGTTGATTATTTACTTATTTTGTTTTGAGCCATTTCTGGCTCAAATTCAATCAGCAATCAACACTAAAGAGAAAGCATATAAAAAGAATTAAAAAATATTGACTCAAAACTGACAACTAAAGAGACAGCTTTATTTACTTCTCAAATTACATAGAAACCAACGCCAACCCAGCACAATATTTTTTCGACTCGTTATAAATTCCTTGAAGTAATAATTTCTGAATATTTTTTAAAACATAACCCGCTATGGAAAAAATATTATTATACACGACGATAAAATTGCATTATCGCGTCCCGAAATTAATTCTTTTCGGTCTACGATAAAATACCATTTTATCGTCTTGTATAAAAATAACTATTTTTGGTATTTTTCTCTAAATTTAAAATAAAAGTTTCCATCTGTCATTATACGAGCGAACGCAAAATGTTATGATTTTGGAAAGTTTGGAACACCCTGTGGAATACGTTAAAAAAGCAAGGAATTTAAAAATTATTTTATCATCTAGGAGCATCTTTTCTTTTGATTGTTTACTTTTTGGTTTATCTCAATAGTTTTATGTTTTTGGAGAAGGCACTAACATCTTTTTGTAATGTTTACATTAAAACTATGGCCTTTGCGTTTAGTCTCAGTCAACAGACCTATAAAGTAGTGTTTATGATTTATGTAATGTCACTGATATTGAAAAATTATGTTATTAGTCTGTTGGCTGTTGGGTAGTTACTCTAGCAGAGATTAAAACCATCTCTGTCCAGAAGTCCAGAAGTTGTAACTAGCGATGGGAACTATCGAATGAATTAGACTATCGAATGGTTACTGAATGAATGATTTCAACTATCGAATGGTTTTATTCGAATAAAATCATTCATTCATTTGTATACTAAAGCATACGTGACAACCTCGCTGTGCCACTAAATGGTTATCGTTGAGCCACGACTATCGAATGCTTTTGATAAATGACATTTAGTATCCGTTTGATTTTGTGTGCGTCAGTGCATTATTAGTTCTTCCAAATTTTTATAACTTCGCCGTATAAATACTGTGCTATTTTTGCGTTTATTAAAATATTTAATTTAAAATAGTATAGTATTTTTTTAATTGACGATTGTGTGCGTGTGCAGGTGGTCAACTTTTTTCCGAAAATTTTTGTGATTTTCCGTAGTCCGATCTTTCAATTATTTAATTTTATATGGTATATGGTCTATTTTTTAATGGAACATTTTGAGAAGTAGCAATTTTTAAGAGAGATGAGATGAACTTACAATTAATTTTAAAAATAGATATTTGTATTTTAGATGTTTTAATAATATGAATTAGTTGAACTTAATAATCATATTTAAGTAATGTGGTTAAGTAAATGGTTATCGAACTCAAACTATGGGGTGAGAAAATTAAATTGAAAGTTTTACACGTGCCAATTTTAAAAAAAGTTAACGATGTTTGTATTTTGTTTATGCTAATTCTCTTACATGTAGTTTTTGCGAAGAAATATTTCATTTATTTTTTAAAGTAAATGCCAGTAAAAGTAAATTATATTATTTTTAAATAGTAATATAAAGCACCTAATATAAATAATTTTGATTTCAAATTTTTTATTTATATTTTTCTTCCATTACACTGCATGCTTAGCAAATTAATAAAAGTCTCCTTTTTAACAATCCATATCCTCTAGATTCATTTTACGGCGCGCTTAAAATATAATTTGCTCCTAATATTCTTCGGTAAAAAATAAAATACTCTTGTACCTCGCTAAATGATCAAATGTTTTTATTGTTCTGTTTCTTAGACGTGACCACGTAATACACAATAAAACTAGTTTTATAATAGTCATATAACGCTGTGTAAAATAGTTGCATAAGAGTTGTATACCCTTTTTATAGAACTTCTATATTACTAAACGGTTGTATAAAAATGGGCCTTTTTTGGTTGTAAAGCTATCATATTACGGTCATATAGCACCTTATATGAATTGAGGTATTCCATAAAAATTATCATATAGCAGTTTATACAGCCTTTATAAAATAAAATTTGCTACTTTGGTAGTGTTTAACAACTTTTTAATAATTATTAGTGTTTATTGCAAAGAAAATTTAAAGTAGTTTTTAACTATCTACGATGGTTCGCCAGCGTATAGTTTGTAAAAAGATGGACTATTCTAACCCGGAATTGATATTTCGACGGTGTATCATAACGTTTTTTTTATCTTTAGCCATGCTTACAGTAGCGTATTTAGATACTTTTAGTTATAAGTAGATTATTACAGGAATACCTATATTTTCTTATTTGTTGGCGCTTTCGATTGTGAAATTAGAAAAACTAGTTATAATGGAAAATTGTTCTGAGGCAATCCCAATCAATTTTTGATAAAATTTATCAATTTTTGATAAAAAAACATTACGCCACCGTCACATCACTGATAGAGCCAAATGACAGAAAAATAGACGAAACTCTACCGTGTTGTCATATTTATGTACCCATCTCTTTTTAACTCTCATAAAAGTGTCAAACCATGTATGATTCTAAAAAACTGAGTTTTATGAATGGAGTGTTCTGTGTACCCATTTAGATGTCTATGAATTGCACCTAAAGAACGTACATGTAAGTGTGCTCACAGTACGAAGAAGATTAAACGAGGCAAATCTTAAATCAAGAAGGCCTGCTTCAGGACCGCAACTTACTAGATCTGTTGACTAGAACAAAAAGCGAAGGCATGATTTTAATGTAAAAATTAGGAAAAAATGTTATTGTCTTTGTCAAAAGCAAATATCTCCAACCAAAATTAAGCTTTGAGATGAACTAAAAAACAAACTATCGATAAAGGATGTACCTAGCTGATAAAATTATTTGTAAATTTCTTGCTGTCTTAACATATTCCACAGGATGTTTCAAACTTTCTCCAAAATATCAACATTTTGTTTTCCCTCGTATAATAATTGACAGATGGGAAATTTCGTTTTTAATTTAAAAATAAGTACTAAAAAGTCAAATAATTTAGCTAGATATTGCTTAAAAAATCATCAAAATTGGCCCACGAGAACATTTAAGACGTACCTATTTAACTTTAAAATACATCAAATTTTCATGCCGGTGAGTGTACTTCTTCAGTATTTTAATGTGACCTTTCTCTCAGCAATTTTAAAACAACAGTCAAATCGAAACAGGGCTTATCTGAATTTCCATTTCCAATCTAACTGGAAATTGAAAGATAGTGTTTTATATCTGTAATAAAAATGCAAAATTTGCGCAAACAGATTTTCTTTTTACGCGAAAGCAATGAATAATAACGTAGAGTAAACAGGTCAATTTTTTTTATACTAACATTTATATAAAACCTTAAAGAGATTTATTCGAAATTCAATTTTCTTTGTTTGTATTTTAGACATTAGTAAACATTATTCTTAAACTTTTCAAATGGGAATCTTCTAACCGGTCTAAGACACTCGAAGAAATTTAAATTTCTCATAACTTACGACCGAGAAAAATCAAAGATTTTCCTTGATTTAAGTAAGAACAATCTTTGAATTGTCTCGGGGTTTTTAACAGAACACTGTTTCCTCAATCAACACCTCAGCAGATTGAAGCTAAAGAACAACGACGACTAGAGATTCTGTGGGGAAAATGGGGAAACACCAGAACACCTCATCACTGAATGCGCAGAGACGACAACCCTTCGAGCCATAAACTTTGGTACGACTGATATCGGAAATTGAGAACTAATCTCTGTAAAATCGTCCCAGATACTGGCTTCTGTCAAAGCCGTGAGAGTGTATGATGTGTGTATGATCAAAGCTGTAGAGGAAAAAAAAACAGCAAAACACAAAACTTAAGCTTGACTAATCCCAGAAAATTGGCCTTAAAATGAAAAAAAAAAGACCAAGATAATGAGCAACAATATCCATAACATTACCGTAGACAACGTTGTTATTGAAAACGTAGACCATTATATATATTTAGGTCATAAAATCAAGCTGGATAAAGAGAACCAAAATACGGAGATCAAACGCAGGATCCATTTGACATGGGTAGCATTGGGAAATATGAGCGATATTTTCAAGGATAAAAAAGTGCTCATCAACCTAAGGAAAAAGGCTTACGACAGCTGCATTCTACTTGTGCTTACGTATGGCTTAGAGACTATGGCAATTACCCGAAAAACAGCAGAAGAACTACGAGTAGCACAAAGAGCCATGGAAAGAATCATGTTAGGAGTCACCATTAGGGAGAAAATACGGAACACCCACATACGTCAAAAAACAAAACTAATAGATGTGGTTAAAAGAGTGGCAAGTCTGAAGTGGCAATGGATAGGACATGTGGGAAGACAGGATCCAGACCGATGGCCCCCAAAAGAAATTTTATGGAGACCAAGGGGAACAACAAGAAGAGTAGGCTAACCAAAAAAGAGATGGGTCGAGGACGTCAGAACAGTGGCAGGAAGACAATGGATAAGATTGGCTAAAGATCGCGAAGCATGAAAAAACCTAGAAGAGGCCCATATCCAACACTGAATGGAACCAGGCTGAGAAAGAAGAAGCTTGCCAATCCGTATTTTAGTTATTTTTTATACAAGACGATAAAAAATCGAACCAAACCAAAACAATATTTTTTTCCATAGCGAGTTACTTTTTAAAAAATATTCAGAAATTATTATTTCAAGGAATTTATTACGAGTAGAAAAAATAGTGTGCTGGGTTGGCGTTGGTTTCTATGTAATTTGACAAATAAATAAAGCTATCTCTTTAGTTGTCAGTTTTGAGTCAATGTTTTTTAATTCTCTTTTGACCCTGTGTGATATTATCCAAAGAGGACTCCGCATCACTGAGAGATGGTGCAGGACCGTCGGGCTGAGTATCAACTCAGATAAAACCGCGGTAGTGCCATTCACCAGAGAGCGAAGTTTGAAAAACTTGAAAAGAATCCATCTAGATGGAAAGGAAATACTGCCATCACAGGAAGTGAAATATCTAGGAATAACACTGGATAGTAAACTTCTCTGGAACAGGCATATTAAGAACATTACCAGCAAAGCCACAAAGGCTCTCATGATATGCAGAAGACTGGCGGGAAATAGGTGGGGCTGCGCCCCAAAAATTTTGCGCTGGATGTATACCATGATAGTAAGACCCATGATTACATATGGAGCAGTTGCCTGGTATACAAAACTAGAGCAACGTACAGCAAGGCAAAACCTGTGCAAAGTACAGAGACTGGCATGTATCTGTATCACAGGTGCCATGAGAACATGTCCAACAGCAGCAATGGAGGTCATTTTAGACCTAACACCACTGCACATTGTCGTCGGTAGTTATGCCAATGCGACAATAATTAGAATGATTATAGACGGAAACAGTACTGGGAGAATTTTTAGGTCAGGGGCTTGGAACACCCTCAAAAAGAAAATTCCAACTCCCAGTGGATGACATACCAAGAATTTACAACTTTGAGAAACACCTCACTGTAGTATTGAGTAATAAAAAGGATTGGAAGGAAGAAACGCTTACTCAGCATATAAAAGACCATACCATAACGTGGTATACTGATGCTTCCAAAACCAAAGCAGGGACAGGGATAGGAGTATTTGGGCCGAATACCAAATACTCCGAACCAATGGGCACCTACCCCAGTATCCTTCAGGCAGAAGTTTACGCTATCGAAAGATGTGTACAATTTATCTTAATTAATTATCCTAATTTGAGCTCAACTCAATAACCATCAATTCGAAGTCATCAAAGAATGTCTAGAGAAGATCAACAAGTTGGGCAAAGAAAATAAAGTCCTCCTACTCTGGGTGCCTGCTCACCAAGGGATAGAAGGCAATGAAAAATCAAATGATCTAGCTAGGAAAGGGCGAACACTCCACTAACTGGACCAGAACCGTTCTCCAAGCGGAAACCAGCTGAAAGCGGAACTGAAGAATCTGGAAGACTCCAACCGCAACTTGGAATGGGTGTCCTCCAACGGTCTAAGACACTCGAAAAAGTTCCTCAGAACCTACGACCGAGAAAAATCAAAGGTTTTCCTTGATTTAAGTAAAAACAATCTTCGGAGTGTCACGGGGTTCCTAACAGGACACTGTCTCCTCAACGAACACCTCAGTAGGCTGAAGCTGTGAAACAACGGCGAATGCAGATTCTGTGGGGAATATGGGGAAACACCAGAACACCTCATCACTGAGTGCGCCGAGACGACGACCATTCGTGCCATGAACTTTGGTACGGCTGATGTCAAGGATGGAGAGCTGGCCTCTATGGAGCCGTCTCAGATACTGGCTTTTTGACCAAAACCGATCAAAACTCTCTTACAAAATGGCAATTAAATATTTAACTTATTTAATTCAACAATAGAAACATTAATGAAGTTCATTACAATAATGGGTTAACAATAAAATACCCTGCCTGTCATTATTACAAGAGAATCAAGTCTCTATTATTCTAGTATAATATTAATATAATATACTGGGTGGCCCAGAAATTTTATGAACTTCATTACAAAATTATAACAGATATTCAGGCTGAGGCGACAAATGCCATATCCAAACTATAGTATATTTAACAAAATTTTGTTTGCACATCATAATACGACCATCAGCAAATTCCATAAGACGACGCATGGTGTCATCGATGACGTGCAACCAAAGTTTTGTTAAATATACTATACTTCCATTTAAATCCCGAATAACTTACGAAAAGGAATACAAAAATTTTCAAAAATGGGAGCAATTAATAAACGTGCAAGAAGAAATAAAGTTTTTAACCTATCCTCGCTGTTAAAGTATCATTTAACCCACCCTTCGGTTAAAGTACTATTTTATCTACTATTTTTGATAGATATAAAGCAACTTTTACAGTTGCTATAGAAAAAAACGTGATTTTTTTCGATTATTCTCTCTTTAACCGCATTGCAGATAAACACCGCCAAATTACACCGTTCTCTACTATTATAATTGCATATTTCATTAACCTGCAGCATTTAGTGGATAATTCAAGCAGCTCCCTAACCCCCTCAGACCGACGCCTCTACAGGGGTCCGAATTCCTGAATTAGCCGCAGTATGTCCCCCCGTTGGCCCCCGATCGATGCCCCCCGGGCTAAAAATAGCTCTCTCCAGTCGGGCGACCTACATTCCAGAGCCGTCAACTGGGGCGCAGAGCCGTGCCGCGTGAGAGCGCTCTTCGAGAGAAAGATCACTCTAAGTTCGGCAGCTGCGGAACGAAAGCTCTATATAGCGTGCGATATGCCGCATAGCGGATGTTTAAGGCCGGTTCTATACGGTGGGTAGTTAAAATGCGGCTGTTTAGCAGTTAGGAAGCTCACCGAATTACTTAAAACTATACCTGAGTGTTCTAGAAATTGCTCCTGAGCAAGCCGGATTCTCAAGAAGTCGAGGAACACGTGAACAAATTTTAAACGTCTGTCATATTATCGAAAATATCGCTCTATCTTTCTTTCATAGACCAGAGCTGCAATAAATCAGTTTTAAAAAGACTGAAGTCTTAAATTGGTATTTTTTCAGAAGATCATCAAACTGTTTATAATGGATGACCCGTTTCTCTGGGAAAAACTAAATATCTTTCTGTTAGGTCTAAAATCCCACCGCTGCCACCAATTTGTATGTGACAAAACTTTCAACATTTGTCCCTTATCATGGTAGTGTGGCCTTTATAAAATTATAACTAAAATATTAACTGAATTTAGACAGAACCCTTACCATAAAAGTGCGATGCCTTAATTTCTATTTGTAGCTGGTTATATTTTGTTTTTTATATATATAAACTATAAATTATATTTACGCTCTGAAAAGACGGTGTTCTCATTAATCCATGTTCTGCCTACCGCTCAGTAAATTATCTTAATTATAATTATATAAAGGCCACACTACCATGATAACGGACAAATCTTGAAAGTTTTGTCACAACAAAAATATGTTTTTTTTATAAAATTTAACCGATTTTATAGTACTTTATATGTATCCATTACAGATACATGTATCGAATACATGTCTATTAAAAAGTGGTGAGGTATTTTGATCACTATGTAATATATCGATGGCATAAGCTAAGGGCTGGAGGATTTTAAGGTACTCTTCACTTCAATATATTCGAGATAAATTTCTTTCGTTCGTCTTTCGAGGTGCATAACGGAGTCGGGGATTTATTGAAAGACAACAAACTCACTACACACGCATAACAATAAAAAAATATAATAATAATACATTATTATTTATATATTATATATATATATATATATATATATATATATATATATATATATATATATATATATATATATATATATATATATATATATATATATATATATATATATATTTATTTTGTTTCGTTTCTTTGACCTGTATACTATATATTTTTTGTTTTCACTCTTGGCTTTAGGTCGTTGGGGTTGCAAAGATGTTTCTAGATTTTGTTCATTATTTTTTATTTTGTGACGACGTTTCGACAGTATATGTCTTTTTCAAGCCTCTTGAACGTAGATTCTTACAGAGTTAAAATTTGTTAAACTGGACAACACAATAACACATATTAACTATTGTTTTTAATTGTTTTTGGACATTACACTTTACTATAGAGCACGTACGTATTTCCTTGCAGATCGCTCTGTATAAAACACATTTATCGTTTCAATACCCGATGTCTACTAGAAGAATGAAAGAAATGCTGCTGTTAAAAATTTATCATAAAAATATATAAAAATCTGACTTAAGCCTCGTTATAAAAAGACTTAAATCTTTTAAATAACTTAAGCCTTAAAAAGAATAGTCAAAACTATGGATAGTTCTTAGAGAAATGGAAGTGCCTTTTTATTTGATTCTTCTGATTGTCACTGGGTTTTTAACAGGACACTGTTAAAAATGTCTCCTCAGTGAACACCTCAATAGATTAAAGCTAAGAAACAATGGCGAATGCAGATTATGTGGGGGTAATAGGGAAACACCAGAACACTTTATCACTGAGTGTTCCGAGACGACAACCATTCGTGCTATTAGCTTTGGTACTACTGATATCGGACATAGAGAACTACCCTCTGTAAAACCTTCTCAGATACTGGCTTCTGTCAAAGCCATGAGACTGTATGATAAGTTTTAACTCAAAAAAGGAGGACATAATAGACCTATAAAGTCGTTTTAAAAATTAAAAACTCAATTTAACAATATCATTTCATTTTTCAGATCCAATAAAATAAGAGAATCGCGAAACCCTTCCTAAGGGCGAGCCCTTTAATGCATTTCCTTTTATTTACATTTCATTTATGAATAATTCATATCCATCGCGAGTTTTCCTACGGTTACTCGACTCGAAAAGCAGGTTTAAACTTTCCGTTTTTAAATTATGGAAGAGGTTTTAAAAATATTTTGACTTTCATCTCCTCCCTTTCGGTGCAGAAGACATATCGAAACGTAATTGAAATATCGAAAGGTGGAATAAAAGTTGAACGCCAGAGAAAGAATATTTCAATTGGGAAATTTGAATTGGAAATAAAATATAAGGTAGCTTTATAAGTAATTGAGTGACTGAATAGTGAAATATATTTTTACCTTAAAATTTCATGTAGTTTAAAGTTTAATATATTTTGTTCTAGTGGACCAATTTTGATGATTTTTTAAGCAATTTGTAGTTAAATTATTTTACTTTGTATACTCTTTCGAAATTAAAAATTCAAGTCCCCATTTGTCTATTATACGAGGGAAATAAAAATGTTGCTACTTTGGTGAAAGTTTGAAACACCCTGCAGAATGGTTTAATAAAGCAAAGAATTTAAAAGACACTTTATCAACAAGATGCATCTTTTCTCGATTCTTTGTTTTTTGATTCATCTCAATATCTTTATTTTTGTTGGAGATATTCGCTATTGAAGAAGACAGCAGTTACGATTTACAGCAATTCGAACTATTGAAGCTTCGAACTATCGCCCAATTGCACTCCTGCCCACACTATCTAAAATCATTGAAAGATTGGATAAAAAAAGGTTTCCATCTTTTCTGCTTAAATATAAAATAGTTACTACCCATCAATTTGGATTTCTAAGTAACAGTTGCACAAATGATGTTATGTTCGACCTTTTTAATAATGTATACTCTAGCCTGAATAACCATCACTCTACAGCTACAATTTTCTGTGATTTTTCTAAGGCTTTCGACTGTGTAAATCATAATATCTTAATTAACAAATTGCAATACTATAGATTCAGGGGAGTGCCGCTCGAATGGCTTAAGTCATATCTTGGTAACAGAAGGCAGCTTGTGAGGATTGATACGTCTATGTCTTCATGTAAGCTTATAGAATGTGGTGTTCCTCAGGGTTCAGTACTTGGCCCTATTTTGTTTCTGGTGTTTATCAACGACATTTCAAATCTAGATATTAGCGGTAAAATCTGCCGCTTTCTTTGCGGACGATACTAGTTTCACTTGGAGCGGCCCAGATGTTACGGCACTATATGATACTATATCCAGTGACTTACGCACCATTAAATCTTGGTGCGATTCTAATCTCCTGTGCCTCAACCTATCAAAAACTAAAGTTTTGTCATATAAAAGTACTATATAATCTTTTGTACTTAATAACACCACTATTGACGTCGTGGACTCTGTGAAATTCTTAGGACTTGTTGTAGACAACTTGTTAAAATGGGACTTTCACATCGAAGCTCTATCAAAGAAACTAAGCGCTGCCTGTTTTGCGCTAAGATCAGTTTCTAAGGATAACTTAACTTATCAACCTCTAGAATAGCCTATTATGCCCTTTTTGAGTCACATCTTCGTTATGCCCTTCCATTCTGGAGTACTTGCTGCGCAACAAAATTTGATCGTATTTTCAATCTTCAAAAGAGAGCAGTTCGATATTTATTGGGACTGAACAGTAGAACTCACTGCCAGAATTTCATTAAAAATTTCAAAATACTGACTCTTCCTTTATTCATTTTTGAATCCGTTTGCTTAATCCGCAAGCACATATCTGCTATTCCCGAAAGGCCATCTCATAACTATCCACTTAGGAATGCGGGGCACGATCTTTATCTGCCAACCCCGAGCTCAGAACTAGTTAAAGGTTCAATACTGTACAATGCCAAAAAAATGTACAATCATCTGCCTTTGAATATCAAGTCGCTATCATTCTTTCCAGCATTTCGCAAAGCTCTGAAATCATACTTACTGGAGATTATATGCGATAAACGACTTTTTTGTCGATGTTTAATTATGAACAATTTTGAATTTTAAAATTTTGATAATCTCACACACTGGTCAAAGGTCAAGTATTTAATATGTTATAACTTAAAATTATATCTATTTACTGCAACTGTTCTGCAATTGTCCATGTATTTTCTTTTTGTAATTATAATGACTTATTTTTTTTTAATTGTATGATTTGTATTGTGTATTTTTTGTGGTTTGTATTTTTTTTGTGCTATTGTTTGTTTTGTGAGTGCTTTGTCGATGAAGCTGTTTTGGCTTTTTGCACAATAAAGCGTTGTTTGTTTATTAATTTTAGTACCATACAATCGAAAGAAAGAAACGGCGTCAGCGATGGCTATGAAATGAAGATCGCTGTCATTTTATATGTAAAATTAAATGGGGAATGTCATGGATCGTCATTTTCAAGCCAACTGGATGCCGTTTTTTTTCGATCATACGGTATTAAAAGCATTCCTTTGCCTTGTGGCCCTAATTAACAAACCTGTTTTTGAAATGTCACTGTCATTGAAAAGTCATATTTTTGTTGGTATTTACTTTAGCAAAGATGGTTTTAAATCCAGAAGTTGTATTGGGTACTATTACTGAACATGGTAGAGATCAAGTTCTGATTTAAAACCATCTTTGCTTGACTTATCAGCAAACCATAATAGTATGAATGTTTAATGACACTAAAGTGTGTTGATTGATAACTGCGGTTCTGCCACATTATTTAAAATATATGTAGAAAAGGTTTTGAGACAATGGAAATAATTCTCCATCTCCAATATTTGTCGTACCCATAGATAAAGGCAATAAATTTAGATTGGAATGCCCGTCAAAACGCGAAATTGTTTTGGGTCGCGACCGTTGTACGCGATCTGGCGCTGCTATAGCGGTTGCTAAGAACAACCGCAAACAAAAACAGAAATAATTTTCTCTGGTCCATATCCCTTGTCAAAGTCAGAATCTTCAAAAATTACAAAATCTTTCAAAATATAAACCGCTCTAATTGAAAAAAATACCGAAAAGTGTTTAAAGCGTCCATTTTCAAATTAATTATTGCTATCTTGTGAGTTTAATTTAAGTTTTATTTACTCAAATCCATGATAATTGTGAAAAAGTGGCATTAAAAACTTAAAAAGGTATGCTGTGAACTGTGAACTGCAAAAACCATAGTGGATTGTGTTTCCAGTGTTTCATAGGTATTTCATACATTCCTTATATAAAATAAAGTTTCTTGTACGCAACAAACTGTATTTTATTTATAAAAGGAAAAGAAAATAATAATAAATTTAAATAAATAATATTTGGCGATATAATTCCGGAAGCTGAACTGCTCCGAAATTTTCAAATACTCGCTTTATATATCAAATACTCGCGAGTATATTTTCAATATACTCGCCAAATAGTGTTTACATTGTCCTTATGGGCACTTTTCAATCTAAACCATAGATAAATGAAACAAGTTTAGATTGGAAAGTGCCCATAAGGACAATGTAAACACTATTTGGCGCTATTCTTGCAACGGTCGCGACCCAAAACTTTTGAGAATTTCGGAGCGGTTCGGCTTTTTCCGGAATTATATCGCCAAATATTGTTTATTCAAATTTATTATTATTTTCGTTTAATTTTATAAATAAAATACAGTGTGTTGCATACAAGAACCTTTATTTTATATAAGGACGCATGTATGAAATACCTATGAAACATTGGAAACCGACGTTATGCCACGATCCACGATGGTTTTTGCAGTTCACAGCACAGCTTTTTAAGTTTTTAATGCCACTTTTTCACAATTATCACCGGTTGGAGTAAATAAAACTAATTAAAACTCACAAGATAGCAATAATTACTTTGAAAATGCACGCATATAAACACTTTTCGGGATTTCTTTAATGATATAGCGGTTTAGATTTTGAAAGATTATTATGATTTTTGAAAATTCTGACTTTGACAAGAGAAAATTATTTCTGTTTTTGGTTGCCGTTGTTCTTAGCGACCGCTATAGCAGCGCCAGATCGCGTATAATGGTCGCGACCCAAAATAATTTCGCGACCTAAAATTTTTACGGGCTTTCCAATCTAAACTTGTTGCATTTATCTATGATCTAAACTTGTTTTATTTATCTGTGGTCGTACCAAAGTTTATAGACGACCATAGACTTAAAATAAAATAAAGACTGAGCATCTCATTCATAAATAGCTGGAACATGCGGTCAGACAATGTCTTGTTATTGTTGTGTTATTGTTTTAGGTTATAACGAGTGCGACACGAGCGATAGATAGGTTGTCTCTGTCGTAACGGTCGTTCCCTAACGACTCTGACGAGAAACGCAACACTGTCTTTCGTTTCTCAAGTACACCTGAACTCTCCGTATCATAGCCGGGTAATTTTTTTATTTTAATGAAGCTATAATTAAATTAAAAATATATCGTATTTAAACTTTTTTATATTTTATTAAGATTTAGGAGAGGTTTTTTGTAATAAAAGTTTAGAAAAAACGATTTAGAGTCCAAAAAGGATAAATATAATAAAATACATGTTATAGAAGAAATTTTATAATCGAAATTACGTAATTTTTGAAATTATTAAAAAATATTAATTTTAGTCAAACATTTACAACCCCTAATATTAATCAAAACAGGATCTATTCTACAGATATAATAGAATCGGCGACAGACGCATTTAATTGTTTTTGGTCACTTCCTGTTTCACCGGAAATGACTAACACTTTTAATTTTTAAATGGCACCCTCGGTATATTTCTACTTTATTCGATAGAAAATGACACTCTGAATAGAATGACATATCATATGTCAACTTTTGACATTTTCGCATATGGTTTAATTGTAATTGTAACACGCGGTTCATAACGACAATTTGACTGAAATAAGTTGGTGTGGTATCAATATATTCATAAAAATGCTTTTTCCAAATATGCTAAAGAGTCATCCTTGTTCAATTTGAAAAAATGACATATGATTAAAAAATACGATTTGTACATCTTTTAACCGGCCTAGACAAGACACGAAACCCATGCTCCTTGATGAAAACTTAGTGTTTTTAACAACACCATGGCACCCTGGATTGAAATTTAAAACCACGATTTGTTTTAAGCGACAATGTCAAAGTTGATTTATATGATATGTCATTAGTATTCCAGAGTGTCATTTTTTATCGAAGCAATATACCGAGGGTCCCTTTAAAATCAAAAGATGTAATCATTTCCGGTGAAACAGGAAGGAGACCAAAACAATTGAATACGTCAATCAATCCCTAACTTATATCATATACCTACTAACATACAAATCTGTTTTTTTTATCTGAAAAATAAAAAGTTATAGGGGTGAGCCACTTTTGAGACGAACCCGGTATATTAAAAAATATTTTTTCATAATGTAATATCATTTTAAAATTCTTGTATGTTATTTTAGATTCTGAAGACAATTTTAGAATAAACCGGAATATATTTTTAACAAAAACATTATTAATTATTAACAGGGTTATAATTATGATTTTGTTACAAAAACCTTTATATAAATGATTATGTAAGAGAAGAAATTGAGATTTTACATTTTACTAAAATATTATCTAAATAAGCGCCTTTCTACAACAACGCCACTGACTCCCATTTGGTAAATACGCCTACCGGTCGAAAGTCGTTTCAAGACTTAAATGGATTTTTTAAGTCAAATTTCTTGAAAATTTGGCACTGGCGAACCATATTTTATAGTTCTTGAACAGAAAAAGTAAATAAAATAAACATTTAAGGACTACAAGCTAAGAAAATGCGTAAATACAGCCGGCAACAAAGCTTTACCGCACACGTGCGACGCGTACTACAGGGTAATAAAGAATGAATAGGCGACCTCGCCTCTAATCGGTGTTGCCATATTGAAAAGAACTTATCCTTTTTAAGTAGTATCCGACTTATAATTTAGTAGTATAAGGACTATTTAATACATCTATGGAATATTAAAACCTACTTTATTAAAATGCTCTATTAATATCTCAATATATGTGTATAACAAGAAAAAAAATATTGATAATATTAAAGACGTGACAACATAGGCTGGATGAGGAAGGCTCGGTCGACTGTACCCAGAAGTAAACATGTGTACAAAAAAGATTGTTTGACCGCGTTTAGATGTAAATAGTGTAGTCTATATTTTATTTTAAGTCTATGTAGACGACACTAAAACTGATCAAAACCTCGGAAGCATTCGGATCCTACACGGAGAGTTCGGTTTTGTTCCGCGAAAAGCGCTTTGCGGGAATTTTGAACATAATGAATAATAATAAATTGCTAACAGTAGTTGACTGTTTTGGTTGTTCATTTTGTTTTTTATAGTTTTTAGACTATTTTTAGAAATACGACTATATTTATATTTATAACCAATAACCTCTTGTTCGGAATAATTCTTGCTTATCCATTTTCCTTTTATGGCTCATTAAAGTCTGTCCAACGAGAAGATCCTTGACAGTGATAGATGTGTCTGTCATTTTAATTTCAAAGTAGTTTATTTTATTTTACAAAGAAATAAGTTGGTACAACTGGAACGCATAGCAGGATATATTTGATTGACAAGATGACAAGTGATTACTTCAAAATATTGTGAAAAAAACTGTATAAAACTGAAAAAATGTAATCGAGTTATTTTATGTAATAAAAACGGTATGTGTTAATACAAAACAAACAAGAACAAGACACTACATACCAAAAAAATATAAAAAAGAACTATTATTTACTTTCAAGCTTTATGAAACTACCCGCATTTATGATTATATTTATCAATATAACTTATGTACAAATACAAATTTGTAATATTCCGCAGGAATAAATAAAACAACATAGGTAAATAAAACAAATTATTTTAATAATAATAACACCTACCAAATTTTATACCTTACAGGTTGATTAATTAACTTTAATCTTAATTTTTTTAAACCAGTACCTTTTGACATTATTTTTCTGCAGTACTAAAATCCATTATTTACCTCTCGTGTGATGTCGATATTTTACAGCTACTCCAGTTTTTAGTATGTGTTTAGTTTGATCCTTCTACCATATACGAGATGCACTTATCTACGACGAAATGGTATACAAACTTTATCGATGGCAACTTCATTGGTGTATAAGACTTTCTGTAGTTAGTAGACTTTCTGTAGTAGAGTAATAACCATAAACTGTGCTCTGGGTCTACAGTTAATTTTCACTCGATTTTTCCTCCACTTGACTTCAAAAGACACAAAACACACGTAATAATACGAATCAAAATGCATCATCTTCCAAAAGGCAGGGTATTGCCAAAGGTATTGCGTAAGGTATTAAACAAAAGTTGACAGAAAATTATAACCTATAATTTGGCAAGACTTTGACAAGCGTCAAAAATGACAAAAATCTAAAGGCGAGTTCATACGCATCGGTGTCCGTTTGTCGTTCATCGTTCCGTCAAACCAATTAAAATGAAATACGATCTGTCATTTTTTAAATAAACCAATAAAACTGGTTAAAAACAACAAGACACGACGCATGACGGATTTATATTTAAACCCATCCATAGATAACTTAAAAATTATTAGAAACTTGTTTTAGTAAAATAAATAGATTGGTATGGGACGTCATCTGCTTTTCTTCTGTCATCGTCTGTCGAAATCTTACCTGAGAAAAAAAACATAGTATATATGGTCTTTTTATTGAACTACTGGCCTTCTCTGTTCATTTAGAACAATTGCTGATGTATCCTAAAAATAAAAAGAGACTATTTGGCATAGTGCTTTTTTTTATTTATATTTTTTTCCACATAGACATTATATTTTCTTGACTTGGCGAATGCATACTAATTTATCTTAATCTTCTGTTTTTCGTACCACAGTTTACAACTTTCCTTTGTAGGCTTTGTAGCAAAGTCATAGGCAAAGTTATGCGTTTCCATTCCCAATTTTACTCATGGTATTTACGTTCAAATGTTGTTGCAATATACTGCAACTTCCAGAAAATATACAGACTACCATATTTAGAGTAAACAGAGGGCAAATAATACGTTTCTTCTTATTATAGTGTTTTTCACAAGATTAACAACACAAATTAAAAATAATCCAGTCTGTAATATTAATTATCAAAGTTCTACGAATCTCTGGATCCCCAAAACACAATCACAAATTCTAAATCTTCTTTAAAGTGCTTTTAGTATTTTTTGTATTATTTAAATATACAGGAATGCTGATGAATTTTTAACTTTGTTTTTGAATAGGGCCATATTTACTCTGATATTTATAAAAGTGCCGTGCAAATGTTTATTGCAGAAATTGCATTTCTCTGATTATAATTCCCTACGCCACTGGTGAAATCCGGTCTGAGTAGCAATATTTATAGTTTCAAACATTAATTATAATACAGGATATTGAAAATATTACATGGAATTATTAAAAATAGTTTGCTTTGGTTGTGGTACAATAAGACATATTAAAAGCATTTTACATATTTTTACTGCTATAACGAAAAAAAATGTACATTTTATGACCACATAACAAAAGTTGTGTATCGATTTTTACCTGTGAAATATAATTCCAGCCACTTTTTTCTCGCTTCGGCCTTTGCAGCCATACTCTGAACATCTCACCATACTAAACAACACAGTTTATAAATTTCAAACAAAACAGTTGTTACAAAAAACATAAAAATTCGCCCGGTGTCACCTCGAAATCTTGTCACCAAAGTATGGCCGCCGATCGAATTTTGGCCTCACTATCCGATCACGGGAGAATATGCGTGTTACCCGTCCCCTCTCTTTCCTTGTCTAAGTTTTGTCCTTAGAGAAGGAAAGAGAGACTCTCTTTCCTTGTCTAGGGTATTGTGAGTTTTAGTGTCGTCTAAAGTTTATGGCAAAAATGGTTGTCGTCTTGGTGCACTCAGTAATGAGTTGTTCTAGTGTTTCCCCACCTTCCACATAGAATCTGCATTCGCCGTCGTTTTTTAGCTTCAATCTACTGAGGTGTTTGTTGAGGAGACAATATCTTGTTAAAAATCCTGTGACAATCCCAAAATTGTTCATACTTAAATCAAATAAAATTTTTGATTTTTCTCGGTCGAAAGTTCTGATGCACCCTTGCCTAACAACACAGGAAATCTTCTGAAGTAATATCATTAATAGTAATTCTACTTTTTGCATTTCTATAGAGATTTTAGATCAATAAAATCAAATGAAGAGACACGCCAATTTCTCTAAGAACTCCCCATAGTTTTGACCATTTGACTCGGGCTTTTTCGATAATCTGACGGACATTTAAAATTTGTTCACGTGTTCCTCAACCCCTTGTGAACCCAGCTTGTTCTGGAAAAATTTCTAGAACACTCAGGTATAGTTTTAAGAAAATCGGTAAGCTTTTCAGCTGCTAAAGAGCCGAATTTTTAACTGCCGACCGCATAGAACCGGCCTAAAACATCCGCTATGCGGTATATTGCACGCTATATAGAGCTTTCGTTCCGCAGCTGCCGAATTTAGAGTGATTTTTCTCTCGTAGAGCGCTCTCAAGCGGCACGGCTCTGCGCCCCAGTTGACGGCTCTGGAATGTAGGTCGCCCGACTGGAGAGAGCTATTTTTAGCCCGGGGGGCATCGATCGGGGGCCAACGGGGGGACATACTGCGGCTATTTCAGGAATTCGGACCCCTGTAGCGGCGTCGGTCTGAGGGGGTTAGGGAGCTGCTTGAATTATCCACTAAATGCTGCAGGTTAATGAAATATGCAATTATAATAGTAGAGAACGGTGTAATTTGGCGGTGTTTATCTGCAATGCGGTAAAAGAGAGAATAATCGAAAAAAATAACGTAAATATGGAGCAGCAAATTTTATCAGTCGTCTTTTTGTCTTGGTTTGTATTGGCTTGGATTGTAGATTGATTCCTGGAATATTACTTTTTTATTGATTCCTAGATATCTACTTTAGATGATCTGTACTTACTTTGCTATAAATATGGAAATCATAAATCATACAGGATGTTCAAAATTCTACACCAAACTTTCTAAAATATTAAATATTTTTTATTTGTTTTTTTTAATCGAACACCATACATATTATTTTTTTATTTTGAAAGTGATAGAGTTCTTGAACCTTAAAATATATTTTTTATTTTAGTTTTCTTGGGTGTTAGGTTCTGGTTTCTTCTTTTCTCTAAATTAAGCCTTAGAACAAATAAGGAGAAAAGCTACTTTTTTGTAGTCTTTAATCTTCAAAAAACAAACGTTGCGGCCAAAAGCCTTCATCTGTGTCAATATTTTGACATTCTTAACACCGATAAAGGTTTTTGGCCAAAACGTTTGTTTTTTGAAGATTAAAGACCACAAAAAAAGTAGCTTTTCTCCTTATTTGTTCTAAGGCTTAATTTAGAGAAAAGAAGAAACCAGAACCTAGTACCCAAGAAAACTAAAATAAAAAAAATATATTTTTTCTATTAGTTGGAGAGTTAAAAAATGAATTTTTTGTATTTAAAGTATTTCAAAATGTTTAATGGTTTCGCAGATACACGCAGTATTATTTCATATAGCGCTTTCAATGGTAAAATACGAGAGAAAAATCATTGGGTGGCTTTGATAAAAATTTACTGTGGAAAATGCCATATGAAATATAAAACTGCGAATATTTGCAAAACCGTTAAAAATTTTGAAATACTCTAAATGCAATAAATGTTCATTTTTTAATTCCTCCATCTATTGAAAAAATAATATAAAGAATGTTCAATTTAAAAAAAAAAACGAAGAACAATTATTTTATATTTTAAAAAGTTTGGCGTAGAATTTTAAACATCCTGTATAATTTATAATTTCCATATTTATAGCAAAGTAAGTACAGGTCATCTAAAGTAAATACCTAATATAGTTCTGATTTCAGAACAGTTCTTGTATTTTTAATATTTTTTTAAGAAAAATATATAAAAAAATATATATTTTTTATTTATTTAATAATATCTGGAGGACTTTAATAATATCTTTAGGAATTGAATAGAATGGATATAGAAAAATGGCGCAACTACTAGGCAGAATTACTGACAGAAAAACGACCAGAATTCCAAACAGTAGAAGATGAGAACAACCTTGCAGGCACTTTAATGATAAGCGAAAGAGAAGTACATCAAAGTCTCAAAAGAATGAAAAATGGACGGTCACCAGGTCCTGGTAATATTGTAGCCGAATTGTTAAAGTGTGGAACCCAAAGACTGCGCTGGCGTCTGGCAGAGCTATTTAACCAGTGCTGCTTGCAAAGTAAACTACCCCGAGAATGGCGGTGGCTCACATAGTGTCCATCTTTAAAAAGGGAAATCGTAACGACCCCACTTGTTATAGAGCATTAACAGTTCGGTCAGCAGACTTTTTGGAAAGGTGCTACAGGGTAGGCTCAGGGACAGTATTGGTGACAAATCTCGGAAGACCAAAGCGGATTCACACCGGGGAAATCTTTCACAGATAACCTTTTTGTCCTGCAGCAGGTGATGGAAAAAAAGATAGCAGTAGATCAAGAAGTCCATCTAGCATTTATTGATTTGGAGAAAGCGTACGACTCTATTCCCCGCAGCAAGATATGGGAAGTATTGAATATCTTAGAAGTAGATAGACCTTTGCTTAAGATAATAAAATAGCTATATAAAGAAAATGAATCGTACGTTAAGATAGGACACAGGCTATCTAATCCAATTAACACCACAAAAGGGTTGCGACAAGGATGCAGCTTATCTCCTCTGATCTTCAACGCTTACGTCGAATTAGCCCTTAGGGAATGGAAGACGAAATATCAAGGTATGGGAATACCCATTGGGGACAACACACTATTTACCCTGAGCTTTGCAGACGATCAGGTCGTGATTGCGCAGGACTCATACGATCTAGAGTTCATGACTAAGAGGCTTTATCAAGTATACAACAAATGGGGACTTCAGGTTAGTCTAAAGAAGACCGAATACTTAGCTGTCAATTCCAACACTTGTTTTGAAGTCTTCATTAATGATAACGTCCAGATTCAACAAGTAGACAAATTTAAATACCTGGGTGCTACTATCAACAACGAGGGTTTGGGCAAAGAAGAAATACAAACCCGAATTCAGAAGAGCAAACAAGTTATTGGATGTCTTAACAGCCTCTGGTGGGACCGAAACTTATCTGCAAAAACTAAAAAGAGACTTGGAAGAACATTGGTGTGAGTTCCAGTTCTTTGCTATGGTTCAGAGCTGTGGACTCTGAGTGCAGACGCGAAGCGCAAAATCCAAGTTGTTGAAATGGACTACCTT
Organism: Sitophilus oryzae; assembly: GCF_002938485.1. Taxonomy (NCBI): domain Eukaryota; kingdom Metazoa; phylum Arthropoda; class Insecta; order Coleoptera; family Curculionidae; genus Sitophilus; species Sitophilus oryzae. Next base: position 1,422,816 of record NW_022145617.1, on the reverse strand, counting down.
AGAAGAAGTGCAGGTATATCTAGGATGGAAAAAAAGACAAACATCGAGGTCAGGCGTATCATGAATGCATCGGAGGAGACAGTACTGGATCGAATCGAAAAATCCAGCTTAAAATGGTTTGGACATGTTCTGCGTATGCCGGAGAACAGGTGGCCAAAAAAGAGTTTTTCAATGGGCTCCCCAGGGCAGAAGAAAGAGAGGTAGACCTAGAAAATCCTGGAACGGAACGGTTACGGAAGCAATGGAAGCTCGTAACCTAGAAGACTGATGACGCTCTAAATCGAGATGTGTGGCGTAGGGTAACGGGAAGGCAGCAATAGGCTGTAGTTGGAAATGAGTATTAAATACTTAAACCAAATCCTGTTTATATATATATATATATATATATATATATATATATATATATATATATATATATATATATATATATATATATAATAATATCTGTGAAACTATCAAAATATATTTACTCATATTTTAGGATTAGATAAAGTGATCTGAAATTGGAAGCCAAAAATTCAATAATATACGGGGTGTTCCATTTAAAAAAAATATTCCGATCCACTCACACTTTTTTGAGCCACCCTATAGAAGTTAAAATATTTTCCTGAAATACATCCAACATACTTTAGGTATGCACTTAAACAAAATTTCCAAGTTTTTTATTCTAGGAGTTACAGATTACTAATTAAATTAAGATTACTACTAAATATCGAAAACTGGTACTAAGTGTATTAAAAACAGTTAATTTTAGACAACAATGTTAGAATTAACAATTTGCAATTACTGTTTTTGAATGTTCGTATCATTATTATCCCAGAAACAATTACGCATCTCGCCTAATGCGCTGTTGTCGTTGTTTCATAATGACTTCAAATGTTAATCCGCTGCGAGCTCATTTACGAGGTTCATATTAAACAACTGTTGTTATTTTCTAGAAGCAGAGTTGTGCGGCATAATGTACAGCATCGTTTGTATTGCAGTCTTTGTTTATTTGTAATTATTCAGTATTCAAACTGGGTTAATGTTGAGTGGATCTTATAATCAAACTATGAATTCCGCCTTTTAGCAACGATGTATTTAGGTATCTGTAAAACAAGTGCATATTGTTACAGGGTCGTATACAGGGTGTTCCTTAATGACATGCTAATATTTAAGGGGGTAATTCTTGGACCTATTCTAAGAAAAAAACTTCATGTGAATGTATGTCCTAAACTAGTAGTGGGAACTATCGAATGAATACTATCGAAACATTCGATAGTTGCAATTCATTCGAATAATTCGATAGCTAGTAAAAAAACATTCGTTGAAAACCTAATTTTTGCTCATATTTGCAAAAATCTACCTTCAAATTACTAAAAATTTATAATACGCCCCAGAGAAAGCTACAATTGAAATGCCAGCAAAAATATGATTTTGTCATTGTCAAATTCGATGTCACGATGTTTTTTTTGTTTACTAGAATTTCTGTGGTTTGAAAAATGTGGCCAATTTTTTCTGAATTGGAATGATCATCTATAAAAGAGTTAGTTGAATTGTTTGCTGTTCATTATTCGATAACTTGCAAGCCTCGTTCATACTACATACAATCCACATTAATTCAAGGAATAATCGAAATATTTGTAACAAATGGAACTTTATTAAACTATACTAATTAATAAAATGTTTACATAATTCCCCATTCACAGCCAAACAATTGGTACCCCAAATGATTGTGAAATTGACGCCCCACAATTCAAAACTGTTAAGGGGAGAATCTTTAGCATTTCAGAGAAGTGTCGTTTTCAGTTGATCTAAATTTCTGTATTTAATATGGCCATAAAGACGGTTTTTGAGTGTGCTTCACAGGAAGAAGTCGTTCGGCGAAAGATCCTGTGGTCTTTTCCTACTGTATCCCCAATAAAGGGGAGTCAATATTTTTCTTTTCCTCAACATGAAGAATATTCAAGTCATTATTATTTTCTTTTTATTTAATTATTTTTGTCTTCACACTTCCATGTGCATCATATCTTTTAGTGTGAAAACTGTTGGCTTAGTTTTAGTGCGAAAACGTGCTTTTAGTTTCAAAAACTGTTGGCTTATTCGGTATATAGGCTTTCCAAAGATTGAGCTGCAAACATATCTAACACAGCGCTGCAAACAGCTATCTAACAGAGCTGCAAACACTGCTATCTAACAGAGCTTCTAATGCTCAAACACTGCTATCTAACAGAGCTGCAAACATATCTAAACACATACTAAACTGCCCATCAAATTAAATACCACAGCGATTTTTTTACTAATTTTTAACTAACTTGTATTTTTTCTACCTTTCTTAAGAGATATGCTAACAAAACTGAAATTAACTTTAAAATTGTAGGATATTCGTTACTTTTGCAATGTGAAATTAAAAAAAACTACTAAGTTGCAGCTAAACTACAGATTCTTAGACACAAAAAGCGTTTTTAAAAAAAAATGAAATACGTGTCGAGCTTTTATATTAACCTTAATGGCTGTTAGGTTCAGAATATTAAAAAAATAATTTTACTTTTTCGCTGGTCGTATTTTTAAGAAGTTGTATTATTACCGTAGTACCTGTATTAAGCTGCGTTAGTTAAATATTTTTTTTTAAATTTCACATTGTAAAAGTAACGAATATCCTACAATTTTAAAGTTAATTTCAGTTTTGTTAGCATATCTATTAAGAAAGGTAGAAAAAATACAAGTTAGAGTAAAAATTGATTATCTTTTATTCCCGATGAGTTATCGTAAACATTCCAAATACATCCTGAGATATTAGGCTTAGCTATACCCAGAACTTATAATTCTAGTTAAGTTTTGTTTTTTAGCAAAATGGCAGCAACACAAAAATTACATTCCTTTCTTTCACACCCTGTATATCATAGAAAACTAAATTTCATACAAAATTTAGAAAAAAACAGATCAATCTACGAAAAACGACCTTTAATATGCTAAAACAATCAACAAAATTGGTCCATTTTTTTCAAAGTTACAACTCGTTGAAAATGAGTAAAAAAATCGCTGTGGTATTTAATTTGACGGGCAGGTTATTTCCAGCAAAATGCCTAACCTAACCATCGTAACCTTTTCAGAAGTTGTTAAATTCATAATTATTTTATACAAAACCAGCGTATACCCGCGACTTCGTTGGCGTTGAATTAATAATTTGTAATGTTGATGATAAAGCAAAGTAAGAATTTCCATTAACATACAAACTGGATAAAATTTTCTCACACTTATGTCAGCATGTGAAAAAACAATATGGCGATATTATTATATGCTTGGTAACTTGGTAATATTTTAGGAGTAGTTTCATTTAAAAAATCTTAAAATATGTAAAACAACAAAATAAAATATACGTGTTTAAGAGTTTTTTCGAAAAACTCACCGGTTTTTAAATAAAAAATATTCTAATATTTGAGGGGTGCTTTCGACCCCTTAGCCCACGGCCACAAAGCGTTTTTAGCGTTTTGCGGTTTTTGCGTCTCAAGCGCTTTTTGCGATTCTACCGTTTTAAGCGTTTTTATCGATTTGTGTCCATTAAAAACACGCAAAAGACGCGGCAGGTTTGCAGTTTCTATCAAGATGTCAATTAGTAACGTCTTAAGCTCGTGGATTCCCGGCCCGTCCAACAATCAATCCTGTGAGAAAGAGATAGGCGAGATCGGCGCCGTTAGCGTTGAAAAGACGAAGATAAAAGATGCTGGGATTGAATTGTGGACGGGCCGGGGCATATATTCGTAGACAAACACAATATACTGCTAGTGCCAGTGGTGTGTGTAAAAATAATAATTATTATTTGCCATTTATATTACGAATTTTAGTTTATATGTGTATAGTTTTTTTATATTGTAGTGTTGTGGTTAGTACTTGTCATAATTATAATATAATATAATAAATAATCATAATTATATAATAGAATAGTAAATATTTCTAGTTGCTAATGCAATTTTAGGACATGATTCATGAAACATTTTGGAGTGAAACTTCTTTACGCGCTCTGAGAGTAAAAATTCAAAGCCGTGACATACGAGCTAGTGAGACGGCTTTGACACACGAGCTCGTTGTAACGAAACGTGTTAACGGCTTAGAAATACGTAGTGACGCGACGTGTATTTGTGATCAGTACACGTGTTTATCTAAAATATAATACAAATTTTGTTAAAGTGAATCAAAATTACATGTAAAAAAATTTGTTACACGTAAAAAACTATTTTTATCATTTTACGCGAATAAAACGGTTACACGTAATAAACTATTTTTTACGCGTATAAAACTATTTGTTACTGGTAGAAAACAATTTTTTACGCATATAAAAATATTTTTTACGTGTAAAAAACTATTTGTTACACGTAAAAAACTAATTTTTACGCGTCAAAAACATTGTTTCTGGTAAAAAAACTTTTTTACCCAAAAAAAAACTATTTTTACGTCAAAAACATTGTTTCTGGTAAAAAAATATTTTTACGCGTCAAAAACTTATTGTTTCGTGTAAAAATTATTTTTACGTGGAAAAAATAATTTTTACGCGTCAAGAACTTATTGTTTCTGGTAAAAAAAAATTTTTACGGAAAAAAAAATTACGTTACACGTAAAAAACTAATTTTTACGCGTCAAGAACTTATTGTTTCTGGTAAAAAAACGCTTGTTAGGCAAAAAAAAATTACGTGTAAAGAACTATTTGTTACACGTAAAAAACTATTTTTTACGCGTCAAAAACTATTTGTTTCTGTTAAAAAAACTTTTTTACGCAGAAAAAACACTTTTTACGCATAAAAAACTATTTTTTACGCGTAAGAAAATATTTAATTTATTTCTTTTTCAAGATTTCAAGCTACACTTTTTCAAACATTTCCTTCAAATTTTTGAATTTAATAGACCCTTCATAAACAGTAGATGTTCTTTATAAAAATATTTTTAGATAATACCCTAAGATGAAAAAAAATGCATACTATTTAATTTGTTTTTATTGTATTATTAAATATAACGTCCGCCTATGACGGGGTCCCATCTTAGAAAACGCTAAAGACGCTACAGAAAACAAACTGATTTGTTTTCATTTGCGTTTTTTGCGGGACATGTCGAACGTTACATGCTTTTGGTGTGGCCACTCCTATATAATCCTGTTAGTTTGTTTTAGTCGCTAAAGACGCTTCACGCTAAAAACGCAAAAAACGCTTTCTGTGTGGCCGTGGGCTTAGAATTCGCGTTTCGAGAAATCCCTTCTTATCGAACCTCTAAAGTCAGTTTGTTTTCCAAAAATCAGTTTTTTACGTCAAGCGCTTCAAGCAGGATCGTGATTAATCGATGACCAGGTTTTTTGAAACACCTTGACCTTTTCAAAATTAACATGGGATTACATAACACGGTATCTATATAAAATCAACTAAATTCTGATAATAATACTCTAAATACATAATAATGATAATACATATAGTATGTAATGTAAATTCAAACAGATTTCTTTTTTTTTCAGCCAAATTGGATGGCGTGAAGACCTACATGCGCATGCGTCGTGTCCCTTCACATCTCCAGGTCAAAGTGATCAAATGGTTTGACTACTTGTGGCTCACCCAGAAGTGTTCCGACGAAGAACGGGCAGTGTCCTGTTTGCCCGACAAACTTAAAGCGGAAATCGCCATCAACGTCCATTTGGACACCCTGAAGAGGGTGGAAATCTTTCAGAACACCGAGGCAGGCTTCCTGTGTGAATTGGTGCTAAGGCTCAGGCCGGTACTGTTCTCTCCTGGTGACTACATCTGTAGAAAAGGTATGTTTGGGTATATAGGGTGGTGACAATTTCGACGCTCAACATTGGCATTTCAGAAACTACGAGAGATACGAATTAAATGGGACAAAAGTTGCGTAATTGGAAGTTTGACAAACACCTATGAAAAAAACCCCGGTGTCTTGATTAGTTTCGGATTTATGTCAATAAAAATGAAAATAATACGTTTATTTTAAATGACAATATCTTCAGAACTATTGTATCCATTGCAACGTAAGTTGGTAGTTTTATATTTTTGACCTCGGGCAATTAAATGCCCTTTTCAGAAAATTTCTAAGCCTTCTAGATGTCGCACAACAGTCAAGTTTTTGTTTTCTTATGGCCGCCATTTTAAATTTTTATACTATTAGATAGAGCAAAAAATAATCTATACGGTGGTATCGAATTTTTATTTATTATTATGTAAATTCACTAAAAAAATTAGATTTTTTAAAAATTTGCTCAAAAGATCAAGTCTGCCTTGGAAATCCAATTGACACTTTATATGACAGCAAGTTAATTTTTGTTTACTCTAAATTATTAAGTGTCAAATCTGGAAAAAAATTTATAGTAGATAGTGTAAAGTGTATTAACAGTCAACGATATATTCACAAGTGAGGAAACACGAGATATGTACGATGTTTATTTAATAATATAATAGAAATCCCGATATAGCATGCGCAAGTTATAGGACATTGTATCTTGAAAGGACACATTCCAGTATTTTCGCAAGGATTTTCAATTTAGCAGTTGCTGGTAGCTTTTAAAAAACAAGAGGGCAATATTTTAAAAGGCTTAATGATATTAATGTGCCAGCTCAGATTGAAATAAATCCGGAAACTTCTAGCAGTAAAATAAGTCACGAGTGTTGTATAAGGGATTCTTGCTGGTGATCACGAAAGAAGATTACAATTTTGAAAATGGTTTTGGGAAAGTGTTCAAACTGTTCCCTTTTTTCTAGAAAAAAATATTATGGACGAACGAAACTTTATTTAGAAATTCTGGTACATTTGACAGAAAAAAATTCACATTATTATGCAAAAGAAAAGACAACAAATAAGATATTGTTTGAACGTCTGGGCTGGTAACAATAAAATTTTAGGTTCTGTATTGACCTGTATTGAACTCTACTATACAATTTTTGTGCATCCAGATTTGACACTTAGTAGAATAAACAAAAAATAACTTGTTGACATATAAAGTGTCAATTGGCTTTTCAAGGCAGACTTGATCTTAGGCGAATTTTTAAAAAATCTACTTTTTTAGTTCATTTACACAATAATGAATGAAAATTAGATACCACCGTATAGACTTTTTTTTCGCTCTATCTAATAATATAAAAATTCAGAATGGCGGCCATAAGAAAACAAAAACTTGACTGTTGTGCGAAATCGAGAAGGCTTAGGAATTTTCAGAAAACGGCATTTAATTGCCCGAGTCGAAAATAGTCGACTTTTTTGACCCATCCTACTGTATATGTATATTTTTTGTATTTCCTGCGTCAAACCAGTTTAGATTTTTTTGACACCAATTGACTAATTCCTTTCTGTTTTCCCGTCAACAGATGTTCCCTTTTGCAGATAATTCTTAATGAGCCTTTATCTATAAAGAAAAAAAAACGGTTTAAGCTTATTCGTTTTTGATAGACCAAAGTTCTTCATTACTATTACAAACTTTTCTTATATCGCTTTGGTACCTAGTTTTGCCAAGTTTAAAGTTAAACAGCCTAAAGTCTTCTTTTAACGTTTGAGGGCAATCAAACTTTTCACATGTTCTTTGACTTTCCCATTAAGACCGTTCATTACTTTCATTAGAATTAACGATCCGCCATTTTGGGGCCTAGGGGTTCACCGAAAGTTTAACAGAGGGTGTGGAGATTACACGAGAGATGGACAAAAAATCTATACTTTCTGAAGTGGTCCTTTAGGGAAAATTATTTCAGGTGTATTTAATAGGTAATATTTAAGCTATTACATATACAGGGTTATTCACTTCATTCGAGACGGAGTACTGTAGCCACATGATTAGATTTTTAGAAATTGTAAGTGATGGGTACAGAGTGTCCCAAATAAATAAAAAATACACAGAAAAAAATACGTGGAAAAAAAATTGTCATAAACCTATGTCGTATTATGACATAAACCTAGCATCGGTGTGCAACGGGCAAAAAAAATATCCCAAGTTTCTGTTGAATCGTCATGAATGTTTTTAGACATTTGAATTAATATACATATGTTTTGGTGACTGAAGTAGCGACAATAAAGTCACGAAACGTCGCAAACACATAATTGTTTCCTTTCGGGCCTTCCCAAACACCCAAGCTTTTTTTTCTACGTACTAACTACTGGGAGCTACCAACAATCAAATAAAAATATAATAATACGTCTTTTGATGATAACAATGTTATTTAATAATGATTTTTTACCCCTCAACCGAAGAATCGTACTTCTTCAGCTAATGGTAAACTGCTGATTGGCACATTCCATCCAGTTCGAAAGGGCCCAATCCAGGAAAGTTTTCGCGTTATAATTCTGTTCTAATATATTCTTTTGATGATAATAATGTTATTTAATAATGAATTTTTACCCCGCAACCGAAGAATCGTACTTCTTCAGCTAATGGTAAACTGCTGATGGACACATTCCATCCAGTTCGAAAGGGCCCAATCCAGGAAAGTTTTCGCGTTATAATTCTGTTCTAATATATTCTTTTGATGATAATAATGTTATTTAATAATGAATTTTTACCCCGCAACCGAAGAATCGTACTTCTTCAGCTAATGGTAAACTGCTGATGGACACATTCCATCCAGTTCGAAAGGGCCCAGTCCAGGAAAGTTTTCGCGTTATAATTCTGTTCTAATATATTTTTTTGATGATAATAATGTTATTTAATAATGAATTTTTACCCCTCAACCGAAGAATCATACTTCTTCAGCTAATGGTAAACTGCTGATGGGCACATTCCATCCAGTTCGAAAGGGCCAGTCCAGGAAAGTTTTCGCGTTATAATTCGGTTTTAATATATTCTTTTGATGATAATAATGTTATTTAATAATGAATTTTTACCCCCCAAACCGAAGAATCATACTTCTTCAGCTAATGGTAAACTGCTGATGGGCACATTCCATCCAGTTCGAAAGGGCCCAGTCCAGGAAAGTTTTTTCGTTATAATTCGGTTTTAATATGTATATATATATTCTTTTATAACAACAAAGACGTTTGTCTCTGTTTTTATAAATAAGCATTCGTGAAAGAATGAAATAAAATTTATAAGATGTTACTAAACATATACAAAATTCAGTTTTTTTGGTATGTAGTTTGAGTTGTAGTAGATTAACGCAAACAGTAAATTAATGTAGTTCGAATACTCGTGGATCATATTAATTGGTTCTCTTTTATAAATATTTAAACAGTTTTTTTTTTATTTTATAATGAAATAAGCGAACTGTATCGACAATATTAGTATCTGTACTCTTTGAAAATATGTTACATCTTTAAAAATAATCTAGAATATCTATATTCCATGGGTATATTGATAAAGAGGTCTAAATTATAAGAAAATATATTTTCTAATAATAGATTGACTCTATAGACAATTAAATTGTGCATCTGATTCCCGTAAAATATACAGGGCCATTTAAATTAAACAAGTTATTGCCGGTTAAAGCTAGTAATTATTTAAAATAAATTTTTAGAGACTCTGTATGAGACAGTATTATGAACTGTATCTTTAGTAGTTCTTCAACTATCCCATTACCAACAATTTCTAAAAATCTATTCGTGTAGCTACAATATTTAGTATCGAATAAGGTGAATAACCCTGTATATAATTTTAAAATAAAAGATGGTTTTCTTATGCTAATTTACTGATCCTAATTAGCAATAAAGTAATTAGCAAATAGTAAATTGATTTATTATATAGAGAAGCTGAACAAATTGGGCAATCTTCGGATATATTTTGTATTTTTTTAAACTTACTTCAAATTAATAGTAATTAAACTAAAACAGTATATTGTTGTAATAATTAATTTTAAAATTAAATGATTTGCAGTGAAAAAGTGCTTGAAATGAAACTATATTCATGGAAAAACGTATTTTGTTTCCAAAAGCGGAAAAAACTGAAAATTAACAAAGAAAAATGCACAATACTGTACTAATGCATGTGAAAAATTTAACGAACAGAGCAGATATTTGTTTCGCAAACTGTCTGTTATTTTTGGCGCATTTTTTCGCGATAATATTTTAAAAATAGCTACGTCGATCTATAAAAGTCTATTTTTAATATATATTTTTTGACGGTATCATTGTTTAACTTGATTTGTCAAAAAAAAATAAAAGGCCATTTTAACATTTTATGGCTGGATAATATACCGTGGTCTTAAAACTACTACGTATGCCTATTAAAACGTCCTGTATTTTAACTATTATGTCAAGTGCTTAAGTGGATATATACCGATTTTCACAGGGAATAAAATTTCAGGGTAAATGTAGATTGTATGTGTCCCCCTTTCTTGAGTTATTATAACTCATTATACAATATGCAGTCACAGGACTTTGACAAAAGCCAATATCTGAGACGGTCTTACAGAGGGTAGTTCTCCATCTTCAATACCAGACTTACCAAACTTTATGGCACGAATGGTTGTCATCTCGGCGCACCCAGTAATGAGGTGTTTTGATGTTTCTCCATTTTCCCTACAGAATCTGCAGTCTTCGTTGTTTCATGGCTTTTATCTACTAATGCGTTCATTGAGGAGACTTTCTCTCTTCAGTTCTTCATCCTACGTAAGAGTATGGTGACATCATGTGTTGATTCCCCTCACTTCCTCGGACCAAGTTGTTCGACACTGCGCCATATGTGAGGCTTCGGGGAGGTTGTGGCCCACTAGGCTTTTGACTTGGTCTACCCACCTCTTAGATGACCTTCCACGTCGTCTTCTCTCCACCATCAGTCTCTTAATTGAGGTGCCATTTCTGGCAATATGGCCAAAATATGGATGTTTGTTCAATGAGTCGTCCAAGGTATTTGCAGCAGCCGTCGATATACCCACATCTCCAAGGCGTTTATTCTTTGCTTATCACTGATTGAAGAGACTTCTCCTTAAATTTAAAATACTTACTACCCATCAATTTGGATTTCTAAGTAACAGTTGCACAAATGATGCTATGTTCGACCTTTTTAATAATGTATACTCTAGCCTGAATAATCATCACTCTACAGCTACAATTTTCTATGATTTCTCTAAGGCTTTCGACTGTGTAAATCATAATATCTTAATTAACAAATTGCAATACTATGTATTCAGGGGAGTGCCGCTCGAATGGCTCAAGTCATATCTTGGCAACAGAAGGCAACTTGTGAGGATTGATACGTCTATGTCTTCTTGTAAGCCTATAGAATGTGGTGTCCCTCAGGGTTCAGTACTTGGCCCTATTTTGTTTGTGGTGTTTATCAACTACATTGCAAATCTAGACATTAGCGGTAAAATCTGCCTCTTCGCGGACGATACTAGTTTAACTTGAAGCGGCCCGGATGTTGCGGCACTATATGATACTATATCCAGTGCCTTACGCACCATTAAATCTTGGTCCGATTCTAATCTCCTATGCCTCAACCAGAGGCGCAACTAGGGGGGGGCAGGGGGGACTTAGCCCCCTAGATAACCAGTGCGTGTCGTATAAAATTGGTTTTAACCTCACAAGAATCTTATCTTATAGTGACCTAAGCCCCCCCCAAAAGACTTTAGCCCCCCTAAAGTATATGTCTAGTTGCGCCCCTGGCCTCAACCTATCAAAAACTAAAGTTTTGTCATATAAAAGTACTATACAACCTCTTGTACTTAATAACACCACTATTGACGTCGTGGACTCGTCGTGGACTTGTAGACAACTCGTTAAAATGGAACTTTCACATCGAAGCTCTATCAAAGAAACTAAGCGCTGCCTTTTTTGCGCTAAGATCAGTTTCTAAGGAGCTTAACTTATCAACCTCTAGAATAGCCTATTATGCCCTTTTTGAATCACATCTTTGTTATGCCCTTCCATTCTGGGGTACTGGCTGCGCAACAAAATTTGATCGTATTTTCAGACTTCAAAAGAGAGCAGTTCGATATTTATTGGGAATGAACAGTAGAACTCACTGCCAGAATTTCTTTAAAAATTTCAAAACACTCACTCTTCCTTCTTTATTCATTTTTGAATCCGTTTGCTTAATCCGCAAGCACATACTGCTATTCCCGAAATGCAATCCCATAACTATCCACTTAGGAATGCGGAGCACGATCTTTATCTGTCAACCCCTAGCTCAGAACTAGTTAAAGGCTCAATACTGTACAATGCCAAAAAAATGTACAACCATCTGCCTCTGAATATCAAGTCGCTTTTATTCTCTCCCGCATTTCGCAAAGCTATGAAATCATATTTACTATAGAGAGCCCTATATGCGGTAAACAACTTTTTTGTTGATGTTTAATCATGAACAATTTTGAGGTTTAAAATGTTGATCATCTCACACACTGGTCAAGGGTCAAGTATTTAAAAAATTTAAAATTTTATAACTCTTAAAATTATATCTATTTACTGCTTACTATTCTGCAATTGTATGTCCATGTATGTACTTTTTGTAATTATAATGACTTAAATTTTTTTGAATTGTATGATTTGTATTGTTTATTTTTTGTTGTTTGTATATATTTTTTTTGTGCTTTTGTTTGTTTTGTGATTTGCTTTGTCGATGAAGCTGTTTTAGCTTTTTGCACAATAAAGCGTTGTTTGTTGTTGTTGTTGTTGTTGACTGTCCTGTTAAAAACCCCGTGACAATCTTAAGATTGTCTTTACTTAAATCAAGGAAAATGTTTGATTTTTTTCGGTCGAAAGTCCTGAGAAATTTCTTCGAGTGTTTTAGACCGTTGGAGGATTCCCATTCCAGGTTACGGATGGACTCTTCCAGGTTCTTGAGTTCCATTTTAAGTCGGTTTTCACTTGGGAAGCAGAACAGTTCTGACCCAGTTAATGGAGTGTTTGCTCCTTTTCTAGCTAGATCGTTTGCTTTTTTATTGCATTCTATCTCTTGGCGTGAGTAGGAAGACTTTATTTTCTTTGCCTAATTTGTTCAGCTTCTCTAGGTATTCTTTGGTCAACTTCGAACTGATGATTACCCAGTTGATCACTCTTAAGGTTGCTTGACTATCGGATAAGATGGTTATTTTTTGTTTACAATCAACCAAGCAATCAATCAATCATTGCTTTATTGTTATAAAATTTCTCTTGTTTACAAATCTGTGACAAATAATAAATAAACAAACATAAAACAAATAATACAAAATATACAAAACTTTGTCAAAATAATAAAAAAAAACAAAAATACAAGATAGCACAAAATATACAACAATCTTACAAATACGTTCATTATTTTAAGAGACCTAAATTAAAAAAAAATAAATATCTACAAATAAAAATAGAGTAGAGTAGAATAAAAATATTTCCCGACAGTCAAACAAGTAAGTCGGATCTACCAAGAATCAGCGAAAAACTCCTTCAAGTCATAATATGCCCTCGCAACCAGCAAGGACTTGACAGCCCTTTTAAATGCCCTATGAGGATATATTTTTCTTATATTCAGTGGCAGGTGATTAAATATCTTTTTGCCACTGAAAACAAAAGATTCGTGGACGAAACTCGATGATGGTATGGGGAGCATGACCACATAGGATTGTCGGGTGTTAAAGGCTAATAGTTCCTATCTCAGTTAAATGTTAAGAATATATTCCGCTGTAATTTCGGGTCGCTCACAGGGGTCGGGTAAAGCGGGTGTGTGGCCGAAGGAAATATATATTATATTTCAGAAATCTGCCTAAGGCTTAGCCCGAACCTGTCTTGTTAAATTCCAAACATACGTGCTTTAATTTAGGCTTGATTAAGGTTTGCAGATCTTCAGCATTTGCCATAAAATAGCGAGCAATTTGTTACAAAACTATATAAATTATATATCACTGTAATGACAAAACTTCAATCTATTTCCGTATCGTAACGGAATTTTAAATTATGTCTTTATATTCCAGAAAATTTAGTCCAAACATAAGGAATATTTTGTTGATGTTTGACCACCAAAATCTTAAAAACAAAGAAGTTGTCTAAAAATGTGCTACAATACGGATATAGTATAATCCTTTATCTTTAATTTTCATCTTTATTTGTGTAAAAATACCTAGCTAGTTTTACATAAAACGTTAAATGCCGAACGCTTATTTTGCTCCTTTTTTGGACTATTGAAATGGACTCTTATGCCCAAGGAATTATGAGTTTTGTATTATAAAATATTGAAATGTTTACTTTGTTGCAGGCGAAGTGGGTAAAGAAATGTACATAGTGAATCGGGGAAGGCTACAAGTGGTCGCTGACAACGGCAGGACAGTGCTGGCCACCCTGAAAGCGGGCAGTTACTTCGGTGAGATCTCCATCTTGAATATGGGCACGGCAGGTAAATGGTTGGGTAAATATCGTCGGCAGGAGCGAAGCTGGGACAGCCGCCATCTTGTATTATATCTTTTTTATCTTACTCATATTATATATTCTCCCTTTTTTTCATATACTTGCTGTTTAAAACCCAGATAAGTGGCGCACAATTCTTTCTGAGCCTTTGTTCTGTCGAATATTTTTTTTCTAAAATAAATGAAAAAGTTTTCTTATTTTTAAGCTAACATTATCGAAAGCAAAGTTACGTTAATTATGGCTATCATAATTGGTAGGTAAGATACAAAAGTAATTTTGGATTTAATTGAACTTCTTTTATTTTATTTAGTGTTAAGTTTTGGTTAGTATCAATTATACGCGTATATAAGTGTTTTTTATGTTTTTATGCTATATAATACAAAAATTAAGCTATAGATAGTGTCATTGCAGTCTCGTTGGATTCTACTATAATAGAAAATTACTACCCTATAATAGCAAAACGGTCAAAATCAATTTTTTTTCAATTTTCAACGGTCAACTTTCGTCACTGTGACCTGCGGACAAAACATACTAAACTAACCAAAGTTGTTTGAGCCAAACTGGGTTTACGTGACTTAACTTCATTTAGCCCAGGACTGACATCGGACTTATGTCAAAAATTAACATTAATAAGAAAGATTAAAAAAGGATAGAACATTTCCAGACTCACAAATCTATTTCCAAAAAAATATTTTTCCCGAATTTTAAACTACACCATTTAAAATAATAAATTACTACCTTCTTAAAGTTCCATTAAAAATAAAGACGTCCAAGTAAATGGCGTCTAGGGCTTGACCTGGCTAAAATTACCATCGATTGTCATTCCCCAGCCGTCTTCGACGCCGTTTTTTTTTTCTTCGATCGTATGGTATATTTCTCTTGGTTATTCAAAAAGTGTTATATTTCAGGGTGATTAACCATTTTTTATATAAAATTATAATTTGTTTTCGAATAGATATCATGTAAAAATCTATTTCTGCTTTTTCGAAGTACCATACGCCCACTTTGCAAAGCGTGGGTCGTTACGTTACATACTACAAATAACTCAACAGGTTTATTTTATAAAAATAAATATAAATCATAAAAATTTAAAGCTATTTTTAGATTACAGCTACATTATTTCTAGATGTTACGTAAAAAGTGATGTTGTATGAAACAGAGCAACTTTCTAGCAGTCTGGAAATCCAAAATTAAATCTGATTTTTAGTCTATATCTATTATATCTAAAGATACTTATATCAGATATACATGAGGTATTTTTGAAGGAATTAAATTTTATATATAGTTAAAATTTTCGATTATAATAATTAAAATTCAAATGTTCATAACTTAATATTCTATGATCTACATTTCTTCTTAGTCTTAAATTTACTATATATTGTTTAGATACTATCTGTATGTTAATTTTGCTATTAGTTAGCTTAAAAACACTTAAAAACACTTAAATTCGCGTATAATTGAGACTAACAAGAAACATCTATACCTCTGTGGCGGAATCATAAAATCAAAATCAAATAGTTATCAAAATAAAATAGTTACTTTTTGCTGCGTTAACCCAACGGAGACCAGTTTGTTAGCAGTGATTTCCTAATACACAAATTTGCCTACCGGACAAAAAATGTTTAACGTTTAGAATAATTTATCTCTTCCCGTCGTCGGAAGAAGAAAACAAAAAAAAATTATATAAAACATCTGAATTCAATCATTCAAGAACACTTTGTTTTTTTAAACAGATACGTTTATAAAAACTGTTGACGTTCTGTTAAAATGACATTATATCAAGTTAAACATCAAAATTAACAATTATTATTACCTGATAACAATTACTTAATGATGTAAAACCAAAAAGCCTCAAACTTTCTGTTTGATTATTGTTTAATTTGTTTTTAATTTTTACTTATTTTTAATTAGACTGTATTAAAAAAGCATCTGTTATTTTTCGTTTAGAGTACAAGTGGCGAAATACCCATTGGACTTTTTTTTAAATAAAACACTAAGTAAACTCCAAAATGTTTAACTAAATCTAAAATTGCAGCTTACTTATCTATTATGTTAAAAAAACAACTATTTTAGATTAGAGCTAAGTATTTTTGAAGGACTTAAAGATTATAGTTAAATTTTTCCATTATAATCTAAAATTCAAATATTTTTTATCATTGTAATATTCACATTTCTTTTATATCCAAATTTACATATTATATTTTTTGGATATTTATTATTTATTAAATAATATATTAATTAGCTTAAAAACACATATACGTATATGCTTGTAATTGATACTAGCAGATATTGTAGAATAAATAAACTCCAAAAGTCAAGTTAAATCCAAAATTAGAGGTTTTTTAGCTCATATATCTAATATATCTTAAAAAACACTTATACATGATGCTACTGATACTATTACTAGTTAAACATGATGTATTTTTGAAGGTATTAAAATTTATATTTAATATTTTCCATGATAATAAAAATGTATTTTTCATAACTTAATTTTCTATGAGAGTCATTTCTTCTTATTCCCCAATTTACATATTATGGTTAAATACATATTTAATAATTTTTATATTATTTAGAGTAAAGTTACATTGCAACTGGAGAATTGTGTGTCCTGCATGATACAATATCGGCATGTCGTATCAACCGATCCTGCCTGGCTTCATTTGATTTACCCCTGTATATAGAAATAAGATTTTCTTATTATTATAAGAGTGACATAAGTAAGTAAGTAACACCCCTGCTATTCCAGTAATGTCTCAAAGATATAATTTGTTGCTTATACCGATGTAAATGTTCGATGTTTCTTAACACCCTTAAATTCAGTTTCAAGTCTTATATCTAAGATATACCGGGTGTTTTTCAAAAGTAGCTCATCCCTATAACTTTCTTATTTTTTTCAGATAAAAAACGATATATTCAGTTATATATATATATATAGTTATATATATATATATATATATATATATATATATATATATATATATATATATATATATATATATATATATATATATATATATATATATATACAGTGTGACCCACTCAAGACCGGGCACCCTCCATAAAATCTGTGTTTATAGTCCGATTTTGATGATTTTTTTTTCAAATATAAAGTTTCAAAAAATGTACTTTAGAGCTCAATGTCATGTTATTTCACAAAAAACAAGGCCTACTTAATAAAGTTTTTGTGGTGAAAAATTTGCAAAATCATATTAGCGATTTTTTTTCAAAAAATTTGAGTACACCCCTACATTCGGCATCCCTCAAAACAGTTCTGTACCAAATTTCGTTTAAAAATATTAATTATTAATAATTCTGCAGTTAAATTAAATAATTCCCTATTTTTGCCAATTTAACGATGAGTTATAACGTAACCCTTGAAAAAAACAATCCACAACAATGGGTTTTATTAGCTGTCAATTCTTGCAGCGTAGAATTGAATATTAATTTAATAGCACGCAGAAAAGTGTTGTATCAAGAAATATTATTTGCATTATGGAACAATTAAATATTAGGGATAAAATTGAAATGATTCGTTTAGTGGGTGATAACTATCTTCAAGCAGGAGAAGCTGCCAGAGAATTTAACAACAGACATCCCGACAGACCTGCAGTAAGTAGAAGCACGGTTCAACGAATAAATAGAGTTTTTAATGAAACTGGTTGTGTGTCAAAATACTTACTAAAAAACAGAAGGCCGGAACATTGAATAAATAGGCGGAATGAGGAAATATTAGAATATTTTCGTAACAATCCTCGTGCAAGCATTAGAGGCGCCAGTGTTGATTTGGATATACCAAGGGAAAATATTAGGAGATGTTTGCGAACTAATAAAGTTAAACCCTTTAAACCAAAGATTTTACACACTTTGGAAAACGGAGATGATGTTAGACGATTGAATTCTGCTTATGGGCTCAAGCAGAGTATTTAAATAATAGAAATTTCTTAAAAGAAATTTTATTTAGTGATGAGGCAACATTTAGTACAAACGGAGTAGTATCCTCTCAAAATTCGCGATTCTGGGCAGTCGAAAACCCTGAATGGGTGATCAATACAAGAAGACAGTATTCTCAGAAATTAAATGTGTGGTGTGGCATACTTGATGATAGAATCATTGGTCCATATTTTTTTGAGAGAAATTTGAATAGTCCAACGTTTTTGAATTTTCTGATTAATGACTTTTGGGATGCAATACATAATTTACCATGCCAAACCCGTTTGAATTTAAAATTTCAATTGGACGGATCACCTGTGCATAACGCGGCAGTTGTCAGGGAATGGTTAAATGAAAATTTTGAAAATAAGTGGATAGGTCGAAATAGCCCGCTAATTGCTGGCCACCGAGATCCCCGGACCTAACACCCCTTGATTTCTTTCTTTGGGGTTTCTTAAAGCAACAAGTTTACAAGTCTAGACCTCAATCTGTAGATGAATTACGTATTAGAATTACAGAGGCTTCTGCAAATATTACACCACAGCAGCTTAGGAATGTAACTGTTAATCTAAGAAAAAAATGCGACAAATGTATTGAACTGAATGGAGGGCTGGTAGAAGCAACTAGAATTATTTGAATATGTTTAACTTATTATTCGGTTATTGTGTTGCTTGTAGTATTTTTATCATTGTTTGTAATAAAACTCGTTGTCGTGGATTGTTTTTTCAAGGGTTACTTGATAACTCATCGTTAAATTGGCAAAAATAGGGAATTATTTAATTTAACTGCAAAATTATTAATAATTAATAATTTTAAACGAAATTTGGTACAGAACTGTTTTGGGGGATGCCGAATGTAGGGGTGTACTAAAATTTTTTGAAAAAAAATCGCTAATATGATTTTGCAAATTTTTCACCACAAAAACTTTATTAAGTAGGCCTTGTTTTTTGTGAAATAACATGACATTCAGCCCTAAAGTACATTTTTTGAAACTTCATATTTGAAAAAAAAATCATCAAAATCGGACTATAAACACAGATTTTATGGAGGGTGCCCGGTCTTGATGGGTCACACTGTATATATATATATATATATATATATATATATATATATATATATATATATATATATATATATATATATATATATATATATATATATTCAGTTAGTTTCGGTCACTTCCTCTTTCACCGGAAATGACTACTCCTTTTGATTTTTAAATGATATCCACGGTATTTTTTACTTTATTTGATAGAAAATGACATTCTGACATATCATATGTCAACTTTTGACCTTTGAGCATGAAATATAGCGTTTTAAATTCAATCTAGTGTAGCATGGCTGCGTTAAAACTACCGTTTACTAAGTTTTAATCAAGAAGCCTTGGAACAATTGAACGAGGGTGACTCATTAGTATATTTGAAAAATGCATTTTACAAATAATTTGGTACAACATATACTTTGAATTTCGAGTCAAATTGTCGTTATGAGCACATACAATGCATTCTAGAATTTTAAAATACAATTTTTATAAGCGAAAATGTCATAAGTTGACATATGATACGTCATTCTATTCGGAATGTAATTTTCTATCAAATAAAGTAAACAAATACCAAGAGAACCATTTAAAAATATAAAGTTGTAGCCATTTCTGGTGAAGTAGGAAGTGACTGATACTAATTGAATACGTTAATCATTTATGTTATAAATTAACATACCAAATCTTTTTTATGTGAAAAAAATAAAAAAGTTATAGGGGTGAGCAACATTTGAAAAACACCCGGTATATAAAGAAGGATTATATTATCTACTTGTAGAATAGGGAAATGTAATAGTTAGAATAATATTGCTTTTATATTTTATAGTATCACTATGGTAAAAATTTCGATTTTAATGTATTTTAATGCACTTTACTATACTACATAATATATTTATACACTTCTTATAAACAAACACAGAATACTATAATACACAAGACACAAATATGTTAAAACAGTCTTTTTTTATTCGAAAACCGTTCAATATACAAGTAAAACTCAATGATGAAATGTAAATTGATGAATTAATATACAGGGTGTTTCCAAAAGCATGTGCCATCTCTCGTGAGCAGATTCCTCACGTAAAAATAAGATTTGTTAAAGTCTTAATATTCTTTCGATTTATTATAATTTTCTTCCAAGTACTTTTAGTGATTCCAATGATATTTTGAGGGTAAAAGTTACTATCAGTGCTACATATTTTAGTGCTAAAAAAGTGTCGATAAATTCACCAGGGACGTGCATATGAGTTATCACTGGAATATTTTTCAAAAATAAAACGTGCGCCACTGACTTTTTTTTTTGGATATCAAAATTGTGTAGGCCGTTTAATGCCAATTAAAAGTTATCTCTTGTTATTTAGTCGAATTTCAATAATAAATTATACTAAAATTTTAATCAGGAGTAATAAAATTAAATTAAAATAAAATTAATAAATTATATATTTTAATCAATTTATTATTAAATATAGTTACTATTAGTTATTATTCCTATTAGCCCAACCTACACCAGTTTCAAATAAAAAAAATAATGCTATTTAAAATAATTACAAAAAAACCTAATTTTAAAAAGTTTTAACATCCTGTAACTCTAAAACTATGCAATACCCATGTTCATAGAATTTTTTTCATATTTTTTGATGAGGAATCAATGAATACCTATTTAAAACTTTTGCAAATATTGATTTTATAATTTAATTTTTATAATTATATAATTTAAAAATAAATTTTAAAAGTTTGCTATAAGACTTAGATCAAGACAAATTAATAAAATTGCTTTTATCTGATCAAGGAGGCCGAAATCGACAAAACATCAAGAGACAACTTTTAATCGGCATTAAACTGCCTACAATATTTCGCTAAAGAGAGAAAAAAGTCAATGGTGTACATGCTGTTTTTAGAAAAACATTTCAGTGATAACCCATATGCACGTCCCTGGTATACAGGCCCGGCAATGGATCTCTAGGCATAGGAATTACATGCATCGGAATGAAACGCCTATAAAAAGTCTATGCTTAAACAGAGATGGACAACAACTTCCCCGTTTCCACTTCCACTACGACTGTCTACTTAGACAAACTCCAATAAGATAACAAATTTTGGAAATTCCGCCACCTCCCATCCACTCATGATACCCATCTCCCTGCCCTTTATTTATCGCCATTATTTTATTTCCCTTCCCGCGCCTCCGCACCTCGCTATTCCACTCCCGTCAGTTCATCACAGAGTTGCCAGGTCTACCGGTTTCGTCTGTAAGCTACCGATCTACCGATTTAAAGAAAAACCCAACGATATATTCAACTGCGTCTTTAGTTTTTACAATAGAAGCACTTTTAAAAAGCTGACTTATTTGACTAAAAATTAAGCGACTGCCGCGTTGGAATCTATATAATCTGACTTTATTATTGTTTCATTAAATTTTATTTAGTAATAACAGACATACAGGTCATCGTTCTGTCTAGTTGCAGAGTTACAGAGATATTCCTAAAAATCCTTATTACTCCTTATTAGGCGCGGGATTGGCGGCATGCCCGAAGAAGTTGATATCTTTTGAAAAGATTTTATTTCATTCATCTACTAAAGTTGAACCCATATTTTCCCCCAAAAAATGTAAACAAAAACAAAATTTAAGTTAAGAAACAACCTAAATTCGGACAATATTTAGTGATTTTCCCGTCAAAAAAATTTATTAATATGAAAAAAGAGTTGAGAGTTGCTACAGCTTTACCATTGAAATGAAATTAATTTTAGATATCACTGATCAAAATTTGTACAAAGGTAAAAAGTGACTGTTACACTAATTTGTGACTGCTATCCCTACTTGTTATAGTTTTATATGTTTTTATTAATATATTAATATTATTTAATTCAATATTTTTTTTTAATATCAAATAATATACCTAGCTATTTCTAATTCTTGTTATATTTATTATATTTGTATTTTATTTGAGTGATCTATTATTACGACACATAGGAATGCTAATTTTGGACTTAAATATTATATTTTATTTCGTTTCTGTACTTTTAATTTTTGTTGAAGATCTACCGAGAATTTTGTTCTCGTATGGAATTATAATCTAACAAACCCGGCAACCCTGTTCGTCTACTCCTTATAAAGTTTTTTTCGGCCTAATTCCTTTGTCACAGCCGCGGCTTTGTGAAGCGCCGCCGCCGACCGACTGTGTCGGGGCGACTGCTAGGAAGATCGTACAGTATTGCCATTTCATAGAATTGCACTTGCTATTTTAGAAATGATATCAAAGTTTTGCATGTTACTTTTCGTTTTAGAAAGAAGTTATGTGCCTAGAGAAAACATTCGTAAAATTGTTTCGTACTTTATTTAATATTTCATTAAGTAGGCAAGATAATGGGATTAGAAGATTTAGGATTTTGACAAGCCAACATAATTTCGATTTAATTGAATGGCAACACTGTCCGTCCTGTTTCTATTTTTTCGATTCTGTTCTATTAGTAGGCGGTAGCCCCCACACAAGCGTCTTAAAGACCCGCCCGGCGCCCCCTCTCGCAGGGGCTCTCTCGTCGTATCACTTCTATGATCGCTTCCCCTATACGATGGTAGGGAAAAGACACTTTATCCGTCTCTGTTGCACTGCAGTGTATTTTGCAGCCTTACCATCTTTTTTTATCGCATTGAAAACCTCCTATTGCTAATATTCCTTTGCCAGTAGTGTATATGTCGTTCCCTGGTGAATATGTATGTGTTTTAGCTTTAAAATATGTCGCATTTATGTAATTTTTACCCGAAATTTCATTCGAAACGCTAAAAGTACTCGGAAGAAAATTAAAATAAATCTAAAAAATATTCAGACTTTAACATCCCGTATGTAGGAAACAAAGCAGAAATGGACCTATGTTGATATGAAAAATAAATCCTATTTTTACGTGAGGAATCTCCCTATTAGAGATGGCATATGTTTTTTAAAACATCCTGTATCAAATAATGATGAATGAAATAAAAACGTACTGACATGAAGAAAAAGAAATAATTGTTTTCTGGAAACAACGCAATGGCGCACCATTTAGTTTAAGCAGAAGATAAAATTCAAATTATTTTTTAAAATTTTTAACAGCCAACGTAGATCAAAAATGAAGTACTTTAGACCGCATATTCATTAGCGATGGGAACTATCGAATGAATTTTAGACTATCGAATGGTTAATGAATGAATGATTTCAACTATCGAATGGTTTTATTCGAATAAAATCATTCATTCATTTGTATACTAAAGCATATGTGACAACCTCGCCGTGCGACTAAATGGTTATCGTTGAGCCACGACTATCGAATGCTTTTGATAAATGAAATTTAGTATTCGTTTGATTTTTGTATGCGTCAGTGCATTATTAGTTCTTCCAAATTTTTATAACTTCGCCGTATAAATACTGTGCTATTTTTGCATTTATTAAAATAGTTAAAATACTAAAATAGTAGTTATTTTTTAATTTTATTTATTGACGATTGTGTGCATGTGCAGGTGGTCAAAATTTTTCCGAAAATTTGTGTTGTTTTCCGTAGTCCGATCTTTCAGTTATTTAATTTTATATGGTATATGGTCTATTTTTTAATGGGAAATTTTGAGAAGTAGCAATTTTTAAGAGGGATGAGATGAACTTACAATTAATTTTAAAAATACATATTTGCATTTTAGATGTTTTAATAATATGAATTAGTTGGAACTTAATAATCATATTTAAGTAATGTGGTTAAGTAAATGGGGGGTTATCGAACTCAAACTATGGGGTGAGAAATTAAAATGAAAGTTTTACACGTGCCAATTTTAAAAAAAAGTTAACGATGTTTGTATTTTGTTTATGCTAATTCTCTTACATGTAGTTTTTTGCGAAGAAATATTTCATTTATTTTTTAAAGTAAATGCCAGTAAAAGTAATATAATTAATTAATATAATTTTTAAATAGAGATATAAAGCACCTAATATAAATAATTTTGATTTCTAATTTTTTATTTATATTTTCGTTCCATTACACTGCATGCTTAGAAAATTAATAAATGTTTATATTTCATGATTTTAAAATTTGTTGTTAATATAACAAATTAGTTCTGTAATTATTATTATTTAACAAACCAACGTTGCCAAAAAATTTAAAGACTATATTATTTTTAAATAGGATCTAATATAAATAATTTTGACATCTAATTTGTTGTTTATATTTTGCTACTACTTAAAAAAATATTGATATTAAATCATTTTAAATTTTGTTGTTAATAGGTATAACAAATTATTACTGTTATTATTATTTATTAAACCAGTCTTTGCTTAAAAACATTAAAAATCACTTTCATGTTCTTACATCCAAAATAACAAGTATTATTGCAGTGTAACAACAGAATATTAATAAAAAAAAATGCAGAATATATAGACATACTATCCCTAACTAACTAAAGCCAAACAATAATATTCTTTGCTAATATCAACTAATGCCAAAATATGGCAACAGCGCCCTTCATAATGTATTTTCTGTGTAAATACTAGCACCTCAATAAAAAAAATAATGTGTCCTTATCTATATCTGACTCCGCAAAAAATCAAAGATGCCGGCTTCTTTCATAGCATTGCCACCGACTGCTGTCGGGTTTCTCGGAAAGAAACCTACGTCGCCGGGCGACAACTAAAATTCAGTTAATATTTTATTATAATCGATCCTGACGAATAAATGAATTTCATAAATGAATGAATTTTATAAATGAATGGTTTTTGCTGCCGAATTACTAGAATACAATATTTCAAGGCAGATGACGGATCTATTCGATAATTTTTATTCGAATAGTTTTCAACGAATGTTTTCTTACTAACTATCGAATTATTCGAATGAATTGCAACTATCGAATGTTTCGATAGTATTCATTCGATAGTTCCCACTACTAATATTCATATAAAATGTTAAATTACACTCTATTTTTTTAGACTGCTTTAGAAACACTCTGCATAGTTTCTATTTTTAAAGAAGACTTTTAATCGTTTGCTGTAGCTGTCATTATGCCAAAAATCTAACTTTAAAGTGTGTTTTGAGACTTCAGGGTGAGATATTTACTACAAAATGCGATGCTTGAAAAAAGAGCCAACTGGAAATGAGCCAAGCATACAAACATAGATACATGACTGTCCTCTTTGTAGCTCTTGCCAAAGTCGTAGAAAAATTCTGGCAAAATAATTTAACCTAATTTCTGTAACTTTTTTACGTGACTAGATTATGTTTTCCTATTATAATATTATTTAATTAAAAATTCTAATGGAAATGGTAATACACAATTAATAAACCATTAAATTTATAAATAACCGTATCTATTTTATTAAATAAATTGAATATAGTGACTATAAGTCTAGAAACTTGGAGACTGAACCCTCCATATAGCCTTTTGTTAAATGTCTGGATCATTGCTTAATAAAAATAATTTAGTATAATTATTATTATACTTAGAAGTTCTCTCTCTTTCTCTCTCTCTCTCTTGGTTTATGGGATGTAATACAAAATCATTTGAGTGTTCCGTCCAAGGTATCTTCAGCATCCGACAAAATAACCGCATTTTAAAGACCTCTTCCTCATTGTGGTCACTTTCAGGGTAATATCTCTTTCACATAATATTTTTATAAAAAAAATTATATAAATTTAAAAATGAAGTTATAATATTGTTTGCTTATTCTGTTTAATTATTTGCTAAGATTGTAACAGCCTTTTTTTCCTAGAGAGCTATTACTAACGCTTAACAGTCGGTCTTTTTGTTCTCGGGCGCCACCCTCAAAGTTTAAAGTGTTTGAGAGACCACCTCGGCCAATACGGGTAGCTTTTCTACAGCGGAGAATCCAGGGAAATGGGGTAAAAGCCAGTTAAAGTCGAATATATTCCATAACGAGGTTTATTTAAATAAATTAATTATGAATCCAATATCTTCAAATAAATAAAATATGAAGAAAATACTAAAACATGAAATATCGCAAAATCTAACAGAGAAATTAAATCAGTTAATTACAATAGCAAATAATTAAGTGATTAATTAATAAATTAAATTAATTATGAATCCAATATCTTCAAATAAACAACATATGAAGAAAATACTAAAACATGAAATGTCGCAAAATCTAACACAGAGAAATTAAATCAGTTAATTACAGCAGCACATAATTAAGTTCATATTATTTAAATTCAATATCTTCAAATAAATAAAATAGAAAAATACTAGCACTACGTATTCACATGCATCTTTAAATAAATCAGATATATAAGAAATATTATTATTATGGTAAAATAAAAGAGGAACCTTAATTAACTCCTCCTCCGTAAAGGAATTTTATACCATAAAAATCAAATAAAAAAAACTCTATCTACTGTGCTGAAACTAAAATTTGTGATTACTAGAACTCTGATGGGGTATCTGGCGGTTACAAAAAAAAAGAAAGAATGTGATTACCTCTCTTTTTTTTGAAGTAAATCGGCGTAGGATCAAACGAAACGGTCTGGTTTTCTGAATCGCCTACAGCAGCCCGGAATCCAGGCACACTAATTATTCACGGTCAGGTAAAAAAAAACTTAAGAAAATCGGCGTCGGATCAAAACGAAACGGTCTGGTTGTCTATTCACGGTCAGGTATAAAAAACTTAAATGCTCGGTTTTTAACTATCTATACTCATAAATCAGAAATACGGTTTAGACTTATTTTAAATCAAATCTCTGCGACCACGATTTATACTTATTTAAAATCAAAAACGGAGATACGGTACTTTTACTTTAAAACTCAAGAATTCGGTTTTTACAGCAGCGCTGATAAAAAAAACGGATCAGACTCGCGAGGTTTACTTAGAAAAGTTCACCGGTCTCAACAGGAAGAACCCCGTTTTCGCGCTCCCGTCGCTTAAATAATCTTTTCCGTCGGGAACCACGAACCACGTTCGGTTACCATCGTCCTACCTCCCATCAAGATTCCTTACAGTAAAAAAAAACGTTTTTACCCGTCGATCCTACAAAAAACCATTTGCTGTTTGTACCAAAAAAAAAACTTCAACGTCTCCATGCAAATCGACGAAATATTTAACACAATTTTATCAGCAAATAATTTTTAGTATTAAAAATATTTTCCAGTTTTAGACTATCATAACAGTTCTAAAAATAAAAATAAACCATACTAAGCTTGTCTAAGAAAAATTTGTTACCATAATCCTTCAAAACAAATGAACATATCAAATTCGACTTATATACAGTATGGTTCATAAATCCACAAACGCTATCCGTCCTGGTGATCAAAAAAACAAATATTTAAACATTTACCATGAGAATATTAACGATAAAAAATATAAAAAAGTTAGGTCCCAAGGCAGGATCGAACCCGGTCCCTTCGGTGTACTAGTGAAGTACTTTCACGCCGCGCTATTGTGCCGTGTTTTATTTATGTTCGCGCCTAGCATTTAACAGGTTAAATAAAAAAAATATACGGACTTCATTACAAGATAGTTAGGGTGGTTGAAAATTATTAGTATTTTTATAAAAAAAATTATATAAATTTAAAAATGAAGTTATAATATTCTTTGCTTATACTGTTTAATTATTTGCTAAGATAGTTAGGGTGGTTGAAAATTATTATAGTTACTAAGGCGGTCATTGTCACACTATGTCAAAATAAACAAAAAAATTGGCATAAATAGACAGTAAATGATTGCATTTAGATTTAATTTTAAACTTTTAAATTATACTAAAAATAAATTATGTTTACAAGCACATTTTAAAACATATAATAGCAATTCAACTACATCTATTATAATTCTTATCAACAAACTAACTATTAAGCAAAAATAAAGCAATAATAATAACTACATACAATGTCTTTTACACTACATATAACACCCTTTTCTTAATATCTTCCTAATAATTTCCTAGAGGTGAATATTTTCAGCTTTATAATTTTATTGGTGCTAACTAATATTAGGCATATATTTGAACCCAGATATTTAACTTTATATCTCCCTTACAGCATGATTTCAAAATTGTACATATTTTATATACACATTATCTATATTTTTTATTTTGATGTATTAATGATTCATTGTTTAATTTGTTCAGAATTAGTCTTTTTGTTTTTATTTTATCAAAAAAAAGTATCGACAAAAATGTTTACTACTTTTTTTTAACTCATAACCTAGTATTGTATGATACGCATTTTTTATTTTGAAATTACCCTAATGCATATGAATACATTGATAGCATTATATTCCTTTCCTAATCATTTTACTCAAAGGGTTAAACTTTAATAAATATAAAACCTATGGATTAGTTTTATAGATAGTGTGAATATAATTTGTGTACTACTTCTGTACTAATTTCAAAAACAATGTAATTTTTTAAAAATATCCTTTCTTTAGGAAATAGGAGGACGGCCAGTGTGAGGTCAGTAGGCTATAGCGACTTGTTCGTATTAAGTAAAAAGGATATGTGGGACGTACTGAAAGAGTACCCAGCTGCTAGAGTACGACTTGAAGCGATAGCTGTCAAGAGATTAGAGAAATACAAACGGGCGCCTCTAGAAAAAGGTAGGTATTGTTTTAATTTTTCAGTTTTATACAGTTTTTTCACAATATTTTGAAGTAATCACTTGTCACTCATAACCACTGTAAATTTATTTAGTTAATAGAAGAAGAATTTCTCAGGCTTTATAACAGAGAAACTTTAAGAAGCTATTAGAACTGATCATATACAATATTTTACTAAAAAAAGTACCTATATCCTTTAGGTAGCATACGCAGTTTTCACATTACGTTAACAAATTTACGGTGAGCGTAAACGGAACCTAAAATTTATTACTTTCCTCCAAGTTTTCGCCGTGCTATCTTAGGGAAAACTTAATACTTTGTGTCATATACGTTGTTTCTGATTACTTTACAGCACAACACATTAGTGTAGCCTTGTAAGTACAAAATTTAATTTTCTAAATTTTCTTTTCTTATATGAAATACCGGCAGATAAACTTGTCAAAACGCTATTAGCCTTACAAATATTATCGTCATAAGAAAAACCTAGAATGGGAATACTCCAATGGTCTAAGACACTCGAATCAACTTACGACCAGGAATTACGACTGAGAATAGTCAAAGATTTTCCTTGATAAGTAAGAAAAATCTTCGGATTGATACGGGGTTTTTAACAGGACACTGTCTCCTCAATGAACACTTCATTATATTGAAGCTAAGAAACAACGACGAATGCTCATTCTGTGGGGAAAATTGGGAAATACCAGACACCTTGTCACTGAGTGCGCTGAGATGACAACCATTCGTGCCATAAACTTTGGTACGACTGATATCGGAGATGGAGAACTACTACTATTTTTTTTATTCGTTATTTTCCTAGTGACGTCACAGGTGGTATGCGCGAAATGAACGAAATTGGAGCCGCTATCGATCATACCTTGTATTCTTTATACCATGGGGCCGTCCTGTGAGGCCAATTGTGTTTGTTCCCCTTTTATATCTGCACCCATTCTCCTATCCCTGTGCCCTGCACTAGCTTATGCAGGTCCTTGATAGGATGGGAGCTTAATGGGAGCACAACTACTAATACTACTATTGCCATCACTCGCTGACGCGGATTTGACACGTCTCAGAAGGTTACGCAAGGTTTTTTCTTACAAGTATATCTCTTCTCGTCGTCGGAAGCAGAAAATCACAAAGACCAAAGAAAAAAACTATTTAAAATATCTAAATACAACTATTCAAAAACACCTCAGTTTTTTTTCAACGGGCACGTCTATAAAAACCGTTGAAGTTATGTTAAAATGACATTATATCAAGTTAAACTTCAAAATTAACAATTACTTCCTGATAACAATTACTTAATGAGGTAAAACCAAAAAGCCTCAAACTTTCTATGTAATTATTTTTAATTTTTACTTTTGTTTATTTATGTTATGTTTATTAACATCAAAAAAGCGATTGACATACATTACTAACCTTTACTGGTCCCTGAGCAATACATTTATTTTTATTAGACTGTATTAAAAAAAACTCTTTTCTTTTTCGTTTAGAGACTGTCGCTTCTTTCTATAAAATCTACTCTATGCCCTATGTCCCATGATGCTTACAAATCAAGGGTACAAACATAATGAGGCATCTCGATGCGATGCTCGTCGCGATGCATCCTACGCGCACTTACTCACCGTTTTAAAGCAGTGCTTAAAATGTGCGCGTAGGATGCATCACGGCCAGCATCGCATCGAGATGCCCCACTATGTTTGTACGCTTAGATTTGTGAAAACCGCCCTTTCTTAAATAATCTTTATGTTCTTTTATTCGAACATTTAATGGTCTAGATGTTTCACCAATATAAAATTTATCACATTCACATGGTATTTTGTATATTACATTTTTTGTTTTTTGTCCAATGTTTTAACCACACTAAACCAGTATTATAGAGCAAATGATTGTAACAGATATTTTATTTAGATTAAAGCTGCAATAATTAGTTTAAACCGAATTTTATTATCGCTTATGTTGGTCACATTGCTTCGTTTTCAGCAAGGTTGTCGTTTATTATTTGACAATTATCCTAAGGTCAGTCATTATTTTGTATGATATCGTGTTGTTTTTGAATATTTGTGGGTAATTCTCGTTTTTTGTCTATTTTAACTAACCTAACCTAACCAACTAAATTTTCGAGTTTTTGTATTTCATTTCTTGAAATTGTGTGTTGAAAATATACCGAAGCATTTAAACCCTGATAAACTATTATTACGTTTTTCGTCGGTTCCGTGTGGATAGAAAGTCACAATTTATTTAAACACTATTTATTTAACACTAATTAACAAAAACAATAACGATAAAAAACTTATAGAACTATTTACAAACGATTTATAACTAAGAATTTATTTTGAATTTTAGCGCGTCAACTGCACTCGTCTATTTATAACTGCCCTCTGTAGGCCACAGCCGCCGGCTTTTATACCTACAGCTAAAGGTCTCTAGAATAGTCCATAGATCGTTAGGTGCATAGAGAAGATTTCGATTGTTCTCGTATGTACTACTCCATTCCAGTAGAACTCGATGCTTCTCGAATCTTCGAATGAATCATTACGGTGTCTGTTCTTTAATGCGATGTTAAGGTCATCCGAGGGCGGGCCATATTAGGTCGAGTAGGCAGGTTAGGTCGAGTCCACACCGGTCCGCAACACTATTTTGAACGAGAACGTGACAATAAAGGTCCTTGATAAGCACATTACACCACTTTCAAAATTATTTGTACGTTAGTTTATATTAAATTCTGTGATTATTAGTTTGTGCATTAATAGCACCCTCTGACTTGTTATTACCACTTATGGCGTTGGAAGATGTACATCAATAAATAAATAAATAACCCATAATAACGCTTAGAATAATCTTCATAATGGACTAGTTTTTGCCTATATGTAATAAGTTAAATAAGCGATAAAACAAAAAATCAGTTAATTACTAAAATACTAGTTAATAAATTAAAAATAAAACATAAAAATCTTTAAAAAATTATATAATAAATATATTGTTTGTCACTTTTAAATTAAGATTCACCTCAAAAATCCATCACAATCTGGCAGCGCTGTCGCCATCGGTTGTCACTCAAAGTTGATCATGTGCATCGGAAATTGTTTTGCGATTACTATATTATATTGTGTATTTCGTTTAATGTTTTATCAGTAAAAGATGGTGGATAATCGTTTTTTATTAATATACTTTTGATGTGGTTTATATCTTTGTTTAGTGAATTATTGTCCGAAAATATTATTTTTGTTAATAGCTGGTTATTTTTAAAACTAAGTATCCATTTTAGTTGTAAAATATATACATTCTAAAATTACGTTGTAGGATTCTCTACACATTTAGTTCCTACATTAAACTAAAGCGAATTCATGAAACTTTCAGACCAGTATGCAACTTTCAAAAGATAAATTATAATAACATCTAATAAGTAACTTAGTTGCACGCTTGTTAAATCTTATCTATCTAGGTAAAAGTTCAGAACATCACAAATGTCTACATTGTTTCCTAGAATATTCGCTGAAACATGCATCTAAATTACCTGGTTACTCAAAAGCGTCCTCTAAATTTTATGAAACTCTTTTATAGATCCTCTCATCTTCTTCATTTTACAATGCCTTTCCTTTTTCGAGATGATCTCAATGTTTTATCTTAAAGATAAGTATTATGATGCCATTGTGTTTGATATTTGAAACCCTAGTTTCGTCATTTTGTACAGTGTGTGTCTTAAATATGTGCAAATATTTTTAGGGTTGCTAGATCTCGATAAAAGAAACATATTTTCTCTTTACCGTTTTTCAAATATGTCCAAAATAACCCGAGTTATTTTACTTTGAAAATCTCCAAAAAAATATTTTTTTTGCTCAAATTTTGAGAATCACTGGATCTTTTCTGTTTTTTTTTAACCACCTACTACCTACGTAGAAATTATGTTTTTTAACTAAAAATATTTCCAAAACTTTTATGAAAAAATTCGAAATTTTCTATTTTTTTTTCGCGAAAAGAAACCAAATCGTGTTCCTTGGGTCGAAATATACTACACTTAAAATATTTGCACTTATTTATGATTCGCTCTGTATAGACAGGGTGTTTAAAATTTAAAATAGACAAAAATACATAGTAAAATAGATATAATCTTGCAATCATCCTTCAGTTCTATGATGTATGTATTCAGAAAAATTAAAAACTATTGAAGAAGGACCTCCAAAGCATATTTTGAATATTAATAACTAAATTGAAATCGTGTATTCGTCATTTTAGTGAAAATGTTTATAAAAGTGAACACTGGTTAATAAAAAGTAAAGGAAAGATTTGATGTTAACGTCGCGTTTTTGCTGCCAGGGCTAATCTAGACTATTTCTAATAGTCTAATTAATAATTCTAATTAATAACTAACTTTCTAATCTATTTTGTTTACGCGGAATCCGAACCGCGGTCCTCGGCCATATCATGGTCAATGGCCTACCGACTTGGCAAGTGTCTAAATCGACTCTTACTCACGAGATATCCAATCTCATCGGCATTCGGCCTCGAACCGGCGTGAATGAGCAGTGTGTGTCAATAGATTTTACACTTTTGCCTTTATTGGACAACAGCACGATACAGAGTTTCGAACCGGTCACCCGTCCATCCACTAGTATCGCCTTACGTCGCTTAACTTCAGTGTTCCAACGGGAACCGGTGTTTCGACGTAGCTGGGCCGTTGTTCACTGGTTAATGTAGTTGTAAGGCACTCAATATACAATAATTTTTTGTTAGCGTTGTCTACTATTTTATCTAACATATATGTACGTGCACAGCTTTGTTTTTTTTTACTTAAATTTAGTTTTTTTTTTTAATTAGTTTGTTTATTTTTTTAACCTGTACATTTTTTGCATATTTTATTTTTGTAACTTCAAAATTAAAGACTTAAAATAAAATAATAAAAAAATAGAAAACTTTATTGTTGGTAAAATGTTAATTGTAGTTATCTATTACATCCCCTTTCATTGCCGCTACACTACGCCGCTGAGCGTTATAAAATCTCGTAGGTAAAAACACGTTAGTTAACGGGTTATTTGCAATGTAAATTCCTGCATATTCAGGATATAGCAATAGCTTAGCAATTTCCTAAACCTATTAAATTTTATATTTATACTAAAACCCACAACAGGGCAGATTAAAATATAAAATATTACTGCTGATAGCAGAATTATCCAATAAACTTTATTATAATATGCAGATATCTTAACGACGACACTTAAACCGTTTTTATTTTTAGGAAAACTGACTTTTTGTAGACGTGTCTCCTAATAAAGTTCTTTATTTAACATGGTTTTTTAACCCTCCAGTGCTATTACAGTTGGAGGCTGGAATCTTTGGTATTACAACAGCAAAATGAAACACTGATTCACCACAATACACCAAAAAACTTTTACTTTTACACTGGACGCGCGTTTCGCTAACCAAGTGAGCATCGTCAGCAGATGATTAAAACTAAACTAATATCTACAAATGGCGCGTTTATATACTCGCTCGGTTGGCACCGAGTACTTAATACCTTATCATATTTTGACGAAAGCCAGTATCTGAGCCGGTTTTACAGAGGTTAGTTCTCCAACTCCAATATCAGGCGTACCAAAGTTTATAGAACGAATGGTTGTCGCCTTAGCTCACTCAGAGATGAGGCGTTTCCTTATTTTCCCCACAGAATCTGCATTAGCCGTTGTTTCTGAGCTTCAATCTACTGAGGTGTTCATTGAGGAGACGGTGTCCTGTTAAAAACCCCGTGACAATCCGATTGTTCTTACTTAAATCAAGGAAAATCATTGATTTTTCTCGGTGGTAAGTCCTGAGGACTTTGCTGGTGAGTCTTAGCTAAATGCAAATATTTTCAGGACTAGTAGATCTCGATAAAAGAAACATAAGGTGGGTGGACCATAGAAGGCTACTGTAACAGTTAAACAGTTTTTATTAGTTTATTTACTGGATAAATGAAAAAAACAAATTATTAATTAACACTTTGTTTTATTGTGTTATTGTGTAACATATACTTTTTAATTTAATAATATAATTAATTACTTTTTTTTATTCTAGATGTAATCACTATTTATTAAACTTCACTTTTATTTTGCTCTTCAAATGGCCTTGCAAGGAACAGGGCTCCATACAAGGCCAATATTATAAATCAGTCGTTCAACTTAAAACTAGAGTGGTGATAATCAAAATATCTTATTATTTTTTTCTTTGGTGCCATAAAAAATATATAATAATTTACAGTAAAAAAATAAGATAATAATAGGTTATTTACATAAAAAAATACCATTTCCTGTGCGAGAGAATTACAATTTTAACATCGACGACCAAAGACTACAATGCGCGCGACTCTGTGTCCTTGAGTTTAATGGAGCTTACAGCGCTTTCAGATGGAGCGGAGCGTCCGCGCGGATATTTTTTCAAAATAGCCGTCGACGAACTCATCCGGACGGAGCATACGCGACCCATGTGAAATTGTTCATATAAGCTCATGGTACTTGCTCGAAGCGCTGTTAGTTTGAGTGGAAGGAATTTGTCATCACGTGGCAATAACTATGAATTTTCTATAGTTGGCCTTCAAAGGAGCATAACCTTCCATGATACACCCACCTTATTTTCTCTTTACCGTTTTTCAAATAAATCCAAAATAACCGAGCTATTTGACTTTGAAAATTAAAAAAAATATACAGTGTTGTTCACCACATACGACACGGAGTATTGTAGCAAAACGATTAGATTTTTACAAATTGTAAGTTTTGGGTTCGTTGAAGGACTATTAGAGCTACAATTTAAAAATATTTTTACAAGATACAGAATGTCCCAAATAAATAAAAAATATCAAAGTTGTATTTTTTTAAATGGAACACCCTGTATATTATTACATTTTTAGTTTCTACGATTAAAATAAAGGTAAATTTGATAAAGGTTTATTACACTTAAACCTTACCGTTCTTGAAATATTTTCAATTTTGTGAAATTGCAGTCAAAATTTTAAGGCTTCATTTCTCCAAGGGTATCAAAGTTTTTAATACTAAATATTTACTGAAGTTTATTTATTGATCAGTTATTGTGTTGCAATAATAAAAGTTATACTACCTTATACAGAGTGTCTAAAATTTTATTTTAAATAATTACTAGCTTTAAACGGCAATAACTTGTTTAATTTAAATGGTATACCCTGTATATTTTATGAGAATCAGATGCACAATTTAATTGTCTCTTAAATTGTATTATACCATTTTTTACCTATAGCTTCAAGTTTCCGTAGAAAATGCATTTTCTTGTAATTTTAAATTAATTTATCAATATACCCATTGGAATACTGACATTTTAGATTATTTTCAAAGATGTACCAAATTTTTAAAGAGTACAGATACTAATATTGTCGATATAGTTTGTTTATTTCATTAAAAAATAAAAAAAAAACTGTTTAAATATTTGTTAAAGAGGACCAATTAATATGATTCCAGTATTCAAACTACATGAATTGACTGTTTGCGTTGGTTAATAATAATTGTTCCAAAAACTAAAAAACTGATTTTTTTATGTGTATTAGACAGTGTGGTAAAAAGTAACACCTTAAAAACGATATTTCATTTTTTGACAAATGCTTAGTTGTAACAACAAAGACATTCATTTTTATAACTTATTATTATATTGATTTCTGATTTAAATCCACATTTATTTAGAATAATTTATTCACGAACATAATTAAGTATGTAATTAATTATTATTTGGGCGGAAATAATGATGGTATATTTAATTAATGGTATACTCTTTTATGAAGATTTAAATAGTTTTCTTTTTGCGTACAAATGGGCTAGTAATATTATCATTTTGTTAAAAACGATAATATTACTAGCCTGTACATTTTGTACATTTGTTGCTTTAAAAACAATCTAAAATGTCAATATTCCATAGGTATATTGATAAATGAGGTCTAAATTATAAGAAAATGCGTTTTCTACGAAAACTTGAAGGGATAGGTATAATACAGTTTGATAGACAATTAAATTATGCATCTGATTTTCCGAAAATATACAGGGCGTTCCATTTAAATTAAACAAGTTATTGCCGTTTAAAACTAGTAATTATTTAAAATAAAATTTTAGACACTCTGTATAAGGTAGTATCCTTTTTATTATTGCAACACAATAACTGATCAATAAATAAACTTCAATAAATATTTAGTATTAAAAATTTTGATACCCTTGGAGAAATAAAGCCTTAAAATGTTTACTGCAATTTCACAAAATTGAAAATATTTCAAAAACGGTAAGGTTTAAGTGTGATAAACCTTAATAAAATTTTCCTTTATTTCAATCGTAGAATCTAAAAATAGAATAATATACAGGGCGTTCCATTTAAAAAATTACAACTATAGCATTTTTTACTTATTTGGGACACTCTGTATCTTCTAAAATTATTTCTAAATTGTAGCTCTAATAGTCCTTCAACGAACCCAAAACTTAAAATTTGTAAAAATCTAATCGTTTAGCTACAATACTCCGTGTCGTATGTGGTGAGCAACCCTGTATATATTTTTACTTAAATTTTAAAAACAACTGGATCTTATCTGGGTTTCCTTTCTTATAAATTTAATCTACTACCTATGTTGCCATATTATCAAGAAATTATGTTTTTTAACTAAAAAGTAAAAAAATCCCAAAAAATTCAAAATTTTCAATTTTTTTTTCGCGAAATAAGCCTCATAATCGTGTTTCTGGGACCGAAATATACTACCGGTAAAAATATTTGCATTTATTTAAGACTCACCCTGTATATAATTGATGCGAGTACTTACATAGAAAAAACGAAGCACGAGTAAAGGTAGGTTAAGGAGGATAATAAATAAAAGGCACGCACGCCTCTGGATAGCCTGGTGTCCCGTAAGGTCAAACGTTCTATCTCTGTTCCGCCTCGGGCTACCAGTGCGCCTTATTTTTCACCGCGTAAATATATAATGAGACCGCAAAGGTCGCTTCAGTGGAGCTTAATTTTAGAGAAAATGTCCGTATATGCAGTACTTTTGTTTGTTTTACTTCTATATGTCTGCTCTAGTCGAACGTTTCTTTCAGAATTGCGCGGTTAGCAGGTTGAGATTTGTTTGAACTGTGCCGGTATATGGAAATTGGTTTTCGGAATTAAAGAAAATTAGCATAAAATTAGAAGGTTTCTCTAGAAATTTATTTTAGCTTTTGGAAAGAGATAAAATAGGTAAATTTTGCTTATTTTATACTGTATCGTGAAACACACATTGTGAAATCCATACCTTGTCTGATGTTGGCTAATACGTCTTGTGTATTTTCTTTTAATTTTTTAGTTGAGTCCTTTCTTGAGTTATCACCAGTGGCGGTTCGTGGATATTATTGTAGGGAGATCAATATCTAAAAATATTGCGTCGATTTTTTTTAAGACGCCAACAAATTTAATTGGTTTCTTACAAGACGTTTAATCTAAAAATAAATACAAATTATGTTAAAATGGAACCTACCTTTGCATTTTTAAACAGGTGGTCTAGTGCGATTTCACTAAAAATCCAGTCAATGCTATTTACACAAATTTTCCACGGTAGGATTTAAAAAACACTTAAATAATAATGTCATAAAAATATACACATTACACATTTGAAAAAGTTTTATTTTACATTTTTTTATATTCTAGATCAATTCTTTTACTAAACGCTTTTCGAAATTTAAGCAATTTTTTTCTTTTAAATGCACGATTTTACAAACTGTGAGACTCCCCCGTTTTAGAGAAAGGTCACTGACGTCGAGTTGCCTTGGTTCGGTTCCTTGGGCGCCATCCCAATGTTTAAAGTGTTTGAGAGAACACTAGTGCCACTACGGGTAGCTTTTATACAGTGGAGATACCAGGGAGTGATGAGATGAAAAGAAAATAAAACACACAATTAACTATAACGTAACACTAGGCTTTTATTTAACTAATTAATTATGTACAAAAATAATCCAGGAAGGTTCACGTCCTCGAATCGTAACAACAGTGAAATAAAATGTATATTTAAAGACCCGTAAAGTAAACTTTACAATAATAAAAATAAAATAAATATTTGGTACCTCGCAAAACCAAATTTACACTAACAACCGTGTACCTCTAGAGTTTTGATCGATTATTCCCGAGATGCAACCACAGAATATACACCATACAGAAGCGACAAAGAGCTTTGAATAGCATTGGTCAAATGGGAACTAATTGCGTGACGTCACGTTTGACATCCGTGCACCTTGAACAGCATTTCACACTGAAAGAAAATTGTTAGATTTTAATAGAAAATGATGAAAGGCAGGTTTATTTAATTTTTAAAAACTAGAGGGATTTAAATCAGTATTTTTATTTAGAATTAAAAATAAATAAATAATTATGAAATATATTTTTTAGCCTTTTATGCATAATATCTAGAAATAATTATACCTGCGGTCGTGAATTTTTTTTTGGTGTATAATTCTTTGACGTCACGTTTGACAGTTAACCAGCATTACCCCCTCCTAAAAA
Source organism: Sitophilus oryzae (assembly GCF_002938485.1). Lineage (NCBI taxonomy): Eukaryota > Metazoa > Arthropoda > Insecta > Coleoptera > Curculionidae > Sitophilus > Sitophilus oryzae. Next base: position 1,383,534 of record NW_022145617.1, on the reverse strand, counting down.
TTTTGAAGCAAATCTCTTTGTCGCTTCTGTATGGTGTATATTTTGTGATGCAACTCTCTGACTGATTCTATCACGCGAATTCAAAACGCGTTCCCGAAATGACGTCCTATTAAATACGATGACGCGAGTTCCTGATCGAGGTTGAATTTAGCGGCGTCCTATATGAACACGGACACGTAAGTACCGGAGCAACATACTCTACTATGACGCGATTCTCTAAACGGCGGCGACGTCGTTACAGGCGTCCCGATGGTCGCAGCTAAACATTTCTTGGAACGGCGTCCGTTTTGACAACGTAACACGAACCTCGGATCGGCGTCGACGTTAAAAGCGTCCCGTGATACCCAAACGCGAGCCCTGGATAGATCGCGAAACTAGTAGCGTCCTGTGGGATATACACACACGCGAGCCCTGGATCGATCGCGAAATTAACGGGGTCCCGAGGGATATACAAACGCGAGCCGTGGATAGATCGCGAAACTAGTAGCGTCCTGTGGGATATACACACACGCGAGCCCTGGATAGATCGCAAAATAATCGGCGTCCTGTGGGATAACTACACACGCGAGCCCTGGATAGATCGCGAAATTAACGGGGTCCCGAGGGATATACAAACGCGAGCCCTGGACAGATCGCGAAACTAGCAGCGTCCTGTGGGATATACACACACGCGAGCCCTGGATCGATCATGACGTTAGCGACGTCTCGGCGAGTTGTACGTCGTTTGGAGAAGCGCAGCCCGCACACACACCGCCCGGTCAGGACAACCTCGGGATTTCGGCGAGATCCCGTTCAGCGTCACTGATTACGGGAGCTACAGAACCAGCCTCGGGATTAGGGCGAAGTCCTGTGTTAGCTCCGTGAACAATCGCGACCCGTGTGTTTACTGTACCACCTTGCCCGTTATCTCTCTCACTCTCCTTCTTTCCCCTAACAAAAGAAATCGTTCCTCGCGTCCACGTGATCCGTTCAGCTCCCCTACCTGCTAGAGTACGGTTGGCCCTGAACGAATACAAGTTTTGCCAGCTTTTGCGATCGCGCGTTCTAACTATCTCTGTCTCCCTTTTAACTAAAGAAATCGTTCCTCGCGTCCACGTGATCCGTTCAGCTCCCCTACCTGCTAGAGGACGGTTGGCCCTGAAAGAATACAAGTTTTGCCAGCTTTTGCGATCGCGCGTTCTAACTATCTCTGTCTCCCTTTATTCCTACAGAAATCGTTCCTCGCGTCCACGTCATCCGTTCAGCTCCCCTACCTGCTAGAGGACGGTTGGCCCTGAACGAATACAAGTTTTTGCCAGCTTTTGCGATCGCGCGTTCTAACTATCTCTGTCTCCCTTATCCCTGTAACGCGTCAAGGCAGTAAAATAAATGGTATTAACAATAAAAAGAATACGACCTACTCTCGATCACGTTGGCGGTGGGTGCTTACCTTATACAGTACGGCGGCAGGCGGCTGGCAGCAGGGCACTTGGCAGGGCACTCCGGACTCGAACCTCACTGGTTCACGTGCGACCACTAACTAACTCTCTAGTGCTGGTGCGGCCGAGGTACTCGACTGACGCTCCCCTCCACTCAACCTGCACTGGTAGGGAGAGCGGCGCAAACGTCTCGGTTTCTCGCACCGAACTACAGCGACCAAAACCGATCAAAACTCTCTTACAAAATGGCAATTAAATATTTAACTTATTTAATTCAACAATAGAAACACTAATGTTCATTAAAGAAAATAAAGTCCCTACTATTCTAGTACAACATCAACACACTATACAGGGTGTCCTAGAAATTTTTATGAACTTCATTAAAAAACTAAACACAATATGTTGTCTATTTGAAAATATATATTCCAGAATCAGTCAACCAGAGTTCATCATTTATCCAGAACCAGAAAATTATGAGTTATTACCTACACAAATTTCGCGCTGCATCTCAAACCCTCGGCTACGACAAAGCTACGGCAACTAAAACAATTTTTTTTTCGACATTAAAAATTTAAATATTGATTTATACTGACTAAAGCAAACATTATACGCGATACGCGATAAACGATACAAAAACCTAGGTTGTTTTATAATTTGAGTTTTTATAAACACCCAAACTGCCAAACTGCCCAAACAGCAAAATTTTTCCAGCGATATGACTGAAATCCTGTAATATATTTATATAGAAATAATGCAGTCGATATTTCTTAATCAACTATATTGGTTCTCAACTAATAAACAATATTGCAAATTATAATAATAACACGCTGGTTTTTTTCTAGACAAAGACAAAAACCGCCACTTTTTATATCGTCTGTCAGTAAACTACCAAATACAAGTGTATATAAAGTTTGCTTAGAAATTCTTCTATGAATGACGCAGTCAATGGCCAATATAAACTATATCTATCGCACCTTAACCCATTATATTTTCTATACGTAGTATACCTTACCTTATTGAGGTCACGAGCCGCGGCACTTGGAGTTTAACGTGTAAAACATAGCGGGAACGAAGGACAAAGTGAAATTTTGACCGGCACACGGTGGGGTATTAGCATGAAAAAGGTGATCGAAATTCAAAAAAGCAAATGTGTTTAAGATTTCCCAAAAAAAGATAAATGATAAGTTAAATCATGTCTGCCATGAATGGCGTTGCTATGGGTGTGTTTAGTTGCATTCATTTGTTTCAACGGAACGTCAAAGTTGTTACTTCTCACAGATAAGAGGTAAATGGCTAAATTTTATGTTTAAAATTATAAATTGTTGTTGTTCTTGTGCTCTTTTTACGTTTATATTATTGTTTTGATTGAAAATGGCTCAGCAAGCTGCAGGTATGTATTCTACAAAAACGTATTATTAATTTTGATATTCTCTATACTAACGACTTTTTTTGCAACTAAAAGTTAGGCGTTCAGAAAATTTGATTAAATTTGTGACATTTCTATTATACTTAGAGATTTAGTTGCGCATTTCGAAGAATTCAGCATATTGTCTATATACGTTTTACTTAGTAAACATTGGGCTTTCATACAGTAAAATAAAATATTGCGACTTTTTGCGACTTTGATGATAAAATGAGAAAAACATTCTTGGTTTCCTCTAATTTGCCAATCAGTGATATACTAATGCGAGGTGTAAACCGCGATGGCATTGTTGTGTACAAAGCGATCGCATTAGTGCCATTAGCAGTATAGCACAATTTGGCATTAGTAGCGATTTTAGTGGTATGGGCATTGCTCGCGGATCAGTCGTAGCATTAGTAGTATTAGTTGCGATATTACTACTGGCATTAGTGGCGTTGACCGTGGAAACACTGGAACAGTGATTTTTCTTTATTTTTTAGAATCGACGAATTGCCCTTTATTTTGTTCATATTATTTCCTCTTTAATTGAAAATAGCAATAATTTATATAAGGTCTACATAAAAAAAATTTCGATCAACTAACTGTGTCAAATACCCCACTGTGCGGCAGTAGAGAAAATGGGAAAAATAAAATGTTTTCAAGCGAAAATTGGACAAATTGGGAAGAGTTTTGAATATTTAGGATGAAAAAAAGTGCTTTACAAAAAGTAAAATTTAAATAAGTTTTTCTAATTTTTTCCTGATTTTTTTTGGGGCGGGGGCATTGACCATTTTACCTCATGGTTAATCCGCCACTGGTTATCATACAATTACTCATCATACAATCTCTAAGAAAATACTACTGTAAGGAAAACTACAAAATAAAATAGTTATTTTTTGTAAACACTGCTGGCGTTAATCCAACGGAGACTAATTGTCAGCAATGGCTTACAAATGAACAAATTTATCTAACGGACAGAAAAGTGTTTAACGTTTCGGAAAGTATATCTCTTTCTGTCGTCGGAAGCAAAAAATACAAAGAATAAAGAAAACAACTATTTAAAATATCTAAATACAACTATTCGAGAACACCTTAGTTTTTTTTTAAACAGATACGTCTACAAAAACCGTTGACGTTCTGTTAAAATGACATTATATCAAGTTAAACTTCAAAATTAAAAATTACTACCTGATAACAATTACTTAATGAGGTAAAACCAAAAAGCTTCAAACTTTCTGTATTATTATTATTATTTTTAATTTGATTTAAATGTTTACATTTATGTTATGTTCTTTAAAATCAAAGAAGTGATTGCGATACATTACTAACATCTTCAGATGCATGAGCAATACATTTATTTTTATTAGATTCTATTAAAAAAAGGTTTTTTTAATTTTTCTTTTAGAGGCTATCACTTTAACTTTTTTGGAGGACTCCGCTGTTGCAAGTCGCGGCAACATGGGGTCTTCTGGCAGCACCACTGTTTAGAGACACTGCAGTATTTAAGTAATAACGACATTCCCAGATTTACACGATTCTTGTTTCTTAATTATTATTAATGTAATAAGCCTAATAACTTTAATAAAAAAATTTTCTTTCAAAAAGTATTTTATTTTAGTTAGTTAAAAGTATCTTGTAACTTATTTTTCAGATACTTTTTATGAGGTACATTGTATATCATTTGCTTTCTCATTTACAAAGATACTGCCTACATATTTAAGTAACAATTATGTAAAATTGTATACCGCTTCAATGTTTTAAGCCAAACATAAATTCAAAACCTAATTTTGTAAAACTAATCCATACTACCCTATATACATATATGTTTGCGTTTAGTTAAGGGATAATATCAAAGTTGATTAAAATAGTGGCATATTAAATGTTAATGAGAAAACTTTAAATTAAAAGTCCTTATGAAAATATAGACTAGAATGACTAGGTTATTGCGTTCTTGTTTACCAACGTAGTTAACTTTTTTTAAAATAGCCCTAACTAATCTACGCGTTTTGGCACGTTTAATTATAAAACTTTTAATGCAGAAGCGTTAAACAGTAAGAAAGTATTTACTTTTAAAATTACCTTTTTAAAATATAACTCGTAACAGATTTTTAGTAAAATTTCACTAGCAGATAAAAAAATACTTAAAAAATTTCTTGAGGATTGGCAGTATTGGCAGTATCTGCTTCAGAATAACACTTTTACAATTATTGTATCGGCCTCAATAACATAACAATTGTTTGATCAATGTTTATGTAATCGTTTGATCTACAAAAAGATATCGGAGAATCATAGTCACAAAAGTTATGAGAAAACAAAAAACTATTGTTCTGTTAGTAGATTTATTGGGTTTTTCTGATCTTATTTGAGATTTTTTTTATTATTATTTATCCAACAGCTGATCTTGTTTAGAGGTAGTAAATCTAGGAGAATATTGTGTCAGAATTTAATGTATTTTTTTTAATGTAACATCCTGTATATAATTACATTTGTAGTTTCTACGATTAAAATAAAGGTAAATTTAATTAAGGTTAACTGCACAATATTTCCGTTTTTGAAATATTTTCGATTTTGTGAAAACGCAGTGACAATTTTAGTGCTTTGTAGCGTTTTTTAAACAACTACCACTGCGAACGGCAGCTTTTCATCGGAGAGCAGTCGTGGATAAGGTATTTCACTAGAGAGAAAATTAATCGATAATAATAAACAAAAGATATATAGATATTGGGCGCCAGGCATGTACAAAGAAAGAAAACACAGTTGTATAATACTTAAAACTAATGACTATATTTATTCGTGATGAATTCTGATGGTAAATAGCATTGTACAATTAATATAATTATTATAGTGGTTACTTGTTGAGTAAAACTATATATGTAAATAATATTAAATACGTTCTATGAAAAGACTATAAAGAAAATACAATGCGTGTAACGTTATAGAAAATATAGGAAAAGTAGCATTACTTTATTTAAATTGTTAAATTTATACGGTGTTAAATCAGATGTGTTGCAACCTGTAGATTCTAGAATCTATCTCGTTATTCATCTGTTAGTATAGCGTAATAATAATGTCTATAGAAAGTAATACTATTACAATGCGTGATATTATGAAATCTAAAATCTAAATCACACTTTTACTACTGCATCGACATAAATATCCTTAATAATCTAACCACTAAATATAGTCTGTACGCTATTGTTTAAAATGTACGTTACTGTTTAAGACTGAAAACATTTTAGATGTTAAATGCAAAACTAGAACTTAAATATACACTTAGCTGTTCTTTTATGTAACCCTGCTTCAAACAGTAGCAGGCGAGGAGGTCTAGCATCTCTGTACTGTCTGTCGGCGATCCAGGCTTAGAAATGGGGGTGAAGCAGCACGGGGCTCAAGCCACATCCACGCTGGGGCACTCTATGTGTAAGACAAATCAATCCTACTGGGGACACTTGTCCATGGGACATCCGTCCATAAGATAGTGGCACAAGAGAACACTACTAGGACCTTGAAAAATAGTCCATACCTTGGACACTTGTCCGTAAGACAATGTCCGTCCGTAAGACCCTAAGAACACGAAACTCTTGTTTAAAATCAAACACCGTCTAATAAACAAAATGAACCTACCTCGAAATACTTCCGAGGGCTCAATAAATAATAAACAATCTGTCCTTTCTTCCAAATGACATTCTGGAGGACAAAAGCAAAGGGACGCCAACGTGCCAGCCAAATACAAGTACAAGTTGGGACATCCGTAACTCTACCCTAAAAATATTCATTAATAATATCGAATCTAAAAAGGAAAAATAAGCTTTTACCTGTAGCTTCGGAATGGCAGCTGATTCAGATAATACAGCCAGATTTAAATGACCCTACCATTTCTCAACACTACCAATGGCGTCTAAGAGGCCAAACGGTCCAACCAAAAGTGAAGTTAGATCACAGAGAATTGACAGAAGCGATGTTGACAGCGCGCGCTCCCACAGAGCGATACCAGGGTTGTGTCAAACAATAACAGGGTTGTGCCAAACAATAACAGGGTTGTGCCCAGACATCATATATCATAATCAAAGACATTTAACGAACTAAAAACGTTACAGCTTTATTCTAGGCGTATTGTTTTTAAAACCAAATATTTTATTGAAGTTTTTCTAGTTACTAAATTTTTTGTTGCAGTAATAAAAATAATACTACCTTATATAGAGTGCCTAAAAGTTTATATTAAATAATTAATAATAATTTAAATGGAATAACCTGTATATTATACGTGAATCAAATGCACAATTAATTGTTTATAATATTTATTTTGACTGTAGCTTTAGTAGACCTCCAACGATACCATCACTCACAATTTCTAAAAATTTAATCATTTGACATTTAATAACACCTGTATATTATGTAAATATTAAACTTTGAGGAAGTTGTAACGTGTTTAGTTCGTTACATGTCTTTTTTATACAGGGACCGGCAATAGTGCGTCGGGCATCTATAGCTCCTAGAATAAAAAGCTTGGGAATTTTGTTTAAGTGCAAACCTAAAGTATGTACTAGGATGTATTTCCGGAAAATATTTAAACTTCTATAGGGTGGCTCAAAAAAGGGTGAGTGGGTCTAGATGACTTTTTTTAAATGGAACACCCTGTATATTATTGCATTTTTGGCTTCCTTTCAGATCACTTTACATAATCCTAAGATATGAGTAAATTTATTTCTATAGTTTCAGAGATATTAAAAAATAAATCAAAAATATATATTTTTCAACCCATCTTAAAAAAAAATATTAAAAATACAAGAACTGTTCTGAAATCAAAACTATATTAGATATTTGCTTTAAATGGTCTGTTCTTACTTTGCTATAAATATGCTAATCGTAAATCATACAGGATGTTCAATATTTGACGCCAAATTTTCAAAAATATAAAATAATTTTACTTCGTTTTTTTAAATGGAACACCCTGTATATTATTTTTTTATATGAAGAATTGAAAAATGAACATTTTTTGTATTTAAAGTATTTCAAAATTTTTAATAGTTTTTCGGATACACGCAGCATTATTTCATATGGCGCTTTCAATGGTAAAATACGAGAGAAAAATCATTGGGTGGCTTTGATAAAAATATACTGTAGAAAATGCCATATGAAATACAAAACCGGGAATATCTGCGAAACCGTTAAACATTTTAAAATACTATAAATACAAAAAATGTTCATTTTTTAATTCTCCATCTATTGAAAAAATAATATACAGGGTGTCCCATTTAAAAAAAACAAAGAAAAATTATTGTATATTTTGGAAAGTTTGGCGTAGAATTTTGGACATCCTGTATGATTTACGATTTCCATATTTATAGCAAAGTAAGTACAGACCATCTAGAGTAAATATCTAATACAGTTTTGATTTCAGGACAGTTCTTGTATTATTAATAATTTTTTTAAGAAAGGCTGAAAAATATACAATTTTTATTTATTTAGTAATATCTCTGAAATTATCGAAACATATTTACTCATGTCTTAGGTTTATGTAAAGTGATCTGAAAGTAAGCCAAAAATGCAACAATATAGAGGGTGTCCCATTTAAAAAAAATCATCCCGATCCATTCACACTTTTTTGAGCCACCCTATAGAAGTTAAAATATTTTCCTGAAATACATCCTAGTACATACTTTAGGTTTGCACTTAAACAAAATTCCCAAGCTTTTTATTCTAGGAGCTATAGATGCCCGACGCACTATTGCCGGACCCTGTATATGATATATGATGTCTGGCGTATCGTCACCGGATTCCGTATCGTTCAGGCCTGATAATTTATTTGGCACGCTTGGCGTAATTTTTACGTTCTCTGATCCACAACCCTGTTATTGTTTCACTGCTCTGTGGAGGCGCTGTCAACATCGCTCTAAGGCGCCTCTCTGCGCTTTAACTTCACTTTTGTTCACCCGGCTTTTAGAAATGGTAATAATTTAAATCTTGCTGCAAAATCTGAATCAGCTGCCATTTCGAAGCAACAGGTAAAGATGAGATATTATCTTTATTAGATTCGTTATTATTATTGAATATTTTTAGGGTAGAGTTTTGGATTGACCCACCTTAACTCGTATTTGTATTTTGCTGGCACATTGGTGTTCTTTTGCTTTTGTCCTCCAGGATGTTACATGGAAGAAAGGACAGTTTCTTTGTTTATTATTGAGCCCTCGGAAGTAATTCGAGGTAGGTTTATTTTGTTTATTAGACCTTGTTTGGTTTTAAACAATAGTTTCGTATTTTTAGGGTCTTACGGACAGATGTGCAAGGTATGGGCAGGTGTCCCATATATATATATATATATATATATATATATATATATATATATATATATATATATATATATATATATATATATATATATATATATATATATATATATATATATATATATATATATATATATATATATATATATATATATATATATATATATATGTATTGATTCCAAGGTTATGGTCCAAGGTACGGGCATTATCTAAGATCCTAGTAGTGTTCCAAGGTACGGGTAGTGTTCCCCTGTACCGTTATCTAATGGACGGGTGTCCAAGTTACGACATTGTCCTATGGTTGGATGCCCTATGTACGGATGTCCTGTGGACGAGTGTTCCAAGTAGGAATGATTTATCTTATATATAAAGTGCCCCAGCGTGGATGTAGCTTGAGCCCCATGCTGTTTCTTTCCCATTTCTAAGTCTAGTCAATAGTTACGGCTGTATTGATTGATGGTGTCCTCATTCTGGCCCCTTTTCATCTCTTGAATAATATCGTACAGACTATGTTTAGTGGTTAGATCGTTAAGAACATCCATGTCGACCACCACAACCACTACTCATAGTATGTATACCTATGTATTTTTAAACATCATTATGAGATTTAAGTCATAGGTGCCCATAATATGAGTAGCGGTATTGACGGTTTTTTGTTATGATGAAAATGTTGTGTGATATGAAAAAGCAACGAAATATATTATCGATTGCAGCAACTATACCTAGTTTACATTCAGTATGTCCAATTAATATAGAACATTATAGCTATGAATGATTTTATCATAGTCATTTTCATAGAACATATTTAGTACTATTTTTAACAAAACTTTCTTCGACATTATAACCACTATAGTTGCTAGAATTCTACAATGTTATTTACCATCAAAGAACATAATGAATAAATATAGTCATTAGTTTTAAGTAATATACAACTGTGTTTTCTTTCTCTGTACATGCCTGGCGCCCAATATCTATATTTTTTTGTTTATTGTTATTGATTAGTTTTCTTTCAAGTGAAATACCTTATTCACGACTGCTCTCCGATGAAAAGCTGCCGTTCGCAGTGGTAATGTTTTATAAAAAACGTTACAAAGTGTAATTTGATTTCTGACGGCACAATGCCACATTTTAGAGGAAATCAAACTTTAAGCTATTATACTGATTAGATTTGTGGCCTTCTTAAGTTTATAGTCTGTCCATTGGACTAGTTGATGGATCTTTAGGCGGTTTAAAGCTCTTAAATCATGGTAACCATTAATGATTACCGATCCAGACGAGAATTAGAGGAAATATATCACAACAGACAAATCTATCCAACAGGAAAATTGAATATTGTAGGAAAACTACGATGAGGGTATATCTCACTTAGTTACTTACTGCCATTACTCACTGACGAGTATTTGACACGCATCAGAAAAGGGTTACGCAAGGCGTTTTTTTAAAGTGGGATTTAGTAATCATGACTTCAGCGCTCTCGCAGCTGGATTTTTCAAGGGCGGATGCGTTTGAGACATGGTACTATCTGGTTCTTAACAGTTGCCTAAGGTGTCTCTGTTGCAACATGTTTAATGCGTTCAAGTCCCGGCGAGCGGTGGCACATATAACATGGTAGGGACTATTATTGCTCGGTGCACTGCAAGTTTTGTTGTTGTGCTCAAGTCATAATTGTAGAAAACATCTTTCTCTCTTTTAATTTCTAGAATGCTCTTGAGACGCTGCTAATGCTGTGCTGAATTTAAGAATTCTTTTATTTCAATCTAGAAACGTATTTTACCCTAAAATAATCTGATTTTCTCACATTTTTACAACATTTTTTGACCGAAAAGAAATGCACATTCCGCATTTTGATTTTGAATATTCCTCATCAGAAAATTAATCAAAATCGTATGTGTACCTGCATAATATCTGCTAGTACGTATTAAATTTTACAAATTTGAGTAACGTTATAATATATTTCGAATTTTCTGACAGGTTATTTACTGCGCTGATACGCTGTCAACAAAATAAATTATTTTCGGCGAAAAACTGTTCAGACTAAAGGTAACAGAGTCTGCGTCAGCAGAGTGCTGTGTTTGAGAGAAAGATTTATTAATATAACGTCTTAAAATGTAATAATTATTCTCAACTGTTCCAAAAGAATAGAAATATCAAGGATAATCATTCAATGTCAAACAAATTCAATGGATTTAGATTTTAAACAAAAGATTATGAAGAGAAACCTCTTTACGCGCTTTGGGAGTAAATATTTAAGGCCGCGACACACGGCCTTGAATGGCGGCCGCGAGACGGACGTGACGCGCGAGCTAGCGAGAGGTAAAGTGATGGCGGCAGTGTTGCCAGAACTACCCCATTCGGGTAACGATCTGTCCTATACGCGGCTAAGAAAATTACTATAATAAACTTGAAACTGTGCCAACCTTGATGTTATGCAGGTTTGTAGCATAAGTTTGTAGTTTCTGAATAACGGTCTAGGTAAAGCATCTAGCTCATTTGCCAGCTCAGAATTAGAATTTAGAGTTAGTAACTCGCATTCTCATTGGAGGACACAGTCATATTTATTTCAAACGAGAATATTCGTATAATTTAATAAAATTACTGTAAATCACGATAAATAATGAATTGTTTGTAATTGAGCTGTAATTTCTGTATTATTAATCCGGTAAATGATGGAGATAAACAATTGTGATTGATTAAAATTTTATTTTAAGGTGAAAGTTTTGTTACAGGATTCTGAGAATTCGAATAATGAATTGAATAATGACAAGACAAGTGACATCTGTCTAAAAAAGACAGTGATTTAGAGTGACAATTTGGTTATGTAAAATTTATAGATTATTTAATAGATTTTTATATATTTTAGCTGCAATGGGTAGAAGTCAATCCACTCCAGGTTTGGTAGAGTCCAGAGGCAAGGTAGCCTTAGAAGATATGTGGGTACCTCCAATCCCTCTAGGAATCCTTACACCGCTTTATCCCAGGTCTCTGGGAGCATCCCCTCCACCTCCTTTGCAGACGATCAGGCCTCCACCTACACCTGACAGTCCCGGAGGATCAACAAGTAGCGACAGGAGCCGACAAAGCAGGCAAAGTAGACAACAACACGTTAGATCAGGTAACTCCAATGAATTTTCAACAAAAAAAAATAAAGTTGCAACTTTTGACACTGCTAGTTTCTCTTTGAAAAATAAATAACAATATCGCCGTCTTACCCAAAGGTGACTAACTTAAAGGTGACAAAAGTATTTACGTTTTATCCCGATCAAACATCGTTTTCAACAAAATCGATGATGCCAAATTTCTGCAGATTTCCTTAGATCTTTGGCTTATACAGGGTGAGTAAATACGGCTTATACAGGGGGTCTTAAATAAGTGCAAATATTTTCAGGGCTGGTAAATCTCGATAAAAGACACATACCTTCTCTTACCATTTTTCAAATGAGTCCAAAATAACCGAGTTATTTAAGTTTGAAAATTAAAAAAAATATTTTTTTTGGGAAAAATTTTGAGAGCCACCAGATTTCTTCTGTATTTGCATCTCTTTTAGTGCAGTAACCATAAAGTAAAGCAGTAACTATGGTAATATCAGATATTAAGAAACTATACCGTGGGAAAATTTGTGGTGAACAGGCAGTTCTAAAAAGTTTTCGAAAAATATACAGGAAAATTTAAAAGATGCACGATTTTCAACATCTTTTTTTGCGAAAAAAACTCATAGCCGTGTTCCTGGGGTCGAAATTGGTTGCCTGGTTCCTGGGGTCGAAAAAAACCACCCCTGAAAATATTTGCACTTATTTAAGACTCACCCTGTATATTATTATTGTTATTAATGTTTTTTTGGGTACCTCTATAGAAATTATACCTTAGAAATTATTTAGTTTTCTAATTAAATTAAATTAAAATTTATTAGGAAAGTAACTGTGACAACGATGCTTCATGTTTCTATAATTTCTACGATGTCTTAAAAAGTAATGTATACCCATTGGCATTTATCGACAAAAAAATGTCATGGAAAAATTTGTAGAGAATTAAATTCTTTACTCCTCATATTTATACTTTAGGTACAACGATCAATGGTGGTGAAAGTATGACCCAGCTGGTATCAGGAAGAACTACGCCCCTAATAGCATCTCATGAGGCCTTAGAAAGTGAAATTAAAAGGCTGAGAGAACGACTTCAAACAGTCGAATCGGAAAATGCCGCCATGAGCGTCAAGCTCAGTCAGCAGCAATGGGAGTTAGAACACAGGTTATATTAATTATTATTAACCGATTTTTTGGCACTTAGAACACTATTTACTTTAAGTCTTCATATCATTATTCGAAAGCCCCCTAAGTCTATAATCTATAAAATCTATAGGTAGTGCAAGTGGTATTCTTTTCAACATACCTATAGTTCATATCAAATAAATTTTTAGTCACGTGATTAAGCGTGACCGGCACAGCGTTGCCCTCTTTTACATATTTTCTTTTTAAAATTTTAAAAAGAAAATTTTTAAAATCGCTGCGACCGAATCGCAGTTTGCGATTTGTTGCTAATACTAATAATTATTTTATTTTAATTACAGATTGGCCGAGATCGAAATGCAGATCTGCGGTTCCCGCTCCACCAGTTCCCTGGAACAGGAGGACCTGGAACGGAACCGGGAGAGCATCATTTAACGGCTGGACGCGCTGCCGGACGCGCTGCGCGCGCACCCATCCCTCATGGTGCAGTTCATCGCGTGACGGCCCGAGCGCGAACCAAACTCGTTGTTTTTAGTGACGGGAACGACCGCCAGAGCGCGCCACAGTTACGATGTTGTCGCGTGTGCTTGAGTGATTACACTTATATTATTATACTTATAAAAGAATATACTGCGTGATTTTTACTAATTCTTTTTCCGAAATTTAAAAGATATAGTTAATCATTGCGATCCTATAGATCTATTGTGTTCCCATTTCTCGAGTTATAACTCATCGTACAATGTCAAGGCTTTGACGAAAGCTAGTATCTGAGACGATTTTACAAAAGTTAGTTCCCCATCTCCGATATAAGTCTTACCAAAGTTGATGGGATGAATGGTTGTCATCTCGGCGGCCTCTGATGAGGTGTTCTGGTGTTTCCCCATTTTACCCACAGAATCTGCATTTGCAGTTGTTTCTTACCTTCAATCCACTGAGCAATCTCTCCGTGGCAATCCGAATATTATTCTTACTTAAATCAAGAGGAATCTTTGATTGTGGTGCCCGGTGATGTAGAGGTACAGCTCTCGTCTACCATTCTAAAGATTGTGGGTTCGAATCCTACAGTCGGCAGTTCATCAGCCGAATATTTTTAATAAAATACAAATAGTTTGGGTATCTATGTAGGTCGACTCAGCCTTAAATGAGTAGGTACTTGGGATTCACAATCCTGAGGTAATAATAGGCGGTTGAAGCGTAGTCCTAGCCACATTACCTTCCTTGTATACAGAACGGCTCTAGCATGGCAAGCTGTACCTTGCTACTCCCAAGGCGTTAAACACTATACATATACGGGAGCTATTATTATATCTTTGATTTTTCTTGAAGTGCTGAGAAATTTTTTCGAATGTCGACCGTTGAAGGATACCGTTCCATGCTCGGTTCCATGTTACGGAAGGAGTCTTCCAGGTTCTTGAGTTCTGTTTTAAGTTTGTTTCTCAGAACGGTTCTGGTCCAGTTAGGGGGGGGGGGTGTTTGCTTCTTTTCTAGCTAGATCGTTTGCTTTCTCATTACCTACCTTACAGGGCATTCTATCCCTTGGTGTTCAAATTGAATAAAAAAAATTAGTGTTCAAAACGAAATACTTTTTTTCTAAAAATATATTCAAGTTGTTTGGTATATTATATATTCGGGTTGTTTTATATTTACAAAGCTATTTTTTTCTTCTTCAGAGCATATAGCAAATATTATTTTACCTAAAACTTTTCTCCATTTTTATGGTTCTAAAATTACTTGCTTACTACCATTACTCATTGACGAGTATTTGACAGGCATCAGAAGATGGTTAAACAAGGCGTTTTCTTTCATGAACTTTTCTGTGACCGAAAAGCCCCCGATACGTGATGTTATCTCTCTTCCGCACTCCGGACATTCAAAAATCTCATTGCTTTGTTGCCTCTTTACTTTTTGGTTGTCGTTGTTAACTGAGTTTGCAATTCTTCTCCATTGCGTTGCTTCCTTCAACCGATTCTGCATGTTTATTTTCTTTAAGTTTTCATGGAAAATATCCTTGTACCTTTTGATTTGTCCACCCGGTTTCCTCTTACCGTCTACAATCTCACCGTAAGGAAGATATTTCGGTAGGCGGTTTTCTTGCATCCTGCATACGTGACCAGCCCATCTTAAGCGGGATTTAGTACTCATGACTTCAGCGCTCTCGCAGCTAGCTCTTTCAAGGAAGGACTGATACGTTTGAGACTGATATGTCAAACGTATCAAACGTATCGATCCTTGTTCTGAAATATAGGTCTGCATCGTTCCTTGTTCTAAAATATAGGTCTGTAGTAGGATAATTCAATATTCTATAGGGTTATTCACAGCGATGGTACGTTAGACATTTAGGGAGACCTTATTGCTTTTATGGGAAGGCCTAGTATATTCTTTTATACGTATATAACCGGCAATGATTCCACGATGTTTCATGTTATTGCAATTTAAGCCTTATTAAAATTTAATTAGTAAAAAAAATAATTAAACCCATTAAATTAAATTATTTTTTTATTGTTTATTGATATTATTTTTCTTAAATTTCTATATCTATATATGGAACTTATAGAAGTATCATGGAGTCAAGCCGTATAAAAACTTCTTAAAATATCCAAGAATATTCTAAAACATTTTTTTCTATATACCCTTTGTAAAAGATTATTCGCTTAAAAAAATGTGAAAAGAACACTAAAAAACTTTTAAATAATTTTAAATCATCGCAAAAAAATTGAAAAGTGTTTTAACGAATTAAGAAAGAAATATTCAATTGACTAATTAATATAAATGAGGTGTTATGTATATGATACGCAGTGACTGCCAAGGATATTTTGAACTTTTTGAACAATAATTATTGATGTTGCCTATTGTAAAATTTTAATTCTCTGTATTTTTTTTAACAAAAATTTTATATTTTTCAAGAGATATATTTTCTTTAAAGATAAATGTATGAACATAATTTTTATCATAATTTTAAGGCTGTAATTCGCTTCATACTTTGATTATGGGTTTCTGTGTCATTTTTATGTTTCTCCTCAAATTTTTTGTATTACGCAAAAAGCGGTTCCTGAAAAAGGTCATTATTGTCACCAAATTAACCAGCACAATATCTTTATTTTTTGTTACAAAAGGACTAGAAAAAAAAAGTTCAAATAAAAGTTGTAGATCGTTCAATTTTACATAAAAATTGTCTCTGTACTTTTTTTGCTCAAATCAAAATTAACCGAGATAGGGTGACTAGAAGCTAGGGGATAGCTTTTATTGGAAAGTCCGTTTGTCTGAAATTTGGAAAAAATACTTTATTTATATTTTTCACCTCTTCTCGGGGTGAATTAAGGCTGTATTCCGTTGCAAAAACAAGGCGAACTAGACCGGTAAACTACGGTAAAGAACGGTTCAGGTAAACCGGAACGGTTTGGTAAAATACTGGAAACGTCAAATGTTGACGTTTTCTAAATTTCAATACCTCTATTATAAAATATATGTTTTATGCATTTTTAATGTACCTATTCTCTGCTTTTACGTTTGCTTCTTCTTTTCAATGGAGTTTACTATTGAAAAGCACTTTATTAATAAACTGTTAAACTCGTTAGACAGCTCAAGTGAAGATTTGCAGGTCCAATATCAGATCAATAATAAATAAACAAATCTAATCAATATTTATATTTTTATACCTTACAAAACATTAATGATTACTTGTTGTCTTATTTTTCATGTTTTCTTTAAATGTTCCTGACTTTAAGTGATCATGGATGCATGATAAGTTTAAATAGTCCTAAACAGTAATTATATTTAGTTAATGAAATTTATTTACCTTTACTGCCTACCTCCATTGCTTTTGGATGTAAATACAAAATGTTATTACAAATTTTAGATATTAAATGAGAATTTCAATCGAACTTCCAATATTTCCCATATAACACACAATATCCGCAGGATATTCATAGAATGTCGGAATGTCCCATTATAAGATCATTTTATAAAGACATATATAGGATATCCTCCAGACATCCTGAAATCCTGTAGATGTCTCAGAATAGAATATCCTATGGATATCTCTATCGTATATCTAATGTACATTCAGCTGAGATGCTCATGATAATAAAATATCCTAACAATATCGTCTAGATATTTAGGAAAAATAAATAATGTACTACTTTTTATATTACATAAAATGCAATAAACCATACAGATAGATATATTACGTCAATAAGGCAACAAAATATCCTGTTGGTATCTTCTGGATAATCTGGATATTTATGAGCTTGGCCACTCGCAGTAATACAGAGAATTTAAAACGCCCGCGCAAACAATTTCCCACAATCCATCTCGACAGTTTGTTTCTTTGTTTTTTCTTTGTTTGTTTCTTTGTTTTTCTTTGTTTGAAATTCGAGGTGAATTCGGTCGCTTGTCGAATTCAATCCTAACCTAAAATGTCGGAAATTCAATCCTAACCTCAACTAATGTCGAAAAACGACGAACGACTCAGGGTCTCACAATGAAAAATTTGTGACAAAATTATAGGTGAAAATTTAAATTAAACTATTTTTGTGTTTAAATTGTGAGTTTCTGGAATGTGTGGTGTTAGAAATTATACCTGTATCCTGTGTGCTAACTTTGATGTAAACTGTTGCTGCTAGACATAAACTGCTAGACTCCATAAAGGGTAGTATAATCTGGTATAATACCATACGATCGAAAAAAACGGCGTCAGAGGTGGCTTGGAAATGAAGATTGCTGTTATTTTGTATGTAAAATTATATGGGGAATGTCATCGATCGTAATTTTCAAGCCAATTGAAAACCGTTTGCCGTTTGTTTGAAATTGCCGTTTTTTTTTTCGATGGTACAGTATAAATTGAAAGCTCTTAACTCATACAAATAAATTTCTAAATTTTGACGCAAAATTCATAATGAATAACGTCAAAATGTGGCTAAATAAAACTAAATAGCGAACGTTTTTACTATAAACTAAGGATGAACTAAGTATTGTCAAATAACAGTCCTCATATAATGTCCTAAAAATATTCTATAATACTCCCAACATCATTCTTGTATTATCCTATAAATATCCCAAATAATCGTAAAAGGCTTGCCTAGGGATGTCTTGAAGATGACTTTTTTGTCCCATTTGGATATCTCATAAATATCCTCCTCTAGTTTTTGGATATCCCTAAGATATTTACTATATCCTTGGTGGATATCCTCAAGATATCTATAGGATTGTGTTGTGTTATATGGGTTGCTTGAATTTCTGTCACATAAATGACATTGATTGGCAAACAAAACCAGAAAAACCAGCCTTCTCGTGCTGGTTAGTTTGGTGACAGTTATAACCGAATTTTTCAGAAACTATGTTCCGTAATAAGAAAACTTTCAGGAAACCAATAAAAACGGAACATAAAACCATAACCAAGGTAAGCAACGGAATACACCCTAAAAAATCTAGGTTTTTTTAAGGTTCCGTTTTTTCTTTGTAAAAATTTAATGTAAAGAAATAAGTAATAAGAAGGTTTTTTCCCACTATAACGCAAGGAGATTTATAAATGGTGCTTCGATGTAAAATATTATTAGATACAGAGCATTTTAAACAAGTGTACATAGTAATAAATAAGAATCGTTTGGACATGGACACTAATAATTCTAAAATAGTTCTTATCTAGGATACCCCAAAAGCAGTGGACAAAACACATATCTTCTATGGTTATGAAACATTTAAAAAATAAAAATTTTGATTTTTTTTCCTCAGGGTTTGAAATTATAGTGTTACTGAGAGAGCCAATAAATGTGCCAAGTGTAATTCTTTTCGATACAAACATGGTACTAGGATGAATTTCAATTTTATAGTGTTGTACATAATTATAATTCATTGTACCTAGTAACTGAGATGAAATGTTCTATAAGACTAAAAGGTTGTTGGTAATTATTGATTGTTTGCATTATTTTTAGTATAAATCATATAATATTTACAGATACTGTTAATATATTTTTTGAGCATTGTTCTTCAAAATTATACCGGGTGCGTCTCAAAACTGGCTCACCCCTATAACTTTTTTATTTTTTGTTTTAAAGAAAAACGAGATTTGGTATGTTAGTATATGACATAAATTAGGATTGATTGACGTATTCAATTGTTTTTGGTCACTTCCTGTTTCTCCGGAAATGACTACAACTTTTGATTTTTCACTGGCACCCTCGGTATATTTATTCGAGGTTAAAAAGACTAATTTTTAATCAAGAAATCTTGGAAAAATATAGATTTGATTATCTACTCTTTTTTCGTGTTTTGTCCTGGCTGGTTAAAAAATGCCCAAATCGTATCACAATTTTTTCAAATAGAACAAGGGTGGCCCATTAGCATATTCGGAAAAAAATAGTTTTTTACGAATAATTTGGTACCACACACTTGGAATTTTGAGTCAAATTATGGTTATGAACCACATGTTACAATTCCAAATAAACCATATGCGAATATGTCAAAAGTTGACATATGATATGTCATTCTATTCAGAGTGTTATTCTCTATCGAATTAAGTAAAAAAATACCGAGAATGCTATTTAAAAATCAAAAGTTGTAGTAATTTCCGGTGAAACAGGAAGTGACCGAAAACAATTGAATACGTCAATCAATCCTAATTTATCTCATATACTAACATACCAAATCTCGTTTTTATCTGAAAAAATAAAAAAGTTATAGGGGTGAGCCATTTTTGAGATGCACCCTGTACATGATAATTATTAAAAAAAAATATTGTTTTACAATGCAATTATTGTTTAAAAATCAGGCAAAATCTAAGTTTAATAACTCTATGTGGCTGTATGCTGTATTTATATAAATTTTTAAACTAAATTGTTACAAAATATATAAAATAATATACACAATATATCTACATTTGTTGTATATTAAAATTGTTTTAACAAATAACAAAAATATAATGAAATTGAAAACTTTTAAATATATATTCTGTTTTAAATGTATATTTTAAAGAATAATTTTAAGGAATAATGTTCAAAAATGTATATTTTTTTAAGTTAAAAAAATATGTTAAATTTTTATTAACAAACTTATTATGTTTACAAATGCATTTTAATATTAAATATGGACCAAACTTGATTTAATTATAAGTAAATTACACATTCTTTTGAATTTGTTATCACATTTTAACAAATATGTACTATTATTACAGGGCGAGTCTTAAATAAAGACACATATTTTCAGAACTGGTAGATCTCGATAAAAGAAACATATTTTCTCTTAACAAGTCCAAAATAACCGAGTTATTTAAGTTTGCATATTTATTTTACTTTAAAAATTAAAAAAAATATATGATTTTTATTAAATTTTCAGAACCACTCTATTTTTTCTCTTTTTATTCCTTATACTTATTTTTCCACATTAACAAGATATCAAAATAAAATAAAAGTATTTTTTTTTTCAAAAAATACACGCCTTTCAACATTTTTATAACCCCTAAAAATATATAGATATGTGACCTTAATTAAGACTCACCCTGTCCATATAGAAGAATTTAAAATATACCTAAAGTACATACAAGGTGTAACTAAAATTGTTTACTTTATTTAGAGATACTTACACAGAGAGAGTATTAAAAAAATTTCTGTTTTAAATGATATTTCACATGTTACTTATTGATCGCCTTGTATAAACCGTAAAAATTCATAACTGCCACATTCTAAATAATCTAAACATAACTATTTTCAAAAAAAAAGAAAATTTTGAGAAAAATAATAACTTAAATACCTTTAATTAATTTGTGTATTACATTAGGGAAACTTAAGATTTTTATTAATTCTTAAGTTATTTTGTTCTAGTAGGCCGATTTTGATGACTTTTTTAGCAATTTGTTAGCTAAATTATTTGTCTTTTTAGCTCCTTTATATAATACAAGGAACAACAACATCTTGTTATTTGGGCGAATGTTTGAAACACTCTGTAGCATTGTTTAACAAAGTAAGGAATTTATAAAGTACTTTATTAGCAAGGTATATTTCTTTTCGACAGTTTGTTTTTTGATTTACCACCATACCGTTATTTTTCTTGGAGATATTCGCTTTTGAAGAAGACTGTAACAATTTACAGCAATTTTATGATTAAAAGAACGGCTTTTAATTTTGGTCTTAATCAACACATCTGTGAAATAGTGCTTATTGTTTATGTAATGTTACTATTATTGAAAAGTCATATTATTATTGTTTATTGACGTTTATTCTAGTAGAGATGGTTTTAGGTTCTGAAGTATGGGCTAGGTGGTGCTTTTTTTATAGATCTTTTGACTAGGACCAACCCAACTAGCATTTATAGTGGCAGATACATAACTGCTACTATCAAACCCACTACAAAGTGGGCGGTGACCATCGGCGGCTACGTCGTATATTCGTAGCTGCTAAGTAACTGCGACCAAAATGGGGAAAGATTTTGAGTAGCCGGGTAGTGTCTTGGGTAGTTTTTGCCACTAAAAGAGTTACTATGATGTGTTACTATAAAGTAGCCTACTGGTGAATGCGACTTATCCGTTACGAAGCTGCCTAGTCGCGGATTCGTGGCAGCCAAGTGTTAGCCACCGACATGTGGAACTTTCGTTAAACTGTTGAACTTTACTCGCAGCGACCTCTTCATGCAATTTCACATTTCATAAAAATAAATGTCATGATGGAAAATAATTATGGAAGCCATTATTATTTTTTCGTTATTTGTTATTTACCGTGCGATTTTAACGCCTTTTTTAGGTAAATTCCAGAACGCAATCAACTTTACTGAATAAAACAGTGGGTTTATATAACAAAATTTTCGAGCGCCTCTCAAAATATTTCATATTATTATATTAATTGCAATAGAAACTCATGTTTGTAATCAAAAAATAATAATAATTTGCTTGAAACCGGGGTCAAACTTTAAAATATTAGTCCACCTTCAGAAATAACAAAATAACTAAGGAAAAACGCTTTAATCTAGGTATATTTAGCTTAAAAACGCATAATGTTTGAGCCATTTGGCTGTTCGTCTAAAAATTCATGAAAAAAGTATGGCCGTTTAATCCGAATAATATTTTATAGTTCCATATGCTTCCACAAAGTACCAGGAACAATAACATATTAGGCCAACCCTACCCGTTTGGACCTTTAAAATCTTCGAATTGATAAAGTGACAATTGTCGCTATCCAAAGGCGACTTTATAGAAACAATAATTTTTTTGGAACTACATGGTCAACGATTCTTTGGAACCATACAGTGATTTTTCCAAGAAAGTTCCCTGCACCACCAAATTGCCGCTTAATTGGAGCGTTGCTACACCGATCGCGGTGGTGTCGACTATACATTCCATTGGTGCCACTATAACGTTCCGCCTTGTCCTTTGAAGTTATTTTTTACTTATTGTGCATTTTCTATTATTAGTGTTTCTACCGTATGATCGAAAAAAAACGGCGTCCAGTTGGCTGGGAAATGACGATCAATGACATTTCCCATATAAATTTACATATAAAATGACAGCGACCTTCATTTCATAGCCATCGTTGACGCCGTTTTTTCTCGATCATACGGTATATTATTCAGAGCTACATGAGGTATAGAGTATTTTAACGCCCACTCTTTTAGCTCTTGTTTTATATTGTTGTTGGTTCTCAAATTATTCTCCTCTGAGATTCAGTTTCAGATGAACTAACACTACACTCATCTACAGAAACAGCTTCAAAAATGTCTCGGTCACTACCTGATTTATGGTTCATCAGTAGGATTATAGAAAGATGTAGTTTTTGTTTCTGATGTTGATGCATCGGCTCGCGGTGATTCCTTTTGTTAAATTCTTCGGTAGAAAGTACTAGAATATCTAAATTTCTTTTTATTCACATTAGGGATTTTACAAAATTTTAATAAAGCTTAAAAGCAAGTAATAGAAAACACTTAAACATTGCAGCACACGATGGATTCTGAGGCAATTACATTTATTAGGGTATATTAAGTTAGGGTCACTATAAAGTAGCCGTTTTTGACCACCGCGACTTTTTAGTGGCAATAGATGAGCCACAGCTACTTTATAGTGACCTAGGAAGGTAGCAGTAACCATTTTGCTACTTTCAATGCTACTATAAATTAGAAGTAACTAGGTGTCGTAACTACCCCGTAGGCCGCGACTACCCCGTAACTTAAATTGTTACTATAAAGTAACAAAAACTTAATGGAAGCATTATGGTAGCACTTGTTGATAACCCCTACTTTGAAAAGTTACTGTAAAGTTTTTGGTCTTTTATGGTGTCATATTCGAAGATTCGGGTAGTTCCAGCCACTTCTTTAAATTACACGTTTGCGACTTGCAATCGGGGTGTTTATTTTCCACTTTTATGGTAGGTAGGGACTAACCGGTCACTCTCGAAATATACTTCAAAGTGACTATTCCTTATAGAGTAACATTTTAAGTGGCAGAGTGGGCCTAGGAACTATACTTTAGGGGCAGTGACATTTTAAAAAGGACTGGGAACTATATTTGCTAGATGGGAAAGGCAAAAGTATGGTTTTAATGTAAAAAAGACGAAAAAATGTATCCTCTTCAAAAGCGAATATCTGCAAAAAATAAAGCTATTGGATTGGGATGAACCAAAAAACAAACTATCGAGAAAAGTTACACGTAGATGATATTTTTTTTTAATTTCTTGCTTTATTAACGTACTCTACAGGGTGTTTCAAACTTTCACCAAAATATCAACACTTTGTTTTCCCTGTATAATTGACAGATGGCAACTTTCATTTTTAATTTAGAAAAAGACACTAAAAAATCAAATCATTTAGCTACAATTTTTCTTAAAAGATATGTTTCTTTCTGTATTCCTCTGACTTATTAAAAATGTCTATTTTCTCAAAGTTTTCGTTAAAAAATTATAAATAAAATTTTTAACTTACCTAATTAAAAAACGTGGTCTTTCTCGAAATTTTGAAAATTTGCTACGTTAAATTTGTAATATTTGCTAAAATAAAAATAATAATAGTGTAAAATAAATAAGAATGAAGTGCTAAGTCAAGTTATCTCTAATTAAATAATAAAAAAAATATATAAATATATTTTCTTAATGATTGACCTAATACGATACAACAATATTACACTACTTAAATAACACTAAAGGCTCTTTCAGAATCTCGAAATTAGTCAAGAACAGTTAACCTAATAGGACTGCTCATTCAGCCAAAAGTGTCCGCCAGGTGCATGCGAAAACTACTCGCTTTGTGACGTCATTGTAGCCCTTGTCATGATTATTAGTCCTTATCCGACAACCAATAATACACACACGTGCATTATTGGTTACCGAATGCAAAACATTCATTATTTAGTTTATTTATTTAAACACCTTATATGTATGCAGTAAAGAAAATTAACTGTATAAATCGTATTAAATACTCGGATAATGCATTTTTAAGAACAACAGGTCCCAGCATCACCTTTTGCAAGCATTCTTTTTAGAGTACATCCATATTTTGCTTTAAAATAATTAATAAACAAAATCGTGGGCACTTAGTAAGCACTTTGTTACAATCCACAACACAAAATGAACGTATTTACACACTCTATAACTCTAAAAACTTTAAAGACACCTTTTTCACATTTAAAATTGACAAAATAATTAACTCAAAATTTCTCAGCTGTTATTTTTATAAGTTTACCATAGGCAACTAAAAATACACACTATCATGACAAGGCCACGAAGGCTTTGACAAGGGCTACAATGACGTCACAACTGGCAGCTGAAGCGCGGGAAGAGGCGAACGTACGTCTTATGAGGATGAGCAATCCTATTAGTTTACCGTTCTTGGAAATTAGTGGTTTCAATTAGCGTAGAAGTTTGTTCCTCTAATTTGGATCGTCAAAATTAGTGGTAGTAAATTTCAATTAGTAGAAAAAGTTAAAAAACTTTTCACATCAGAATGTATTTATAATTATAATATTTATTATAAAGGTTAATAAAAAGAAATGCAAGTTGTAGGAGTCGGAATAAGTAAATTTCTTGTACTGGCAATGCTGGTAGCTTCTGCTTCTACGTATACTGCTTTTAATTTCTTATTTGGCGTATCTTTCTGTCCCATCATTCTTTTTGCTATTTTGGTTTTCTGTTCAATTGAATTTTCAATGTAACCTTCAGCAACCGAGCTTGATCGCCAACCTCCATGTCGCTTTAAAACTATTATGTCCGCTCCGGAATCTGCCAGCATTGCTGCAGAGCTGCGCCAGAAAGAACGATCAGTGTATTCAATGGCGTTGGAGAGTCCAAGAAATTCCGCTATCTTTGTTGTATTGATTCCAACTGGCAGGGTACAGCATTGATTTTTTCGATACGTCAAGAAAAATCGCTGATGTGTCACATTGAGTGGTCGAGTTTCGCGTACCTACTTACGAATACATGTCAGAAATTGATACCATCTATTATTGGTCCCTCAGTAATCGTAAACACTCTTAGAAAATGAGTTTTTGTATTCGGGATTTTAACACCAATAAATTTAATGACTGATAATCTTTAATGGCATCTACGGTAGAGACCTGCACGGGCCGATTTTTTGTAGCCCGACCCGGCCCGGCTCGAGAAGAGAAGTAGGTTTTGTAAGCCCGGCCCGGTTTGTGTAAAGTTAAAACTTTAAACTAGTCCGGCCCGGCCCGAACCATTAAAATAAAATGATCAAAATAAAATTACAAATATACGTATGTATACGCAAAATAAAAAAACGTAAACAGAAACATAGCCTAAAAATACCTGTTATAATACAAGATATCTCAAGAACATGTACAGAAGCAAAGTTGTGTTTTTTAAAGTGCGGAACCGGTTCAGCCCGGGGCCCGACCCCTATTGACAGTTCGAGACCGACCCGGCCCGAGGCCCGGGTTCGGGCCGGGCCGGGCTTGAGGCCCGTTCGGGCTACCCGGCCCGTGCAGATCTCTAATCTACGGTTAAAAACGTGATTTCTTCCCTCCTACATGCTCCAAATACTCCAATAATTAAGACAACTTTAGCTTTAGTCATCGGCTTCTTTCATAAAGCGTTCTATTTCCAGTTTTGTAAATACTTTTAGACTACTACTTTTTTTTTTTTTAAAAAAAGGCCCTCGAAGCGACTTGACGTACGAAAACTCCAACAAGAAAATATACTACAACGAACTAAGGATACAATAAATAACGAACTGAGCATTATCTCCGAGGAGAGCAATCCTGAAATAGAAGTAGAAGAGCTACGGAACAAAATAAGAACATCCATAACTTCCATAACGGAGAGGGAACTGAGGCCCGATAAGACAGTGAAAAGAAAAGAATGGATGACTGATAATATCCTGAGACTTATGGAGGAAAGAAGGCAACACCGAAACAAAGATAACCAAAAATACAAGGAAACGCATAGACAAGTCTTGAAAGCAATCAAGGAGGCTAAGGAACGATGGCTTCAGGAAAGATGTATAGAAATCGAAATGTTACAAGCAAAACATGACAGCTTCAACCTACATAAGAAAATAAAGGCAGCAACCGGAGGATATCGAGGGTGGGGTGGAGGAGTAATCCTAGACGCGGACAATGGCATCATTACAGAAACAGATAAAAAAAACTCTCAAGATGGAGGCAGTACATGGAGGAGCTCTTCGGAAACGAAAATAGCGACGACATAACTGCAGGAACTGGCAATATAGGGCCCACCATTACACAGGAAGAAGTGGAAGCAGCTATCAAACGTCTGAAAAACAACAAAACTTCCGGACCGGATCAGATACACGGAGAAGTTCTTAAACTGCTGGACTCGGAACAAGTTCAACTACTGACCACCCTATTCAACAATATTTATACAGGTGGTCCAATCCCAAACGACTGGCTGCTATCAACATTTATACCGCTTCCCAAGAAGGCAAACGCGACCAAATGCTCTGATCACAGGATAATCAGTCTAATGAGCCACGTCCTAAAAATCCTCCTTAATATCATCCAAACACGTATATATAGAAAGCTCGATGAAAACGTAGGTGAAACTCAGTTCGGCTTCAGAAAGGGATTGGGCACCAGGGAGGCTCTGTTTTCAATACAAGTCCTAATCCAACGAGCACGCGACGTCAATGTAGATGTCTTTGCGTGCTTCATAGACTTCGAAAAGGCCTTTGATAGAGTCCAGCATGACAAACTCATCTCGATTTTACAGGAATCAGGAATAGACGATAGAGATACAGAGATAATAGCAAAACTTTATCGTCAACAAAAGGCCGTGGTTCGAATCGAGAACGAAACTTCAGAAGAGTTTAGTGTAAGGAGGGGAGTGCGACAGGGCTGTATATTGTCGCCTCTGCTATTCAATGGGTACTCGGAACATCTATTTAGAGAGGCACTGGATGGCACAGAGGATGGGCTGGTAATAAACGGAGAAATAGTAAACAATTTGAGATACGCAGATGATACCGTTCTGTTGGCCGATACCGCTGAAGGTCTCCAAAGGCTTATAGATCGTGTGGCGAATACATGCAGCAGATACGGAATGAAGATGAACTGCAAGAAGACTCAAACGTTGATCATTAGCAAGAACTACATCAACAACTTTCAGTTCACTGCTAACAACATCGTTCTCCCAGCGGCCGAGACAGTTGCATACCTGGGCTGCACCCTGACTAAAGACTGGGACCACTCTCGCGAAATAAAACACCGAATCGAAATCGCGAGAGGGACATTTAACAAAATGCGAAATATACTATGCAACCTGTCCCTAGAATCAGAATCCTGAGATGCTACGTGCTCTCAACGCTTCTATATGAAGCAGAGGCGTGGACCCTTACTGACGCATCATGCAAGCGTGTGGAGGCATTTGAGATGTGGTGCTATCGGCGCATGCTTAGAATTTCGTTGGTGCATTGCGTGTCAAATGAGACTGTACTACATCGCATCAACAAGGAGTTGGAGTTTCTGGTAAATGTCAAACGAAGAAAACTAGAATACTTCGGACACATCATGCGGAACGAGAAATACCGCCTACTCCAACTCATACTGCAGGGGAAAATAGAAGGCAGAAGATCAGCGGGACGCAGACGAATATCGTGGCTGCGAAATCTACGAACATGGACCGGATTGACGTCAACAGCTTTGTTCAGAACGGCAGTGAACAAAGTAATATGGATCAATGTGATAGCCAACATCCAAAGAGGATAGGCACTTTCAGAAGAAGAAGAAATACTTTTGATTTCTTTGCCTGATATCCGGAAGCTTTTTTTTTTAAAATGCAATAAGGTTTGTGAATTTGCTAATATCTATGTTTCTGTTCAGGTAAATCATGGTGCGGAGCATTGAATATTTATTCCACAGAGTTGACGGCTTTAAGGTAGTGGATAGCTTCAGGAAATAGGCTAGCAATACCTTTTCTGTGAAATTCTCAACATGTTTTTCTTTGCCCCAGGTTTCAAAGTTGTCGTAGGTGGTCTAGTATAAGTTTTTCGTCTTCTCGGGCACTAACGTGGTTCTAGCGCAGTTTTAGAGCCTTGTTGAATTTCCAAAGACTCGTCATTATCACACATTTTTTCACAAAACTTTGTATGGAAATACGGCGACGTTTGAACCTGACAGAACTTTGTCATTAAACAATGCATAAATAATGCCTTAGAAACCGATTACCAGAATATTTTAAAAAATGTTTAAAAATAAATAATAATAATATTAATGAAAATCTCAAATTATCCACTTTGACAAAAAATCTTATATGAAATTCATTGCGAAAAGAGTGTTTTAAGCACTCGACGCATGCTCCCGTGCTTAAAACACATTCATTTCGCAACTTGTTACATAAATAGCTATTAAATATCAATAGACCGTTTTGCAAAATTACATTTTTTGTAAAAATACGTAAAAATATATGATTTTTAAACTTTATATTTTTTGCAAAATTACTTGTAATTTTTTCAGTGTGTTTAAAACAAACTAATTACCGCAAGCTGTTGCTAGGATATTCTGTTAATTTTAAATGTATTTTTTAGACGCTGTGACTGATCGTATTCTTTTAAGTATAAAGTAAAATTGAAACCCCTAATTTATTCCACTAATTGCGAGGTTTTGAATGAGGCTTATTACCTCTAATAATATAACGTCTTTAAAATAGGTTCAAAAATTAAAATTAATAAAATAAAAAAAAAGTGAAAAACACTTTTAAAATATCTCCCAAATAGTTGAACTTAATAGAATGTAAAATTATTGTTTGAAATAAGTTTATCCTTACCTTAGGAATTTTACCCCTGTGCACAGGTCACTAAAATATGTGTGAGTTTACCCTTCCAAAGCAAACCTTGCTAATTAAAGATAACTTTGATATGTGTATTTTAGACATGTTAGGATAAAATTAACTCCACCCTTACAGACCAAGTAATTTAAGGCGTGTAAAACATACAGAACATATTATATTTTCCAGCAAAATTATTTTGAGGGCAAAGACCGTAGCTTTTTAAGGGTCAACATTAATTAAATTTTGAGTGTATTTTGGTTTGGTAGGGTCTCCTGTTTTATTTAAAACAAAATTGATAAACTCAGCACATGGTGAGTCAACTATAGAGTAAAAGTTAAATAGACACTATAAAATTTTCTTTGTTTTTAAAGTTTAATATATTTAGTTCTAGTGGACCGATTTTGATGATTTTTAAAGCGATTTGTTATAGCTTAATTACTTGTTTTTTTTTGCTTGTTTATATATTAAAAATTAATGTATCCGTTTGTCTTTTATACGATGTAAAACAAAATGTTGTTATTTTGGCGAAAGTTTGAAACATCCTGAGGGGATGGTTTAACAAAGTAAGAAATTTATAAACTACTGTATCATCAAGATGCATCTTTGGTGAGATAGTTTGTTTTTTGATTCATCTCAAATAGTGATGGGATCACTCGAGCGAAAATTCGCTCGAGTACTCGATTATTGAAATAACCGACATCGCTCGATTATGAACGAGCGATGCAAGTGACGGGTACCTAGCGACGAACGCAAGCGATCCTAGAATGAAATAAATTGAAATCCGATTTTAATGTGACCTACTCGATAAAAAGCAGAGCGAATTTTCTACATACAATGCAGGTAGCAAATTTATACGACGCCGTATATACCGGGTGCGTCTCAAAAGTGGCTCACCCCTATTACTTTTTTATTTTTTTAGATAAAAAAATGAGATTTGGTATGTTAGTATCTACATATATAAAATGCTAATGTTTATCTATGTCGTATCTACTGAAGTAACGACTTGCTCTAGAAAGTTGCTTTTTTTACTAATGTGACAAAAACTTTCCTTTTATTGAAAATTTAAGTCAAAATATTGCGAACGGCTACTCTTATATCGGAGGCGGTGGGAACAAGCTTTTGCTTCTGCACTTGACAAAAAATGATACCCACCTATACCTTACACTGCATACCAAAAGACGCCACTTATTTCAAAAAGATGCTAATACTTACAAAGGATAGTACAAACTGAAATAAGAAAATTTGTACAAGTGTATTAATTGAATAGAAACTAAAATTAGTATAGCTATTAAATATTTTGAGAAACTGGATCAACCAATGAAACAATTCAAATACCCAAAAAAAATAAGATTTATTACTAGTTAGAAATATTCGGTACCTATTCGGCACAGCAGTTATGTACATTAATAGCAAGAAATATGTTTAAGAAACTCTATCTTAAAACTTGTTTAAAATCGAATTATATCTTTTCAAATATTATTCAAACAATTAGTCTTGGTCAAGTCTTGGTTATATTTGAATAATAAATATTTAAGTTTTATTTGACTTATTTCGAAGATTCATGAACCTTTTTTTTTATATATAGTTAAGGGAAAAAGTTTAAAAGCTGTATCCAAGATTGCCCTTACAGGTCAAAGATCGTAATGATATAAAAGGTTAACATAAATAGATGTTAGATCCGAATAATCAATCAATATAACATGGTTATTTTAATAATCAAATACAAGTGAAATTTAAGCAATGCTGAAGGCAAATACTTAAGTGTAAAAAAAATATAAAATGTAACAGAATGTTAAATTTTATAAATTAAGGGTTAAAGTAATGCTGAAGGCAAGTACTTAACCAGTTAAATGTAAAATGCTAAGAATAGTTAATTTCTTAACACACTAATGATTATTTAAAATCAAATTAATAAAAGTTTAGTTTACTATAAAAAAAAATATACTGGCCTTGTATACCAAATTATACTAAAAAAAGGATCTTCTTAATGATAAAAAAACATCACAGCATCCAACTTCTCCTCAGAGAGGTGCAGGGCTGAAATCTAATCGAACAGGCTGCTACTGATTACTTCGGTGACTGAACACGTAAGAAAAACTTGTGGAAAAACTTGGCATAAACTTCTAGAAAAATATGCAGAACAACTTGCAGAAAAACGTCTAGAAAAATGTCTAGAAATACTTGAAGAAAAATAGGTGGAAAAATGCTGAGAAAAATACGTAGAAAAATCTGTAGAAAAACCTAAAAAGAAATGCACGGTATTAGTTAACCTTACATTTTAAAAAACTCGAAAAATTTACGAAGGTATTAATTTACCTCATTGTGAAGGGCTCAATTAAGGGCTGGACACTTCTCATCAAAAAACTGGAATCTAAAAGAAAGGCATGTGAAGGTTTTTTCTACCGATGGAATGTCAAAGAAAATCTTACCAAAACTATAGATCCATTAATATCTCAACAATCAAAATCTATATGGGACCTTTAACCATCTATAGGATAACAAAATCACAATATTTTTCCCATATTGTGAAAAATACCAGCCAAATAAATTTAATTCTCAAAATGGCACAGTGACCTGGGTAACGGCCAAATCGGAGGTGACGATTTTGACGTTTCCCGTCTTGTCGATACACCAGGGTACGATCCAATATTTTCGATAGAGAGCGTTCCGAAATTTATGTGTTGTAGAAATGTAAAAAGAATATGGATACAATAATAAAATACCGTCTGTAATAAAACAAAGTAGCATTTGGAAAATAAAAATGCTACACTAAAAGATAGGTAATTGGCTCTTCTAAAAACTGCGGACGCCGGATTTTTTGTTATTCATTTAATTAAAAAAAATAAAAAGTTTTTTTTCCTGATGTCGCGTCGTGGCGGATGCGCCAGGCTTCAACTAGTATGACATAAATTAGTATTGATTGACGTATTCAATTGTTTTCTGTCACTTCCTGTTTCACCGGAAATGACTACAATTTTTGATTTATAAATGGCACCCTCGTTATTTTTTTTACTTTTTTCGATAGAAAATGACATTCGAATATAGAATGACGTATCATATGTCAACTTTTGACATATTTGCTTAAAAACAAATTGTATTTTAAATTTCAATCTAGAGTGCCATGGCTGTGTTAAAAACCCTAATTTTTAATCAAGCAGCCTTGGAAAAATATATTTGATCATCTAATGTTTTTAGTGTCTTGCCCTGGCCGGTTAAAAGATGCCCAAATCGTACTTTTGATCATATCTCAATTTTTTTCAAATGGAACAAGGGTGGATCATTAGCATATTTCGAAAAATATTTTTTTTACGAATAATTTGATACCACACACTTGGTACTTCGAGTCAAATTGTCGTTATGAAGCGCATACTACAATTTCAAATAAACCATATGCGAAAATGTCATAAGTTGACACGTGATATGTTATTCTATTCAGAGTGTCATTTTCTACCGAATGAAGTAAAAAAATACCGAGGGTGCGATTTAAAAATCAAAAGTTGCAGTCATTTTCGGTGAAACCGGAAGTGACCGAAAACAATTGAATATGTCAATCAATCCTAATTTATGTCATATACTAACATACCAAATATCGTTGTTTTATCTGAAAAAATAAAAAAGTTATAGGGGGTGATCCACTTTTGAGACGCACCCGGTATATTTATCCGTTGCGTATCTGAGAGACAAAATTTTACGACCTACATCGACAATGCTTCGAAATAAACTAAATCAGGCGATCAAGCGAATCGCTCGCCTCTTACTACTTGCCGTTCATTACCGAAAGAATATGTGCCCTGCGCACGCAGCTTACTGCTTGGCGCTTAGCGTTAACGAGAACTTACAACGTGCGACGGACAAAAAACCGTATTTTTAAATACGAGCGATATTTCGCTCGAGTGATCACTCGGTTATTGCAATCGCTTGATACTCGAGTACTCGATTATTGAAATTAATCGGTTTTTCCCATCACTAATCTCAATAGCTTTATTTTTGGTGGAGATATTCGCTTTTGAAGAAAACCATAACGATTTACAAAACATCTTTGTCATTAAAAAAATGTCTTGCAAACATAGACACCCAAAATCTTCAAATCGGAATAACGGTTATTAAAATATCTAAAAAATTGTGTTTATTTGTTTACAAACGGACAAACGAAGCACTTTTCTATAGAGGTAAATTGTGTCCAATGGACTTGAATTTTGATGCCAAAAATACGTAGTAGTTTTATATCCACGGAACATTGGGACACCCAGTATATTGAACTTTAAAATATAGGAAACTTTTAAGGTGCCCGTTTTTCATGTCGTTCAGTATAAAACTAATAAAATTGTCTTCCTATAGGCTCATAGACGTTTGCCCAATCATAACTTTACTGGAAAATAACAAAGAAATAATTGTGTACATTGCTTGTGCGATTATAAATACATTTTAATATTATTAAGTATTAAGGTTTGTACATTTTTCTGTTAAAAAAATGCAATTTAATAAACATTCCTAATGTACGTTTTTAGGTAAATAATTAATTAATTAATTAA
Organism: Sitophilus oryzae; assembly: GCF_002938485.1. NCBI lineage: Eukaryota > Metazoa > Arthropoda > Insecta > Coleoptera > Curculionidae > Sitophilus > Sitophilus oryzae. Next base: position 1,349,461 of record NW_022145617.1, on the reverse strand, counting down.
TATATGATAGCAAGCAAATTTTACTTAAATATTAAATTTAATAATTTGCCTATACAGAATACAGGGTGGTCCGAACTGTATTCCGGAAACTTCGGCGGTATATTCTTCACATAAAAATAAGTAAAAAAGTTCGTGTAGAATTGTTTGGATAAAAATTGGTGCCTGGGTGTTTTTTGACATGAGAACTTGATTGCGACGACAATATAACTTTTACTTGTAGAGGGCGCCACCTACATGGTTTTAACTGTTTTAAAGAGTAATAACTAATAACTTTTCGTCCGTACCTACCCGGTGCGTTTTAAAAGTGGCTCACCCATAGACTTAAAATAAAATATAGACTGAGCATCTCATTCATAAATAGCTGGAACATGCGGTCAGACAATATCTTGTTATTGTTGTGTTATTGTTTTAGGTTATAACGAGTGCGACACGAGCGATAGATAGGTTGTCTCTGTCGTAACGGTCGTTCCCTGACGACTCTGCCGAGAAACACAACATTCTTTCGTTTCTCAAGTACACCTGAACTCTCCATATCATAGCCGGGTAATTTTTTTATTTTAATGAAGCTATAATTAAATTAAAAATATATCGTATTTAAACTTTTTTATATTTTATTAAGATTTAGGACAGGTTTTTTAAATAAAAGTTTAGAAAAAACGTCTTAGAGTCCAAAAAATAATAAAATACACGTTATAGAAGAAATTTTATAATCGAAATTACGTAATTTTTGAAATTAATAATAAATTATTAATTTTAGTCAAACATTTACAACCCCTAATATTAATCAAAACAGGATCTATTCCACAGATATAATAGAATCGGCGACAGGGAGAGAAAAAAAATATGATTGTTGTAATTTTTTTTCTGGTTAAGTGATGATGTCTTATGTAAATTAGAGAAAACATAAATCTGTTCCATTAAAGCAAGGAAGATGATAGGAAGTGGATAAAATGAAAACTACATTTATTTAACTCGGTGCTGTCTTTATTATACCGGGTGCGTCCCAAAAGTGGCTCATCCCCCATAATTTTTTTATATTTTCAAATAAAAAAACAAGATTTAGCATGTTAGTATATGACATAAATTAGGATTGATTGACGCATTCAATTGTTTTTGGTCACTTCCTGTTTCACCGGAAATGACTATAACTTTTAATTTTTAAACGGCACCCTCGGTATATTTCTACTTTATTCGATAGAAAATGACACTCTGAATAGAATGACATATCATATGTCAACTTTTAACACTTTCGCATATGGTTTAATTGTAATTGTAACACGCGGTTCATAACGACAATTTGACTCGAAATACCAAGTGTGTGGTATCAATATATTCATAAAAAAATGCTTTTTCCAAATATGCTAATGAGTCACCCTTGTTCCATTTGAAAAAATTGACATATGTATGATTAAAAATATGATTTGTACATCTTTTAATCGGCCTAGACAAGACACGAAACCCATTAGACGATCAAAACTATTTTTCCAAGGCTCCTTGATTAAAACTTAGTGTTTTTAACAACACCATGGCACCCTGGATTGAAATTTATAATACGATTTGTTTTTAAGCGACAATGTCAAAAGTTGACATATGATATGTCATTCTATTCAGAATTCTATTATCATTTTCTATCGAATAAAGTAGAAATATACCGAGGGTGCCTTTAAAAATCAAAAGATGTAATCATTTCGGTGAAACAGAAAGAGACCAAAAACAATTGAATACGTCAATAAATCCTAATTTATGTCATATACCTACTAACATACAAATCTGTTTTTTTATCTGAAAAAATAAAAAAGTTATAGCGGTGAACCACTTTTGAGACGACCCGGTATATTAAAAAATATTGTCTCATAATGTAATATCATATTAAAATTCTTGTATGTTATTTTAGATTCTGAAGATAATTTTAGAATAAACCGGAATATATTTTTAATAAAAACATTATTAATTATTAACAGGGTTATAATTATGATTTTGTTACAATGTAAGTAAGTAAATAATGTAATATAAGAGAAAAAATTCAGATTTTACATTTTACTAAAATATTATCTAAATAAGCGCCTTTCTACAACAACGCCACTGACTCCCAATGGGTAAATTGAGAGTTGTCTACCGGTCGAAAGTCGTTTCAAGACTTAAATGGATTATTTAAGTCAAATTTCTTGCAAATTTGGCACTGGCGAACCATATTTTATAGTTCTTGAACAGAAAAAGTCAATAAAATAAACACTTAAGGACTACAAACTAAGAAAATGCGTTAATACAGCCGGGGACATAGCGGCATCAAAGCTTTACCGCACACTTGCCACGCGTACTACAAGGTAATAAATGAATGAATAGGCTCCCTCGCCTCTAATCGGTGTTATCATATTGTAAAGAACTTATCCTTTTTAAACAGTATCCGACTTATAATTTAGTAGTATAAGGACTATTTAATACATCTATGGAATATTAAAACCTACTTTATTAAACTGTAGTATTAATATCTCAATATATGTGTATAACAAGAAAAAAAATATTGATAATATTAAAGACGTGACAACATAGGCTGGATGAGGAAGGCTCGGTCGACTGTACCCAGAAGTAAACATGTGTACAAAAAAGGTTGTTTGTCCGCGTTGAGATGTAAATAGTGTAGTCTATATTTTATTTTAAGTCTATGGGCTCACCCCTATAACTTTTTTTTTTTCAGATAAAACAACGAGATATGTAACGAACGTATGTTAGTATATGACATAAATTGGGATTGATTGACGTATTCAATTGTTTTCGGTCACTTCCGGTTTAACCGGAAATGACTACAACTTTTGATTTTTAAATGGCACCCTGGGTATTTTTTACTTTATTCTATAGAAAATGACACCAGAGTAAGTAAATCGCCGAGTAGCGACAGAAACCGTCGGCTCTTTTGATGTAGTGGGACCAAATTTTCTTTCTCTCCCTTTTGACGTGTTTGACAGATCTTATTAAACTACGTATTTTGACGCCTCATCTTATGAAGTGGTCCTATAAACATGGTATACACTGCTCATAATTTGAAGTGGAATCGAGGGGGCAACCGCGGTTAAAATGTTGTACACCATTGCCAAATTAATGCCAAAAATTGCCAACTAATGCCAACTAATGCCAACTATTGCCAACTAATGTCAAATAATGCCATCTATTGCCAAATAATGCCATCTATTGCCAAATAATGCCCACTACTGCCAATTAATTTCAGTAATTACCATACTAATGCCAACAATGCCACTAATTCCTATGACAATGCCAAACCGTACCGTGTAATTTCTGATGTAACAGTGGTCGCCATTTGGTTAGTTATCTAGGTATGTAGTTAAAATTGATATTTGCTTAATAAGGTACTATGCATATTTTGATGTTAATTAACTAATAAACTTCCACCACTGAGAAAGTACTATATGATCGAAAAAAACGGTGTTAGCGATGGCTGTGAAATAAAGATCGCTGTCATTTTATATGTAAAATTTTATGGGGAATGTCATAGAAGAACGTCATTTTAAATTAAAGAAAATATGCACTTTTATATTACCTTATTAAATATATCCAAATCATAATAATTACAGTCTTATATAAAACAAACGTAATAACGATATGTAGCCTATCTTCGTGGTCAGCCGGTCGTCGGTGGTATGACAATAAATTTGGAATATCAAATGAAATTAAAACACCCATAAAAAACATATCTTTATTCTTATATCAAACTAGCAACAAATCAATGAGATCATCTTTCTACTACAAATCATGTTTTTAATTGTTTTACTTCAACGAAGCATAGCCGATATAAAATTTTAAAAACAAATAAAACGTATAGAAACTATTTACAAATTGATTTAAATATTTTTTTTATGTTAACAAGGTCAACATCAATAAATGGTGCAACACCCGCCATTTCAACTGGGCCGTAAAAAATAAGTTTTTTTGATATCGATACAATATCATCCATATACATTTATCCATATTTTATATACAGGGTGTCCCAGGCTGAGCGTGCATTAGAAGTTTCTAGAGAACCACAATATCTAGATCGGAGATTGTTTGCACGTCATTGTTGTACAACGTATTTCACAAGTATACGGGTTCTACAGTTTATCGCCGAATCCGAACGGCACTATTTGAGAGGCTGTAAATGGCAAACATACTCAAGGTGGTTTGCCATTGCCTTCCTTGAGGTGGCGCATGACGGCTCGCTGGTCGCTCTATTTAGATAAATATAATAATATTTTTATTTAAATAAATCTATTTCAAAATTTAAATTGTTCAAATGTCATATAATAATGGCGGTAGCTGTCATGGAATTGAGCGATTAAAAATTATCATAAATCATTTTTTTTAAATGAAAATCTGCGTTTTTTATTTCACTAGTGAAAAGGGTTTTCAATTGGTTACTTTTTAACTGTGCTTGTTCCTATATCTAAAATATTTTTTTTTAAGTTATTTAAGATTTAGTTTGAAAACGTATATTTTTCTTGATTTTATCTAGCTTCCTTTGACATTAAGTGTCAAACAGTCATATTTATTTAATATAAATTTATTTCCATCTGTTAGAAAATGAACTATTTGAATTTTCTATTTTATAAATACTGCTGCTTAAAGGTGCGTATTCATTATCCGCACGAACGAACGAACGAATGTTCGCTAGTGGTATGGACGGGGACCGTACGATAGAACCGCATGAGAAGACCGGAGGCATTTGTTGGCGAACGCCTTTGATGTACCGACTCGAAACGGATGGTCGAGCGAACGAACGAACGAACGGCCGCATGCGTTCGGTCCCCGTCTAAATATACCGCACTTTCATTCGTTCGTTCGTTCGGATAATGAATACGCACCTTAAGGTATACCAAATAATGAATACCAAACCTTAAGGTGCGTATTGATTATCCGAACGAACGAACGAACGAATGAAAGTGCGGTATATTTAGACGGGGACCGAACGCATGCGGCCGTTCGTTCGTTCGTTCGCTCGACCATCCGTTTCGAGTCGGTACATCAAAGGCGTTCGCCAACAAATGCCTCCGGTCTTCTCGTGCGGTTCTATCGTACGGTCCCCGTCCATACCACTAGCGAACATTCGTTCGTTCGTTCGTGCGGATAATGAATACGCACCTTTAAAAGTTTAAAATAGTTATTTTTTATACAAGACGATAAAATGGTATTTTATCGTCGAACCGAAAAGATTAATTCACGAGCGAGTTCGGGAGACCATATTGCAATTTTATCGTCGTGTATAAAACAATGCTTTCCATGGCGTTACGTTTTAAAAATATTCACAAATTATTATTTCAAAGGAATTTATTACGAGAAAGAAAAAATTGTGCTGGGTTGGCGTTGGTTTCTATGTAATTTGACAAATAAATAAAGCTGTCTCTTTAGTTGTAAGTTTAGAGTCAATATTTTTTAATTCTGTTTCGTGTCGATTGCTGATTGAATTGGAGCCAGAAATGGCTCAAAACGAAATAAGTAAATTACCAACAGGTATTCAGGCTGAGGCGACAAACGCCATATCCAAACTACTTCCATTTAAATCCCGAATAACTTATGAAAAGGAATACAAAAATTTTCAAAAATGGAAGCAATTAAAAAACGTGCGAGAAGAAATAAAGTTTTTAACCTATCCTCGCTGTTAAAGTATCATTTAAATCTACCCTTGCTGGTAAAGTACTATTATATCTACCTCAAAGAATATACCTAGCTAGAAAAAGAATGGACTCTGCCATACTGAAAAATGGTCCTACAGAAGTGGCGCCATCTATTGAGTAGGGCTTGTTTTAAATGGATCGAAGCGCGGGCTTTTTAAATGAGCCCGCGCTGAATGAATTTTATTCTAAAATAATTAAATTTGATTATTAAATCTTATTTTTTACACAAATTCAACAATACTAATAACAAGTATCGATATGATGTGTAAAAAATAAGATTTAACAGTATAATTTATACAATTATTAAATAAAATTAATGCCAAACATGTGTAAATATTATTTATTATTTTAAATTTTTTATTTATAAGTCAAATATTTAAACATCGTTTATTACAATAAAACAAGACCAACGCAATACGCCCAAAGTTTTGTAAATTGAGTAAATATAAATAGGTACTTAAATGATGGCAAAAATAAAAGACTTACATTATATTTTTAGAGCCACAAACAAACGGAATTGTTTAATAAAAACACATATAACAAATTATAGTTTGAAAAACGTTTTGATAATCATTTTTGATAATATTATGATTGGCGCTATGACAACGACAATATTTTTTGAGAATTTGACAATAGTATGACAATGGCCGTTGGAAACTATGGAAACTACAAAAAAAATCTGATTGAACGCCATCTGGCAATAACTAGTAGCAACTTCTTAACCTAAAAATTAATTGCACTACCACCTAGCGCCCGAGGCTGGAACTATTTTATTTGAAATTTCCATGGAAACGGTGGAACCGCTTTTGCTATTTCACTTTCCGGCCCCTGATCTACCTACTATTTTTGATAGATATAAGGCAATTTTAACAGTTGCTATGGAAAAAAGTGTATTTATAAAAATATATCTCGTATTTTCGCTCTTTAGAGTGATATCTAATACCGTATGATCGAAAAAAAATGGCGTCCAGTTGGCTGGGAAATGACGATCGATGACATTTCCCATATAAAGTTACATATAAAATGACAGCGATCTTCATTTCATAGCCATCGTTGACGCCGTTTTTTCTCGATCATACGGTAGTTGATATTATTAATAATATACTGTAGGATCGAAAAAAAATAATTGCAAAGTTGGCCTGGAAATGATGATAACATACTGATTTTTTAACAAAGTGTCACATTATGACATGGCCTAATCTATTGATTACGTTTAAAGTCATAGGCTACTGGTTAAAATCAAGAAAAATATACGCTTTAAAACTAAATAAATATTAAACAATTTAAAAACGATTTATTTTAGGTATAAGAACATGTAAACGAATTGAAAAATCACTAGTGAAATAAAAAAATGGGTTTCTATTTGAAAAAAATTATTTATGATAATTTTTAATCGCTCAATTCCATGATAGCTGCATGGCCATTATTATATGACATTCGAACAATTTAATTTTTGAAATAGATAGCCACATGTCTTCTCTTTATGGGACAGTGGCTGTGGTAATCAGTAAATTTGACGTTTAGGCTATACCCATATTTTTGACAGGCAGTTTTTTTCGTCTAAAAATTTTAAATATTTTTTTTTTTTCTCTAAAACGGTTAATGCTAGATGCTAGGTATAGAGTTTAATACCAAAATTCATAAAATTTTACAGAGAATTTAAGTATGTAATAAAAAATGGAGGCACCCATTTAAAATACGAAAGTTGCCGCCAACTTCCGACATTTCCGGACGTTCCGCCATATTGAAAATATTTTGAATCGATAGATCTTGTTGTGAAACAATAATGTACAAACAATCTCCGATCTAGATATTGTTAGTCTCTAGTTCTCTAGGAACTTCTAATGTACACTCAGCCTGGAACACTCTGTATACAAACCTACTTATTATTACACCGACTTACCTTTACCAAAGTTACCTTTACTCTCGCCTTTACTTTGATTATGTTTTATTAATTTTATTTTTGACTAACCTTTCATCTTACACAAGTATATTTAATATATTAATTATAATTATGTATTAAAATCCGTTTTTACAAACGAACTTATCTGAAAATTGATTTTTAATGCAGCAAATATATTTAACTAATTCCAAACTAATGCCAAACTAATGCCAAACTAATGCCAAAAGTGCCATAGTACTGCCAATACTAATGCCAAAAATACACGTAGTATGTAAAAGTATTGCCAATTATTGCCAATTATTTCCAATTATTGCAACGGATTTGTACACCATATTGCCACCGCGGTTGCCCCCCGGATTTAATTATAAAGTTTTATACATGTTTTTTTTGTTTTGTTTTATTCTTATTTCTAAATTTGAATGTATAAAATATCTTACGGCTAATAAATAATTTAAAAAACGGATTTGTTGCCTGAGGTATACTTGAAATAAAGTATATAGAGATATTTGATAAATGGCAACAGTGGCAACTTTGCTTCTTCATATGACAGATAACCTACTTATTTCGCGCAGCCGCAAAGAAAATTGAAAACGGGACTGTCGCTATTCGTCGGTTTACTTACTCTGATGACACTGAATCGAATGACATATCGTATGTCAATTTTTGACATAGTCACTCAAAAACAAATTCTATTTTAAATTTCAATCTAGATGGCTGTGTTAAAAACACTAATTTTTAATCAAGGAGCCTTGGAAAAATAGATTTGATCGTCTAATGTTTTTAGTGTCTTGTCCTGGCCGGTTAAAAGATGCCCAAATCGTATTTTTAATCATATCTCAATTTTTTCAAATGGAACGAGGGTGGCTCATTAGCATATTTGGAAAAAGCATTATTTTTTACGAATAATTTGATACCACCCACTCGGTATTTTGAGTCAAATAGTCGTTATGAACCGCATGTTACAATTTCAAATAAACCATATGCCAAAATGTCAAAAGTTGACATATGATATGTCATTCGATTTAGAGTGTCATTTTCTATCGAATAAAGTAAAAAAATACCGAGGGTGCCATTTAAAAATCAAAAGTTGTAATAATTTCCGGTGAAACCGGAAGTGACCGAAAACAATTGAATACGTCAATTAATCCCAATTTATGTCATATACTAACATACCAAATATCGTTTTTTTATCTGAAAAAATAAAAAAGTTATAGGGGTGAGCCACTTTTGAGACGCACCCGGTATATAAAACTACTGAGTGAAAAAATATTCATTTCCATAATTTTATATCTAGTAAACATGTATAATTTTTGTCATTGATGGCATATATTGATTATTAAGAATCCAAATATCTTGAGAACGATTGTTCGCAGAGATTTTTACCAAGAGACATTTTTTACGTAAAAAAACGTCGTAAATGAACATAGTAGTGTGAAAAAACTACAGGGACGGCCGAAAAGTTGTTACTCTTCGAACCAGTTAAAAAATATGTAGGTGGCACTCGCTACAAGTAGGATTCATATTGACATCGAAATCAAATTTTTCATATATTTTCCCTATAGATACTACTTGTCATCCAAATTCGGAATTTGGTTCAGAAATTATTAGGAAAAATCGAAATAAAAATGAAACTTATACACCCTGTATCTCCGAAACAAAGCATTTTAGGACATAAGTTTATAGGAACTTTTGTACTTATTTTCCTGTGCAGAATATGCTGCCGAAGTTTCCGAAATACAGTTCGGACCACCCTGTATATCTCCGGATTATCTACACAATAGGAAAAACTTTTTTTGTTTTTAACATTTTGAGAAAAATGCATTCTACACGAAAGTTCTTGCTTGTCTTAAAACGCCTAATTCCGTTTATAATTTTCCAAAATTCCATACTGTTTTATAGAAAAATAAAAAAATATCAAAATATTTTTGACTTTCTTCATAGAAGCCCTCTATTACAATATATCCCTCTGACAGTAACAATTGTACCTGTCATTTTATTTCACAAGCAAATTGTATTTTCAAAGCAAAAAAAAAATTCTTCACGAATTAACCATAAAAATGTTTTTCCTCGTGTAAGAGAATTCGGGGACGTACTGTATATGAAATTTGTTGCTATGTTGTTGCTAGGCTTAAAAAATCGATTAATATTGTTATTTTTACCGACATACTCATGTTTCTAATATAAACATATTTCTACTGAAATTTTGTTATTGTTTTGTATAGAATGTATTAAACTTTACTAAAAAAACTGCCACATGCTACGAAAGTGTATATTACATTACTGTCAGTTTGCAAAAATTTCTATTGTATGATAATTATTAGAGATTTTACTATTGTTTGTAAAAAAGAATCTTATGATGAACTTGATGATGTATATTTTATCTGCCTCATATCAAGAGAATCATTCTTTAATAAATACAATATTGTGGCAAAAAAACATCTATAAAAGTTTGTAATTTATGTATAAGACTTCTTTTAACTATGTGCCAAATTTATAAGAGATTTTGTCATTGTTATATTGAATTAATATTAATATAATTCCCATTAATAAAAAAATATTAATTAAAACACTCGTATTTTTGATTATTTTTCATTCTTTGTTTTGATCTACGTATATGTAGATTGTTCTGAACCACCATTTTTCTCTTTATTTTTCTTGAAAAACAGTTTGCTGTTTACAAGTTAAGGTTCTGGAAGTTTTTTTTCCTTTTTTAAACATAATCAGCAAATGATTAAATCAAAATAAAATATAAGTAAAAAATCTTTACTAACAACAAATTAATTAAAACCACAAAAGACAGTACTAAATAAGCAACACATAAAAAAAGTATATATTTATTTATTTTAAACTCTTTTATAACAAAATATAATTATTGATCGTCTTAAAATTTAAAATAGTTTTTGATTCACAGAGGTCCTTCGTCCCTAACCATTTTATACAAAAATCCGTTACGATTTTTCAAAAGTACTTCAGGCTCATCAAACTCAACGATCTGTCCAGCATCCAGAACCAATACCTTATCACACTTCATCACAGAATTCAACCGGTGAGCAATTATTATTACTGTACACTCTTCGAAACACTGTCTTACCGACTCTTGCAACAACTTGTCTGTTTCCGGATCCAGGTTTGCGGTTGCCTCGTCCATAACCACAATTTTGTTACCTCTAATTAAAGCTCTAGCAAGACAAAACAATTGTTTTTGACCTGAACTATAGTTACAGTCTGTGACATTCTGGTTCAAGTCTTTTACTAAGTGTTTGGCATGGACTTTGGCTAAAACAGCCCAAATAGCTGTATCTGTGTATTTGCTTAGTGGGTCAATGTTTGATCGAATTGAGCCAGAGAACAGAACAGGATCTTGAGGAATAATGCTGATGATAGACCTGAGATATTCTAGAGATAAAGTTTTGATGTTTTCGTTATCTATAAAGATGTTTCCTTCATAATCGTACAACCGAAACAATGTGGATATTATAGATGATTTGCCAGCTCCTGTTCTTCCAACAATTCCAATTTTAGTTTTACCAAGAATGTCAAAACTTAAATCCTTTAAAACTATGTTATCATCGTTCTTATATTTTAACGTTAGGTTCTTGTAAACAATGTTTCCTTCGATGGGCCAATTTGCGATTTCAAGTACCCTTCCAGTTTTTGGTTCCAATTCTACATCAGCATATTCCAGGACTCTCTCGATTGCTGTCATGACACTCTCGATTTCTGTGAGCTGCCTAATGATGTATTGTAAAACCCCGGAGAGCATCATAGCTTGAGATATAGCCAAACCAACATCTCCAGCACCTAAATCTATATCAACAAAAATATCAGTGTTATAGATTTGAAATATTGTATGATCGAAATAAAAAACGGCGTCAAAGACGGCTGGGGAATGACAATCGATGATTATTTTGGCGAAGTCACTATCTATAGACTAAAAACTTCATAAATTAACACTTCGAAATTATAGTAAGATTAAAATAGAACGTTTTTTAAACTACACCATTTATAAATCATTCTTACTCAATATAAAAATAAATTATATTTTTTTTAAACCAACTGGCAGTAAGCGCCATTAAATAATAAAGAAGAGTACGGGTCAAAATAATTAAGTCTAGGGCTTGACCTCGCCAAAATTATCATCGATTATCATTCCTCAGCCCTCTTTGACACCGTTTTTTTTCGATCGTATGGTACATAGTACGATAATCATTGACGACGTAAAGTCCAAAGATTGTTAAAGAAACTATATCATTCTCTCAAATTTTTATAAGAACCAACATAAAAATTCATTATTACGGAGCATTTTGAATTATACAGAAAAATACTGTTTAAATTAGTTCATTATCAAAAGTCAAATTGTGTGTCAATTATCAAGTGGCCATGGTAATCTATTAACAGACAGTCAAGTAAAGAATTCGCTTGATAAAAAATGGTAATAATAGCAAGAAGAATTTTATCAAAATGAGAATATTTCCTAGAATACTATAGAAGAAAAATTATGAGAAAAAACTAAAATAGTTGATGTTTGAATTTAGTATACTCTGATAAACTGAAAAAAAATCACTTACATAAATACATACAGGGTGAGTTTTTTACGATGTTCTCTTGCGTATCTCGGAAACTACTGGAGATAGAGAGTCGGTTAAATGGGGAAAGAATTACAGTTTTGTGTGGTCATAAATATGCGCCTTTCATATTTTTGAAAAAGTTCATGGCTTAATAGATATTTCGAAAAAACAAATTTCGACTATTTTAAAAATTGTCTAATACCATTATAATCTGTTTTAGACTAAAAGTTTTCAGATAAGAGTTGTAGATAATCACATCCCTAATGAGTTTGTGTCCTCCGTTTTTTTTTTCTAGAGTCTGTCATTTTTGACATATGACACAAACATATGTTTTTTTTAAATAGAAACCATAGTTGCCATAACTTCATAAAAAGTCCCATTTTTAAGCTTTTCAGTGTTATAAGCTATAATATGTTTTTTTTAATTACTGAGTTATACTTATATACTTACGTTCTCCAAAGAAAGTAATTTTAGCCATAATCCCAACCACAAAAAAGATTCCAAAAAAGTCTAATATCAGCCCAAAAAATTTGCCTGTTGTTTGGTTCATATAAAATACAGAAGTGTACAGATCTTGGTGACCATCAAATTCGATTTTGAGTAAACCTTCTTTTTGGGACGCCCTGGCAATAGCTACTCCCTCCAATGTTGAATTGAGATAACCAATTATTGGACTTCTTGCTGCAAAAAACATGATGCAGAGCAAAATGATGCATTTCTCATGGAGATTTTATTTTAAAAAATTAAAGTAAAGTAATTTTAAAATTATACATTCTCTAACCTTTTCAGAGCCTCGAAATTAGTGGTTTCAATTAGTTAATTCGTTCCTCTAATTTCAATGTACAAACATTCAGATCGTCAAAATTAGTGGTAGTAATTTTAAATTAGTAGAAAAAGTTGACAAAATTTAACTTTTGCCACTAATTGTACTTCAAAATTTGCGAGTAATTATGAATGATCGTGAATTTTTAAGTATAAAGTATAATTGAAACCACTAATTTATTCTGCTAATTTTTACGTTCTTAATGAGGCTTTAACCTTCATTCAGAGCCTCGAAATTTGCGGAATAAATTAGTGATTTCAATTAGCGTAGAAGTTCGTTCCTCTAATTTCAATGGAAGCGTTCAGAACGTCAAAATTAGTAGTAGTAATTTTCAATTAGTAGAAAATGTTGACAAATTTTAACTTTTGCCAATTATACTTCAAAAATTTACGAGTAACTATGAATGATCGTGAATTTTTAAGTATAAGGTATAATTGAAACCACTAATTTATTCCCCTAATTTTTAGGTTCTTAATGAGGCTTTAACCTTCATTCACCGAACATCGAAATTGGTAGAATAAATTAGTGGTTTCTAGCGTAGAAGTTCGTTCCTCTAATTTCAATATAAGCATTCAGAACGTCAAAATTAGTGGTAGTAATTTTCAATTAGTAGAAAAAGTTGACAAACTTTTAATTTTTGCCACTAATTATACTTCAAAAATTTACGAGTAATTATGAATGATCGTGAATTTTTAAGTATAAAGTATAATTGAAACCACTAATTTATTCCGCTAATTTTTAGGTTCTTAATGAGGCATTAATCTTCATTAAGAGCCTCGAAATAGGTGGGCTAAATTAGTGGTTTCAATTAACGTATAAGTATATTCCTCTAATTTCAATATAAGCATTCAGAATGTTAAAATTAGTGGTAGTAATTTTCAATTAGTAGAAAAAGTTGACAAACCTTTAACTTTTGCCAATAATTAAATGTCAAAATTTGCGAGTAGTGTCATTTTGGTCTTTGATTATCATCCGTCAAGACAAATTGTAATTAGAAATCAAATGTTTATTGTTTTATAAGTTAATTATTAGGTTTTCTTTATAGATACATATGACTACCGCTGTTGTTAGAATATTCGATTAACTTTAATTGTATTTTTAGACATTGTGAATGATCATGAATTTTTGAAACCACTAATTTATTCCGCTAATTTCGAGGTTCCCAATAAAATTTTAAGGTCAACATACTTACTTGAAGATTCAAGTCTTCTTAAGCTTCTGCTAGTTGGTAGATAGAACTTCTGAACGAAATACAGTTTTACCAACAGTAAACCAGCTGGTATAAAAAATGAGATATTCACAGTGCCTACCAAAATCAGAACACCCAATACACTAAAGATTGACTGAAAAATAAATTTTTAAGATACTTCCCTAATATTTATATTGCAAGATCATATGTCTACTAACTCTGATATATTCCAGAACTAGAAACGGCATATATTCATCAATTGAGTGAAAATCTTTGGATAGTCTGTTTATAATGTTCCCAATGAAATGAGTATCGAAAAAATACATGTTAGTGTTGAGCATGGCTTTTACAACGGCTCTATGCATCTTCTTAGCGCCATTCATACAAAACGTAAACGTGGTAAAAGCTCTCAACATGAAAAACACAAATATCCCAATGATCATCATAGAATAAATGTTCAGATAAGTATTACGCTGGCCAACGATTCCTAGGTACTCTGTAGAATTTGTTTGATTGTTTTCCAGCATTTTTGTGACTTTTGGTTCTAAATTTACCCTGAAAAATCGATTTTTAGATAATAAAATATTTTAACATGCAACAATCGCAATAATGTACAGGGTAAGTCAATGATAAAGTCCATTATCTCATTTGTTTCGAGGTTTACAAGAAAATTTTAAATATAAAAGTTATAGGGAAGGTTAACATACACATTATAAATTTTTTATAGAGTATACAGGGTGCTTAGTGTTGTAAATGGAAATATTGGAAGTTTCCAAACGTGTCTCGGAAATATTGGAAATATTTTTAAAAATACTTAAATCTTGTCATTAACGATTCATACCCGATGTTTATTAATATATCTTTCATATTTTGTAACCCTATAAACATTAAACTTACTATAGAACAGTTTTACAAACATATACTATGGTGAATATATCGAGTTTGAGGATTCACTGACGGAACGCAGTTTTAGCGTTTATAGTCATATTCATTCAAAAAAGAGAAACAGGCTTACTAATGATAGAGCCGCTAAGCTACTCTATGTATCCCACAATGAAAACTTGCTGAAAAAAATAGGAAACGGCAATAGATCAATTTTTATTTCCGATACTATTGAAGGTTTTGAGGAACTAGACTGGCAAGAAGATATTATTGAGTGTGATTCTGATGACAGCGATGAAGATATGCCTCTTGCTCGACTAGTGTGTCAAAAATATTTTTTTTGTATAAATTTAACCTTAATTTATGTTTTAATTTGAAAAATAACTCTTTATTTGTGTTTATGTATAAGCATTTTGTGTTTTGCGATGTTTTGTTATGATTTTTATAAATAAATATTTCAGTTTTTCTTATTTTTTAAAATATTTCATATATTTCCAATATTTCCATATATTTCCATATATTTCCATATATTTCCATATATTTCCATATATTTCCATATATTTCCATATATTTCCATATATTTCCATATATTTCCATATATTTCCATATATTTCCATATATTTCCATATATTTCCATATATTTCCATATATTTCCATATATTTCCATATATTTCCAATGTTTCAGGAAATATATTTCTGGAAATTTTACATCACTAAGGGTGCTTAAAATAGTGTGGCGGATATAACATATCTTAGATTACAGTTGAGGGTTGGAACCTTTGGTGTTACACAGCAAAATAAAAACACCAATACACCAAAACACTTTTACTTTTACACTGGACGCGCGTTTCGCTAACCATGTTAGCATCATCAGCAGATGATTGTAAACTAAGGTAGTCTTAGTAACCATTATTTTGCTATAACATATCTTTTTTAAATGTAACATCATTTTTTATTTGATTTTTAGATTCTACGTAAAATTCTATAACTTTTCATATATGATGTTATATATATATACCTAAAATTAATAGTTTCTGTAATATTTAAATTTGTTTAAACAGATGTTAGATTTCAGTGTGGTAAAAAAATTGACAGTGATGCCATTGTTTCTGAAGTTGGACTACTAAAATTTGGTAGGAGAGTTTTATAGAGATAAAGAAAAAGATACATGTAAAAATATTTTAGTTAGATTCTACAGGGTGTTTAAAATATAAAATATATTTGTGAAATTCAAATACTTAAAATCAAATCTCAAATTTTTTAAATAGTATACCCTCTATATTATAATTTTTTCTGATAGATATTACAAAACTTTTCAACTTTTATTAAGTATGCCATACACCTATTTTTAATAGTTTGCGATTTATTCCAATTTTTACTATTTTTACCCATATTTTTAATACAATTACGCTACCATAACAAAAAGTAAGTAATAATAATTATCAAAATTGGATATGTCTATTAAGCAAGTTAAAAACAAATATTAAATTTTAGTTTAATTTGTTATAATAAGTAGAGATGGTAGAGATAATAGTAGAGATAATTACTAATATACTCGAACAAGCCAAGAAAAAATATTTTTTGGTTCAGTACTACATATTATTCTTATAGTACTTTGCTAAGTACTATAAGAATGGATGTAGATTATCTAGAAAACATTTTCAGTGTGTGATGAGACGGTTTCGCGGCAATAGTAGTATTGGCTTTACAAAATGAATTATCAACCAGAATTGCTACGACAAAAAAAACTTTACTTTATGTCGAAGAAAATTTCTATATCAGTAGTTGTCAACAACTAGGTAATCTAGTATTACCCTAATCTATGGCTATTCGCCACAAGGAAAAATCAAGTGTCATCTTTCATAATATAGAAATACACCAAGAACTTTACGACTGTGACTTTAGTTTATTTGAGTAAAGTTAATTAATATAAATTAGTAATAACAATTTTAACTAATTACTAAACTGTTATTTATTGATAATAACAATGACTAAAGAATCCAAGGACAAATAACACCCGAGAGCAAATTGTGACGATGCCATCAAACAGTGCCGTGGCACATATTTTTCTTAACCTAGCTGTTTGAAGCAATATTTATATTTTTTGATAATTGTTTTGACTACGCCTATGGTGTATCATCCTAATTAATTACGAAAAAAACGTATTAAAACGTTAACAAAAGGTACAAAACTAGTATCGACGTATAGCACATATCAAGTACATATAGATATTAATTTAAATTGAAGAATAATTATCGAATTCAATAAGAAAACGCTAAAAAGTTGGGGTGGACTGTTTATTTACCTATGAAACGTAACTCCTGGCTCTTTCTTATCGCTGCTGCTTTTACACTTGAAAGCTGAACAACTAATCACCATTATAATAAAGTTTATACAAAGTTTACTACGCACAAACTATTAAAAATCGCTAAAATTGTCGCTGGTGACCAAATGATGACTCATTGTTTGCCACCAAAACAAAAAAAAAGGTCACAAATTCTGCTGCAGCCCGTATAGGGGCGTTACATGTCCTTATATTCTTTAGTCATTGAATAATAAATATTTTTTGTTTTGTCATGACAACTATGATGTTTTAGCTGTGGTTTTAGCATAAATAAATTTAAAAAAGAGAGTAAAAATTGAAAAATTCAAAATAAGTCGGAAAGTATTAAAAATAGATATAGATATGATACAGCCTACAAAAGGTTGAAGAATTTTGTAAAATTTATCAGAAAAAATGATAATATATAGGGTGTGCCATTTAAAAAAATTGAGATATTTTAATTGTAATTAGTTAGTTGAAATTCATAAATATATTTTGAAAATCATGTAGGCATTTAACTAAAATATCTTTAAATATATCTTTTTCTTCATCTCTATAAAACTCTCTTACCAAATTTTAGTAATCCAACTTCAGAAACAATGGCTTCGCTGACAATTTTTTAACACACTCAAATCTAACATTTGTTTAAACAAATTCATATATTACAAAAACTGTTAATTTTAGGTATATAAAATTAAATATAAAAAAGTTACAGAATTTTACGCAAAATCTCAAAATAAAATAAAAAAGGGTGCTGCATTTAAAACATATGTGTATCCCAATAACCTTCCCATATGTGTATCCCATTAACATTCATAACATATGTGTATCCCAATAACCTTCCCTATAACTTTTATATCGTCGGTGAAATGTGATAAACTGCTAACTCCATTATCCCTAATTTTACAGGAGAGCAAAAAAACGGTACAAAAAAATATGTACACATGTAGGAAGTATTTTCATGGGTTAATATAATAAAGAGATAAGAATTTTATTTGCTGGGGAACAATAACACTCAATATTTCGTGTTACATAATTTTTTTCAGACACAATATGGAGATAGCAGATATTCGTCTTGCAGAAATAAGAAATAAAAATATATTTCTGGAGATAGCAACCTTTATTGTTTGAAATTTTGAAAATGGAATTGAATATTACCCAAACAGATTTAGAAATAATGAATTAAATTTAAAAAATAAGATATTCATAACCATATATTTAGAATATCGTCGGTCTAGAAGCAAAACATACAAGTCAAAAAACGAATAAATTTTTAATGCATTTTTAAAGAACTGAAGTCGCAGCATTTTGGACTTAATGAATATGAAAATAATTTAAAAATTAAACTTATAATTCTTAGAAGATATTGTAGACTCAGTCCTTCCATGCTTATCCTAATTTTTATCCAACGGTAGTAGACCGAGCTTGAAAAACAGTGCGTGATTTTATTAAATTGTTATTACTTCTCTCCTTATTTTTTTAATTTTTATAAAAATTATGTATTATTTACGTGGAAAAACGTTGAAAAAAAAATTGATTAGGTATTATGGAAATTCTTGTACAACTAAGTAATGTTATTTAAACTATTTATAGCACGCCGATGAATTGCTCGTATATAGAGAATTTCGTTTTTCCCCTTACCCTTTACTGATACCCCGTATTTACAGAACGGATCGACGCAGGATCGGACTGGCCATATTATATATATATATATATATATATATATATATATATATATATATATATATATATATATATATATATATATATATATATATATATATATATATATATATATATATATATATATATATATATATATATATATATATATATATATATATATATATATATATATATATATATATATATAGGCTCCCTTTATAGTTCATTATTTATTATTAACAATATTTGCTTTTGCATTACTTTATGGCATTTGCATTGCATTGGTTTACCTTGCAGTAGGGTAGTTCCCTGATTTCTATACAGGGTGAGTCTTAAATAAGTGCAAACGTTTTCAGGGCTGGTAAATTTCGATAAATGAAACATAATATTTTCTCTTTACCGATTTTTCAAATAAATCCAAAACAACCGAGTTATTTCACTTTTAAAATTTCCAATTTTTTGCTATAATTTTGACAATCATTGGATTTTCTTTCTTGTAAAATTAATCTACTACCTATGTTGCCATATTTCAAACAAAGTATGTTTTTAAACTAAAAATTAAAAAAAATTCCAATTTTTTTTTTAAAAAAAGTCCAAATTTCCAAAAAAAAAAATTCGCGCATAAAGCCTCATAATCGTGTTTCTTGGATCGAAATATACTACCCCTAAAAATATTTGCACTTATTTAAGACTCACCCTGTATATAATTTGGAAAAATTGACCAAAACATAAGGCGAGAAAATATGCAAAAAAATCCACACGGGCCCCTCTTTACATTGCCACCCGGGCCCCTTTGGCCTAGTGCGACCCTGGATCGACGTACTATACTAAAGAAACATACGAGAAAGAATTCGTGTGTTTGCTTTAGCGTGATCGTAACGAAAATTACGGAGATAGCAGCATTTCGGTGACAATTTTAGATCACTGGGAGTTAGCAAATATTATTGAGTTAAAATAGCAAATTTTCTTTAATGGGAAAAAATTTATTTGCTTTCCCTACTTATAGAGTATTTTTTTCTCTTTCTAATGGTATAAAAAAACGTATTAACGTAAAAAATGGAGTTAGCAGGTTATCACGTTTCACTGACGATATGTAACATTTTTTATTCTATCGTTGACTCACCCTGTACAAGCCAATTTGCACAAAATAAGTGAGACTCTAAATTCCCCTTAAGGCAAGCCATACATACCACAGACTTATAATCTTTTCTGAGTAAGACAGACAGGCCTGTGACGAAATAAAAATCACAAACAAGAGCCCTATCCTAAAATATCCTCCAATAAACTTAAAATATCTGACATAATTACTCCATAACACCCCTCCTTCCTTTTTAGTTTCATGGTACAAATTGATTTCTCTATCTGCAACTTTTTTATTTTGCAAAAGAGTATCAGTCTCATCAACTTCATCATCACTTTCTTCAAAATCGTCCAGCAAGTATGATTCTCTCTTGAATCTTTCGGTTTCTTCATCAATATAGTACGTAATTCTTTTATCTAGAGCTCCAGCTTGTTGTTCCAGAGTCAAAGTAGAACCGTTTTCAATTAAAAGAATGTTTCCTGTAGGTACCGAGTTGATATTGCTCAGGTTATTCGAGATCAAGATACAAATTTTGTCTTTTAAGTATCCTTTAATACATTTTTCAAATATATGTTTGTTCACGTGGTTATCCAATGAACTAAGACAGTCGTCTAGTAAATATACGTCACTGTTTCTATAAATTGCTCTGGCTAGTGTTACTCTGGCTTGCTGTCCTTTACTGAGATTTATTCCTTTGTCTCCCACAATAGTGTAATCGCCTTTTTCAAACTGATTGATATCATAGGTTAAAGCACAAACGCTCAAAACTTCCTCGTATCTTTTTTTATCAAAAGCTTGTCCAAAAAGAATATTTTGTTTGATGGTTGAAGGAAAAAGCCATGGCTCTTCGGGAGCGTAAGAGATTGATCCAGTAACCTTTTTTTCTCCATTACTCACAGGATATTCTCCAAGGATTGTTTTTAAAAGACTGCTTTTACCACTACCGTTGTTTCCAGTGATCAGAATAAGGCCTTCTTTGATGTTTAATGATACGGATTTCAAAATTTGTTTTTTCTTAAACGTTACGCTGACTTGGTTTAGGTAAACTACTGGATGTTCGTTTGGAGATGGCATTGTGATGTTTTCACGGTGGTATTCTTTGGATTCTGAAATGAAATGATCATGATTATTATCTTTAAATATACAGGGTGAGTTTTCTATAATGTTTTCTCTGGGTATCTCGTAATCCACTGGCAAACCGCTCTATGGCTTCAACTTATAGAAAACGTTTATGGCTTCAATTACGGTAGCGAGCATAGTTTTAATCACCGGTTTTGCTAGTGGGGCATAATTGGGGCTATTTCGGCTATAACGAATTTTTTTAAAGGTACATAATTATAATTTTAGAAGATGTTAAGGATAAAACTAAATGTTTTACCAAAAAGTACATCATTAATGTTGCAAATTATATTTTATCCTCTCATAGAATATGTCTATTTAATTTTTTGATTACGTAACGAGCACTTTGTTTACTCACTTGTTTCGTCGAACGGCTTGAATCAATTTTTGCTTTTGATCAAATCGATGTGAGAAACTATAAAGCTATAAAATGTTGCTTCGGGAGAGTTGAATATCCGGGAAATTTGAGTTATTAAATGGTATTGCACCCAACAACGCCCTAATTACGCTCTCCTTTACGCGCTAACATTTTTTCCGGCAATTTTATTAACATTTAAAATTGTCACAACACAACACGACGCCTAGATCGGATTTTTTTCACTTATTTTTCATTTAATTTTCACTTATCACCCGAAACAGCGTTACATCACACAAACCTCGTACTTGTGTGTTTTATGGTCTCAATAAATGCACTAGCAAAAAACTAAAATACTTAAATATTATGACAAAGCCACGATTTCAATATTACTTTAATGTGATCAACATAGCGAAAATGTCTGATTTATGCCGTATACGACGCTGTGGTCGGAATTTTTTGAAATCAACTAAAATGCACCAAGCCTATTAGCCGGAGAGCTGGCGACATATTTAGAGAACATATTTTAGGCAAGTTAGAATAACAAAAAAAATAAAGTTTAATAACTTGTGAACCCAGAATCCTAAGTCTGGCTGGGGGGTTGGGGGTATTTCGCTACTGCGCAACCCATAATATTTGCAAAAAAATAAATCCAAAAAACATTCTTTAGGCAACTTGAACTTTGTTTATTCTTAAATTTTAGCATCTATTTAACCTAGAAATAAGTGTGCCAGACTTTTTTTTCGGGTGTAAAGTGTAACCAGACCATTCCAAATATGTTTAATTACCTATTATACCTGGAAAACATACTTTAGGCATTCTAAAAATTTTACAGCGTGTTTATTAGATGATATTAAAAAATATGTGTTAATTGCCAGACGAATTCAATGGGATTTAATACTTGCCAGACGCGAATAAAGATTTTAAATGAGCGCGACAAAAAAGTCTTATGAGTATCTATAAGCCCGAGAAAGATAGTTTATTGAGACCCGTTGGCAGCCGATGCGGCTGAAGTAACAGTATTTTGGAGTATGTACTTCAAATCTTCATAAAAACAATTTTTTTTGGGTTTCATTTCAATTATTTGCAGGCTTTTAGAGATTATTTTGTTGGAATTAAGTTATATTGTATATATGTACAAATATGTATTTATAAATTAAATATTGGACATGCATAGTGTAAATAGTTTAGAATAATTACTGCAAATAAATATTTTAGTAACTACTAATTTCGCTACTAACTACTAAATCACAATGGATAAAAAACATTTAAGTTGTGTAGTTTGTAAAAAGTTACTAGTGACAAAGTTATTGTTTCTGATGAAGGCAAACTACAAAAATGCAAAGAATTTTTAAAAGTGCGCCAACGACATGGTTAAAATTTAAACAAGTGGTTTTACCAGAAAACGTAGTCCCGACAAAAGGGTACCATGTACAGTGCTAAAAAAATAAGTATTCTGGAATTTTATTAAAGTACCTACCATTGTTAATCTTTCTAAATAGATTCAAAAGTAAGTAAAAGTGCTTTATTTTCATTTAAAAAGTTAAAATGACTTTTTTTTAATTGACAATATAATCAGGTCGCAAAAATTAATAATAATATAATATGTCACACAAAAGTGTAATAATAATTATACTTTTGTGACGTTTGAAAAAAATATAGGTATTTTATATTATGCTAATTTTTAAATAATTATTCGTCTTTTTATTCTTTCAGATACAAAATACTTAAATTAAAAAGTCTTCTTATTGAAAGGATATCAATCATATATTTTTATTAAAAAATGTTTTCTTTTATTCAATATTAGTTAGTTTTTTTTAAGTTTTTACCACTCCAAAATGCTGTTACGTCAGCCGCATCGGCTGCCGACCGGGTCTCAATAAACTATCTTTCTCGCGCTTATAGATACTCATAAGACTTTCTTATCGCGCTCATTTAAAATCTTTATTCGCGTCTGGCAAGTATTAAATCCCATTGAATTCGTCTGGCAATTAACACATATTTTTTAATTTCATCTAATAAACACGCTGTAAAAATTTTAGAATGTCTAAAGTATGTTTTCCAGGTATAATAATTAAACATATTTGGAATGGTCTGGTTACACTTTAAACCCGAAAAAAAAAGTCTGGCATACTTATTTCTAGGTTAAATAGATGCTAAAATTTAAGAATAAACAAATTTCAAGTTGCCTAAAGAATGTTTTTTGGATTTATTTTTTTGCAAATGTTATAGGTTGCGCAGTAGCGAAATACCCCTAACCCCCCAACCAGACTTAGGATTCTGGGTTCACCAGTTAATAAACTATACATTTTTAGTTATTCTAGCTTGCCTAAAATATGTTCTCTAAATATGTCGTCAGCTCTTAGGCTATATACAGTGATTTTATTTCGTAATGGTATCTGTGAAAAAGAATAATCTACTTGGTATAGAAAACTTCGATAGTAGGTAAAACTGAATTTTGTTGAATAATATTTACCTAAAAATTGTTGAATCCTTCTCATAGAGCCAATCATATCTGCAGTTTGTCCGATACCCAATGGGATTGACATAGCTATATAGGCCCTTAGGGTAAACAGGGATTGTTGCACAAAATATATCACTTCAGCTTTTAGAGGGTATCCCCTGGCAATATAGGATATTAAAAGGACATAAAAGGACAAGTTAAGAGTTGAGGCTCCCAGAATAACAATGATAGATTTTAAATAATATACCACTTTGAGTTTGTCAGTCTCTTTCCTAAAAAGAATAAATATTAATATAATAAGACAACAATAAAACCTAATTTTAATATACGCTAGAACTTTTATAAATATTAAAGTTTTCGAGGCTCTTAAGTCAAAATAGAAAAGAGTTTCACGTAATTGTTTTTTTTTAATACTCACAATCTAGCTATGCCAATTAGTTTTTCAAAATAGTTTTCCCAGACATACATTTTTATAGTTTTAACTGCATTTAGAGTTTCCTGGATTAGTCTAAACCTTTCATCCGTTCTTTTGGCGGTTTCTATTCTACTTAGAGTCGTTTTCTTGCCAAGATATACTAGAATTTTAGTTCACTATATTTTTAAAGCACTTACATCAAAAATAAATCACTTACATTGTAAAGGGATTAATACTAGGATCACTCCAGTAGCTGGAAAAGACGATACTCCTACTTTTTGGTACAACGTGTATGTTACGACGAGTATATAGAGTACCCCGATAACTGTATCTTTCAGAAATGTAACTCCTCCATCTATTGAATAGACATCTTTAGCTAGTAATGTGACTATTTTTCCTAAAAACATTTATAAAATACAGTTGTTATTAACTATTTCTGTAATGTAAGTTATACAGGGTGAGTCTTAAATAAGTGCAAATATTTTCATGGCTGGTAGATCTCGATAAAAGAAACATACTTTTCTCTTTACTATTTTTGATATATGTCCAAAATAACCGAGTTATTTTACTTTGAAAATTTCCAAAAAATATATTTTTTGCTTAAATTTTGAGAACCACAGGATCTTTTCTGATCTGTCAATAGGTAAACGAACTGTCAAGGATCCCCACCCTAGGGCCCTTTGTCCGTCTGCCTTGCATGAATATATGGATAGGATTAATAGTGATTTAAAATTTCCGGAAAAATTGAAATTGTGTTAAAAATCAGTGTAGAATAGACTGATAAGGAAATTAGCCCATATAACCCTCATAAAAACTTATATTTTTTTTTAAATCATTATTAAGTAATTTTAATAAAAATTTTCATCTACACCCTACGTAACAGGATTTTTCAGTCGAGATTCATTATGGAAAAGTGCCACCAGTACTCATCCAGTTATATGGTGGAAAGGTTTGTGTATGTACATCACAGCCGCTTATGAAAATGGCCTCCCGGATTTTAAATGGGCCTCCATCCTCTGCCTCTTCAGAAAGAAATTGGTCCTTACATGGTTTTATACATACTAACAAAAGAAATAGATTGACACAAGATAAAGTTCAAAAGCTGGTTGCTATTCAATCTAGTTTAATGTGCTTAAATCTATATGAAAATGCCAAATATATGTACAATCCCAGACCATTTCCGCTTTTAGAATAGTCTGAAAACGTTGTGGATTTAATTCAAGATGAAAAAGAGGGTAATGTGGAGGCAGATTCAGATGCCGTTGCTTACTCAGAAGCCGAAGACTCAGGATCGGACTCGGAGGAAGATCTTCCTCTTAGTTTTTTTTTGCTAAATAATGTTTCTGTTTTTTGAAATGATAATTTAAGTTTGATTTTTAATATTTTTTTACATTTATTTTGTTTAAAAACTTGAAACCAAAGTTATTTTTATATTATAAGAAGAAAAATTTTATTTGATTTTGACTATTGACCCCACAAGAATGTATAATTTGGTTAATTTACGTTTATTTTTAATTTTTCCGTTTTTTCCAATTTTTCCAAGGTATGTGAAAAAAACGCTAAAAACAGTGTTTTTTTCCAATTTTTCCCGTTTTTTTCCGAAGCGTTAAATCTCTGAGCATTAAGCTGCGTCCACATTACTCGCAAGCAGGCCGAACAAACACGTGAAACACGAAAAACATGGCAAACAGTCGGAGCGAAATGCTCGCGGCGCTCGCGACGCTCGCGTTGCTCCACGTGCTTGCAATCACATAAAATGTCTGTTTCGACTGTTCGGCTCTGTCGCGGTACATCTATAGCCGCGTATAAATATGCCGAGGCAAGTACGAGACAAACCCGAAACGAGTATGAAACGAGGCTATAGCAAATTCTTTCCAAAAGGCGTACTAATATGCCGAGACGAGGACGAGACGAGTCAACCTCAAGCGGAATTCGTCATATTATAGCCTCGAGCCGAGCGATTTAGCCTCGAGCAGAGTCCCTGCCCAGTCGAACGGCGTTGTCTCGCGGCTATCCATTTTCAGTGGAGCCTTTGGCGAACCCACAAAATTCTTCATAGGGCTGTGCGATACTGAGGCAGTATCGATATTTTGGTATCGGTTGTATTGAATATAAAGTATCGATACTTTAAAATATTGATAAATATATTAAAGTATTATTCGATACCATTCAATATTTTAAAAAATTAATTAATAAATTTAAGTATAATGTGTTTTTTAATTGGATTAGGATCGAAAAAAATCAACAGAAGTCCTTTGTTTTAAATTTGTCGACGTTTCGCAAAATTTATTTGCATCTTCAGGACACTACAAAGTTAAGAGAGCAAAATACAATCAAAAAATTTTAAAAATTTAACAAACAACTTAAAACACATATCAGTGGAATTCCACACATACACAATTGGTAAAACTACCCTAATGTTAACAATTAAATAAAATATATGTATATGTTATAAACTTAAGATCGCTTGTAAATAAAAATAATAAGGGATAGGGCCAGAATATAATCAGGATATTTTCTTATTCGCATTTAACGAAAAAAATCGACGATGGTGGCACTGTTTTATACAAAAAACTACCCGGATCAGAACTAAATCAGTCATCAAACGATCTCAAATTACTAAAAGCACTTGGAAGAAAATGATAAAACACTTAACCTAGGGTTGGCAACTTTGAAAATAAAAAATAGGGGCGAGAGGATAAAAAAAGGCACAGGCGAAACATTTTTGAAACGTCGCTCAAATGTCGAGAATTTACCAAAAAGTTATATAAACGGTATGCGATAAATATTTAAAATACACAAAAATATTTATACTCAAAACTTATTAAAATAAAGCAAACCATTGTCAACAAACTTTTTTTCAAGACATAAACTAACAGTAAGTAAACATAAAATTACATAAAAGACACAGATTAACAATTCTTTAAAGCATTGTGGCGATAAACGAATATTTTTTAGATTTTGAAGTTAGTATGTAACAAAGTTTTCAATACGTGAGAGAAAAGAGGACAATCAGATCAAAAAGAGGACTGTTTCTGGAATAGAGGACGGTTGGGAACCCTATTTTAACCCCCTGTAGCTACGAATCAAAGCAGAATTGGATTGGTTGATATAAAAAATAAATCTTATTTTTACGTGAGGAACTTCCCCACGAGAGATGGAACATGTTTTTTGAAACACCCTGTATATGTTTGTTTAATTTCAAAATAGGTAAAAAAACAAGCTAGATAAATTAAAGGAATTCATGATAAATTTAAATTATATTCGAACTGTTTACATTAAAAAAACTGGAGAACGCCGACTGAGATACCTGGAGATAACGGCACGGCAGCGGCGCGGCGGCGGCGGAGCCTTCTGCCAGTGCCGTTTTTTTGAGTCTTTAATTATTTTATTCAATAATATATTTTGTATGTGGTTTGTATATCTATAAAATTTTTAAATAGAGTAACAGCGCTTTCAGATGGAGCGGACCGTACGCGCAGAGCGTCCGCACGGATGTTTTTTCAAGATAGCTCATCCGGACGGAGCATACGCAACCCAAATGAAATTGTTCATATAAGCTCATGGTACTTGCTCGAAGTCGCGGACGCTCCGTTCCATTTGAAAGCGCTGTAAGATAAGACCTAATTCGACTTTATTTACTTAAAAAATTAGAAATTTATGTAATTAAGATTTAAATTATTAATTTAAATCTACATTTAAGTGCCAATAACTAACCTGGAACAAATATTGTAAATAATATATCTGCATTTCTTCATTTCTAAAGTTGTATATTTTTTCAAGGTATTCCATTCGCCACATTATCATTCTATGGCTTTCCATCATTGCAGCACGCTTATTAATAATTTTTAAAATATTATTATGTATATAATTTTAAATCTAATTCCCATGCAGTTTTTTAAACCTTCGCCGTAATGTGCTTTCTGAACAGGGTTTTTTTAAAGCTCAGAGAGTTTTTTTTTAATTATATCTATGGCGGGAACTTTATTATTTTCATATTTGCCATAAATTAAGTTTCTTAGTAGTCTGGATAGTTCAAATTTCTGGATTTTTCTATATCGAATCGTTCCTTTCTTTGTCGATTCCCTTTATTTATGAGAGTACCGTAAGGAACTTCTGAGAGCATGGCCACCTTTTTCAACACTCTCGATTTGCCTCTCTTATCTTCTATGTATCCTATATGTAAAGAAGCTTGTTTTACATCTTTAATTCCGTTCAGCACAAATAGCGCATAATTTACGTTTGAGCCGTTAATAACTCGACGAAAAGTTCATTACGTTTATTCATTTTTCATAAAATTTTCATGTTTTTATAAAAGAAATCACTAATAAATCTTTGTATATGAGATTTACCCACTTTGGCTAACTTACCTATACTATTTTAGAGAAGACAAAATTGCATCTTTCTAGTTAGGATGCATTATTACAAATAAAGGAAAGACTATTTATTTTTATATAAAAATGGGATGTGGAATCCGAGCCCCTTGAGACTCGAAGCACTTGTTCCGCGGAGCCGCGGTGTATACGCCACTGGTTAAATAGACGCCCCAATCCTTTTGATGGTTCGCCAAAGGCTCCGGAAAAAAACGGAGACAACGCCGTCCGGCTGGGCATAGGCTCGGCTCGAAGCTCAGAGCCCGTTACAATATGACGAGTCAACCTCAAATCCGCTTGAGGTTGACTCGTCTCGGGTGTCTCTCGCACTCGTCTCGACATATTTATACGCAGCTTATTGCGTCCAGACCTGAGGAGTCGAGCGCGAGACGAGCGCGAGACATTCGAAATTTGCGGTGTTTTTCAAAGGATGGAGGGGTCTCGCAAGAGCCTCGCAACCGTCTTGCGAGACAACCCACGGAGCCTCGTTGCTGTCCCTTCCCTGTCGGTTTATCAACGGCCGAGATCAAAGAAAGCTCGCAGCCAAGTCTGGACGTGTTTTTGGTAGACTCGCTCGACCGCGAGATATTAGCTCTAATATTATAGCGCATATTGAAATGGAGACTTTCAGGAAGAAGATCAGCTGAAATTAATCGATTTATATAAAGAAAAACCAATGTTATGCAATCCAAAAGATAAGGAATATTAAAAAACACGATGCGTGTGTAGATATGTGAATAAAACTTGGGAAAAATGTAAAAAAATATTTCTCTACTGGCAACATACAGGAAGGAGATTATTATAGGAAGATTAATTATTATTGAATCTTGTTACCTAGTAAATTAAATACACAGGGTGAGACAACGATAAAGTTCATTATTTTATTTGTTTTGAGAATTATTAAAAAAATAGAAAAACTGCAGAGAAGGTTAAGATACATATTTTAAAATTATTATAGAGTATACAGGGTGGTTCAAAATAGTATTAGGGATATAACATAGTTTTCTAAATGTAATACATTATTTTTTTTAGATTCTGCGTAAAATTTTATAACTTTTTTTATGTATAATGCGAGGTATAATGATATATACCTAAAACTAATAGTTTTTGTAATATTTCAATTTGCTTAAACAAAAAATGTTAGATTTCAGAATCGTAAAAAATTGTCATTAATGCTATTGTTTCTCAAGTTGGAGTGCTAAAATTTGTTAATTAGTTTAATTTAATAGTTTTATTTAAGTTAGTTTAATTTGATAGTTTTATAGGGACGAAGAAAGAGATATAGGTAAAGATATTTGAGTTAGATGCTACAGTGTGTTCAACATATATTTATGAATTTCGACTATTTAAAATAGAATTTGTAAATTCTATTAATAGAATTTACAAATTTTGCGTCACTGGCACTTTTTACCACCGAAATCTAATATTTCTTTAAACAAATTGAATTATTACAAAATCGATTATTTTAGATATGTATATAATATGATATGCAAAAAAAGTTACCGAATTGCACGTAGAATCTAATAAAATAAAAAATAGGGTATTCCTATTAAAACATACCGCGTGTGAGTGAGTCATAGTGTTATTTTTTCTCGAATAAAGTAAGAAAATACCGAGGGTCCCATTTAAAAATCACATGTTGTAGTTATTTCCGGTGAAACCGGAAGTGGCCGAAAACAATTGAATATGTCAATCAATCCTAATTTATGTTATATACTAGCATACCAAATCTCGTTTTTTTATCTGAAAAAATAAAAAAGTTATAGGGGTGAGCCACTTTTGAGACGCACCCGGTATATCCGTAACACTTTTTGAAGTACCCTGTATACTCTACAGTGATTTTCAAATGTGCTTTTTAACCTTTCCTATAACATTTCTATTTAACATTTTGTTCTAAAAAACGAATTTTGTAGAAGGCGTCGTGTCTCGAAACAAATGAAGGGTAAAAGGGAAAAAATCGACGATGAATAAAATACGACAAACCAAATATCATGTTAAAGATACAAAAATTATTACTTATGCGTTATTATTTGCTGCAGATTTTTATCGGACATGTTTACACAATTTAATCATATCCTCCCGGATATGATTAAATTGGCGCCCAGCGGCAGGCTTGCGTCAAAAAATGAATAGAAAATGTCTTGCTCTCGTCTCGCACTCGACTCATCAGGTCTGGACGCACCAAAAGAGACGCTTCGGAGCCATGCGGGCATACTTTACGGCGGTTCGAAGCGATCAAGCTGTTTGCGTTGTTTGTTAAGTTTTTAGTTTGGTTTCATTCATAGGATTCGGTATTTACTGCAGTATGATGATACTATCATCTTTTTTCTTATTTTATTTTGTTCAGAAATACAAATATTTGTATTTTGTTCTTGGATTAATAATATTAAATGTACCTTTAATAAAATATATCTCTATATTTATATTTCTTACTTATCTTAATCTGATCTTTGAGAACTTTATTTATATTTTGGCATACACCTGGTATTATTTTTGAAATGCTTTGCTTGGAAACTTTGAATAAATAACCCAAACTGGTATGTGAGTCTCTAGTTGCAAAGAATTTTAATGTTATGGCCAATCTTTATTTAACTGTTTCTTTAACCGGAATACACTTCCTAAAAGTTGTATTTTTTCTTTCTATACGGGGGCCAACTAAGTTAAGTCTTTCAAAATCAGTAGCGGACATGCGATAAAAAATATTAAAAAAACATTCTGTCTGTTTGTAAATCGCGTAAATGTTGACTTTCACTGTGCTGGGATCTACTTTTGAAATTATTAGATATCCAACACCGCCTTTTTTCTCTTTGTCTCTTAAAAGATCTTAAGAAACACGACAAACAGGAAACGCAAACAACGCAAGCACAATCAGAAGCAAGAGAGCAAGCAGGATCACGACCAATGTGGACGCACCTTTATACTCATTCCTTAATCCTTTTATTCAAAGGTCGATACGATTGTCAGATTGCGACAGTGATTGTGGGACTGCGAATGTGATTGTGGCACTATTTTAAAGTGAGTGTGAAATTTGTGGGCCTTGAGGCGATTGCCAACAATTTATGACAGTATTAGGTAATGTAGAAGATGTTTCGAACTCCTCGATAATACAGATTTGAAAATATAATTATTAAACATAAACCAAATTACTAGTCAGAAAAATATAGAGTAAATAATACTCTCTTTAAGGTCTTACCTATGCTGATGTTTGAGAGTTCCAACGGACTGATTTTCAACGCTTTCCTGAAAATCAGTGAGCTTACTGCTGTCCGTATTTTCATAGAATACTCGGTCACTAGTTGCGCTAAATTATTTTCAAACAAGATCTGTAATAATTTAAGACCTATTATGCCTGAGGCATACAAAAGGGCATCTCTAGAAGTAATAGATTTCTGTTCTGGTTGAAAGTACGCCACAAATTTTCCGAAAACCATGGGTTGTACGAAACTAAAAAAAATAATAAAATAGAAAACAAAGTTCTTGCAGTATAGGTATATAATAAAATTATATAAGAATTCTTGCCACTTAACTGCTGATATAGAAATTTAATTCTACGCTGTGTTTGTCATGATGTGGATCAACCTGCTCTCACTACCGGTTTCGGAGCCCTACTCCATCATCAGGTGAGCTTGGGCAGATCCACAAAATGACAACCAGAGTATCTAACCGATACTTTCCGACAAGTAGGAATTAACTACTCTGCGCTGTGGTTGTCATTTTGTGGATCTGCCCAAGTTCACCTGATGATGGAGTAGGGCTCCGAAACCGGTAGTGAGAGCAGGTTGATCCACATTATGACAAACACAGCGTAGAATTAAATTTCTATATCAGCAGTTAAGTGGCAAGAATTCTTATATAATTTAAAAAAATATAGGCATCACGCACAAAATATATCTTTTATATACAGGGTTGTCCGAACTGTATTAGGTAACCTTCGGCAGCATATTCTGCGTATAAAAATAAGTAAACAAGTTCGTATAAAGGTATTATGCCCTAAAAATGCTTAATTTCAGAGATAACAATGTGCGATCTCAACATATACGTATTTGTACCCACATTTGTAATGTCGTTTATATTCTGATAGTAAAGTATTAAATAATTCTGGTAATTAAAAAAAACAAATATTTAATACTTTACTATCAGAATATAAACGAAAATAAAAATAAAAAAGTCTTTGACCTGTCCCGGATTTGAACTCTGAATCTTCAGTTCGTTGTCGGAAACTCTACGCACTGCGCTATGGAGACATGTTCGATTTATGTCATTTTATATTCAATACTATAACTCTGTTTTTTTTCTCAGGTAAGATTTCGACAGACGATGACAGAAGAAAAGCAGATGACGTCCCATACCAATCTATTTATTTTACTAAAAAAGTTTCTAATAATTTTTAAGTTAACTATGGATGATTTTAAATATAAATCCGTCATGCGTCGTCTACTGCAACCAGTTTTATTGGTTTATTTCAAAAATGACAAATCGTATTTCAATCTTGGTTTGACCTTTGAATAAGAAGACTAAGGAAGGAGCATAATGCTATCCATGTATTCATGCGTTGGGCGGAAAAAATTTACCATAAAAAAAAAAATCTAGGGTGGGGATCTAATGACAGTTCTGTTTGAGATTCATTTGACACATTTGAATTTGATTTGAAATTTTGTGATTTGTCAGTCTTTACGGGTGATTTTATGTTATTTATTATTTATTCTACTACTGATAGTTGACTGGCCCAAAAAATCTAGATGGAAATTGTCGAGGAACTTAAATTAACAGTGACACTATGGGCGTCGAGTATCGAAAAAGAAAACATAAAATAGTTGGTTGTGTAGCGTGCGGTAGATCTCGGCAAAAATTGAGTGAAATAATGGAACAACTTTTCGCTAGTAAGCCGATCATTTATGAAATTCACTTAAATTAACTAAATTATATATTTTTCTTGCATTTAGCTTTTATTTATTACTTGTCAAAGATTAGATGTCAAAGAGATTTTTATTGTTAATTTGATTGACCTGCAAAGTAGCGTATCGGATGTTTGTGTTAATAAATACTTATTATAAAGTTATCTATTTTATTAGGTTATATATTTTGGCCAATTTTAATAACTACCAACATTTATTCACAAATAAAATAAAATCAAATTATTTTGTCTTTCCCGTCTACCCTACATCAAGTTTTGTATTTTTAAGCCGCAAAATTAGAACTATAGTGATAAACCGGAATTTAAGTCGGCTTTTTTGAGGCCCATCGAATGTACCTAAGATTTTTTATATGCAGATTAGTCTTCTTATTCAAAGGGTTTGATGTCAAGTCTTGCCAAATATAGGTTAAATTTTGTGTCAATTATTTCAAGTTATACCCTTGCGTTTTGGAAGATGATGCATTTTGAAGAAAGTGTTACGTGTGTTTGTGTCTTTAAATTGGCATTAGGAATAGATTTCCTTGAAAATGATATTGCTCATAGAAATTGATAATATACTGGTTTATATTCTTCGTATACCATCTCGTCGTAGATAAGTGCATCTCGAATATGGTAGAAGGACCGTACTAAACACATACTTTTAAATTGAATATAGCTGTAAAATATCGACATCACACGATAGGTAAATAATGGATTTTAGGACTGCAGAAAAATATCAAAAGGTACTGGTTTAAAAAGTAAGATTAAAGTTAAGTAATCAACCTTTATATTGAAAAATTTGGTAAGTGGCATTATTAATTCATAAATAGTTTGTTTTATTTATGTTTGAGATTTGGGGATAAGTTTGAGAATATTACAAATTAGTATTAAAGACATAAGTTACATTGATAAATATAATTTGCATAAAGTTTTAATAAAGCTTGAAAGTAATTTTAGTTCTTTATGTTTTTTTTAAATGTGGTGTCTTGTTTCTTTCTAATGTTTTGTATTAAAACATACCGTTTTTTATTAAATAAAATAACTCGATTACATTTTTCAGTTTTTACAGTTTTTTCACAATATTTTAAAGTAATCACTTGTCAGTCAAATTATAAATAGGTATCATATTCATATATGTATAGTTATATTCTCGTTGGACAGACTATAGAATTTAAAGGACTAATAAAAATATAGGATCTTCTTTCAATGCGCAGTAGGGAACGCAACGTTTACCAGCAGGCCGCATGCTGTTCGAGAGCATTGTAAAAGATGTATCAAAGAGCCAGACGTCTTAAAATACTTGTTTTTCCGACGTTGCTAGCTCTCGTACTATAAAGTCCTTTTCACGGATGAATCGCGGTTTTGCATGCGAAGCATTTTTCCGAGACGTTCGTTTTAAAGCAGTATCTCCAATACAAACAGAAATAATGTCGTGATTAAAAAAACAAAATGGCCACAAAAGATGAGGCTACAATGTGATTTAACTTAGCAATAGCTACTACTGCATATCCTGTTACTAAGTTCGATCAATACTTCGTCTTATTAGAGTGCCCTGTTATATGCTAAAATAAACTTGTATAATTTTCTGACGTAGCATCCACCATTATTTGTTAATTTACAATTTAAATAAAAAATCATCAAAAATTTAGTACCAGTTTTTATTTCCCAAAAAAAAAATAATTGTTAAATAATTACATATTGCTTAAGATACAGTATATTATATTGTGTTTATAGTTGATAATTCTAGTTCTTAGTTGTTTATAGTGCAATAACATTAGATTGGAAACATATTAGTTAAGAGGAAACCACATAAAACTAACAAAAAACATATTCGAGTCTCTTTCGAAGGGCTGTAAAACGAACTTTGCGCAAAACCTACATTTTCAGTTAATTTGTGTCCAATAACTGCCTTTTTTTCTACAATATTTTAAATAGTTAGATTGCATTCATATTACATAGTATTATAACAATTGAATCGGACGACCTTAGCTACTGTCAGATAATTATTGTGAAATTGTCATAATGTGTTTTACGTAGATTCAAGAAACAAATTTAATGCCAAGTATATAACCAAAAAGGATCTTTTATTTTGATTCTTTGATATAAAACTAGGTAAAGGTCAAAGTATTCATAATCATTTAAGGTTTTTTTAGATAGTGGCATATATTCATCTTAAAAAGTTAAGTCAAACAACCAAAACTAACGCAACTTTAAACTTATTGGAAGCGTATGTCTCCAATGCGTATGTGCTTTGATCAGATCCTTTTATGGATACTTCTCATAAATTAATTGTTATAGTAGCTAGAATGAACTTGAAACACACTAGTTAACTAATAATCAAATGACTGTTTTAAAAAATTACAACATTTTGACATTACGTTATTT
The DNA here is from genome assembly GCF_002938485.1 of Sitophilus oryzae. NCBI lineage: Eukaryota > Metazoa > Arthropoda > Insecta > Coleoptera > Curculionidae > Sitophilus > Sitophilus oryzae. The sequence goes on along the minus strand of NW_022145617.1, from coordinate 1,313,359 downwards.
TTAATATAAATATATTCCATTTATCTTTCACTACCTAAAAATACAATACCCACTTCTTCTTTTACAAAATATCAGTAAATAGTAGGTGGTAAAATAAAATTTAGATATTTTTAATAGGTATAAGTTCTGTTATTTTGAAATCGTTATTGTTTAAGTCTCAGAATATTGTTACTTATTGTGTATGTTAAAATATAATAATAAAATATTATTCACATATTACATGGTATTATTAGAGACCCAACTTATTCAAATGACAAACAATCTTGAATAAAAGTTCGATTTTTGATTTTTAGTATACCCCTGTAATTTCTTATCAATTAACAACAGTTATCTTTTATGACCTTGACGTAATCCGAAAAATGTCTCAAATAAAAGTGGTTTTGAATAAATTTGCCAAAAATTTATATTTTATATATCCAAAGTGCTTCAAAACCTGGGCTTGGTTGCTAGAATTTCTTATTTCAAATTAGGTATAGGATATGCTACATAAAATTATTCAATTTCTAGGAGAAATATCAAAAATAAATAAAAAATTGGGTACTAATTTGAAATAAGAAAGTTGGGCAATTTACAGGATTTCTAAGGCACAACACTATATGCAATATTTGTTTTTGAAAAATGTTATCTTAGCCGAAATAATATTTCAACTTTATATTTAAATTTTGACATGCACTCACATTTAGAACATCTGAACAAACCCTGTATATGCTGGAGGAGTAATAATTGCTCAATATTTGTCTGTTTCATCTTGGCTCTGCCAAAAATCGTAAAATTTAGTGAAATGTAAAATATTCTTACCGCATTTTGTAGCTCTATTAGTCAAAAGATATTTTTCCATTTTGAATCCCCCCCACCACCCCAGCCAATCTCAAGTCAGCAGATACTAACTGGGTTCATACGGGCTACTGGCAAAAGAATGATTTTACCAAATTTGAATGAAATCGTACAATAAAGAATTTTTGCAACATACTTCTAGCATTTTTTGCTTTGCGTCTGCTGGATTATTGTCTACAAAAGGAATGCGGACAAAATCATTTAAATAAACAACAATATATTTTATACGTCGACTTGACGGGTACGTCACCGCATATCGTTACCGCCCACTCATGTTTTCATTGGCACTTACTCGATTTGTCGAATTTTTATTGATGAGACGCGTCGTCTAATTTTTTACGAAAAACATCGAGAGAATATCGTTTCCCCTCTCACGGATACCTCGTAGCTATAGAACGGACAGACGTACTGTATATCATTACTCTTGTTTTGGCTTTATTGTATATTACCTCATATTATATAATACTATATGTATACTTGTTTTCTGATTCAGATTTATACTACATCGTGTGGTTTACTTACATTATAAAGACACCAAAAATCAACTGCAAAATTCCATATACAATATAAGTCCATCCAAAGGATTTCCATATACACCTCCATAGTGAGGGTATTTTATGAGTTTTCTTATCATTTTCCCACTGTTTTTCTAAATCATCTCCCAGCTCTTCTGCTGAAAATTGTGGCAAAACATTATACACATCTTTTTCGTCCAAATCCTTTTTTCTGCCTTTATTTAGAATTGTGAAGTTGTAGCTAAAACATTACCTTAATTTATTATAGATAAACTACTTGGCGAAAGTTCTTATAAAAACTCACACATTACTTACAAAAAAGTAATCACAGAAAAAAAATTCGCACTTTTTCTAGGATTTTCATTGTTCTTAACTATTTTAACATAGTCCATAATTAATTTTATAACTTTGTAACACAAATTGCAGGATTCAATCAATAATATGCATTAAGTACTTATTGTATCAGTGTACTTATTATACTTGAAAAATGATAACAACCGAATAGAGACATCATTCCTTAGACTATCTATCAATGATAGTTAAAAATTATTTTATAACTGATTACACTGATTATTGGTACAGCTATAAGTGACTTGCCAGTTTTCAGTTAAAATAGTTAAATTCGAATGTTAGAGAAACAAATATCATGTGATAGTTATTTATACAGGGTTCGGCAATAGTGCGTTGAGCATCTGTAGCTCCTAGAATAAAAAACTTTAAGTGCAAACCTAAAGTGTATTTCAGGAAAATATTTTAACATCTACAGGGTGGCTCAAAAAAGTGTCAGTGGATCAGGATGATTTTTTTAATTGTAGCATCCTGTATATTATTGCATTTTTGACTTCCTTTCAGATCACATTACATAATCTTAAGATATAAGTAAATATATTTCGATAGATAAGTGTAGTAAATACAGTTCGCATAAAATTTACTAAAAAATCTATCTGAGAGTAATTTTTTTCAATTCAATAATTCGTATATTTGGAAGCTTTGAAAAGTGAAAAAATGCAGTTTTAGTGTTTATTTAGTGATTTTTTTCACTTTTCAAAGCACTTTCAAATATACGAACGATTGAACTGAAAAAAATAATTACTCACAGATAGATTTATTAGGAAATTTTATGCTCTACTGGAATTTGCGATGTAAATTTTTTTATCGTAAACCGTTTCAAAATTATGGTACTTCTAATGGAAAAAGATTTTTTTACGTGTTATTGAAAACTTTCAATGTTCACCGACACCTTTTAAAATTGAGCTAAAAATCCTGCCTTCCGGGGATATTTTTTTCCTGGTTATCAGCACAGTTATCAGGTTCATTTTAACCCATAAATTCCATAGGTTAGTTTTTTTTGGCACACCCTAATATACAGGGTGTCCACTCACGCTTTTTTGAGCGACGACCATCTAGAAGTTTTTTTTTATTCTAGGGGCTACAGATGCCCGATACACTATTGCCGGACCTTGTATATCAATGGAATTATAAAGGTGGTAATTACTGAGGGCAACGTTTGCCCTCAGTAATTAACACCAATAAGGACAATAATTGCCCGAGTTTATTCACACTACAGTTCACGGGGTATATAGATAATTTTATTTCGTACTGAATTTAGTATCTATAAATATTTAGTCCCGTTTTAAAACGACACACATTTTGCATTTATTAATCTTCCTGTATATTTGTATTAACACCCTCTCTATTTGTATTAAATTAATTTAAATTAATTTTAGACATAAATAAACTCAAGTGGAAAGTTAAAAGATTTATGCATTAAAAGGTAATAAAAAAATTATTATATCTTATCAAACTTTGATAATTTAGAATTATCTGAATTAAAAAATCACGTGTTGATAAAAAAAATGTAGTCTCTATCTAGTCTGAGTTAATACATATTTTTCTCAAAGAAAAAAAGAATATATTAGCAGGAAATCATCTTAGAAATCATATACAAATTTTATATGCAAAAATTCTTTAAAAATCATTAGATAACATCTGCAGTTTTAGTCATTCTACAAAACACACTATTTTCATTCAACATTAACACTTTTGGATCATCAAATTCCACGATTTGGCCATGTTCAATCACCAAAACCTTGTCAGCATTCGTAAAAGTCTTAAAACAGTACAGTCTGTGCGCGATAGTCAGTACAGTACACTCAGCAAAACTCTTGTGGATAATACTTTGAATCAACTTATCAGTGTATAAATCCATATTAGCTGCTGTCTCATCCAAAATAATGATTTGTTTTTACAAACCAATGCTCTAACCAAACACAAAAACTGTCTTTGACCAGAACTGAAACTTTGTCCGTGATCAACAATTTCTTGGTCTAGACTCATTATCACTGGTTTCATCTCGACTTTTTCCAAAACATTCCAGATTTCTGAGTCTTTGTAAATGTTGAGTGGCTCGATGTTACTCCTTATTGTTATAGATAACAGTTTTGTGCCTTCGGGACATATACATATTTTAGATCAAAGAAAATCTAGAGATAGTTTTTTATATCTACATCATCTATTAAGATTCTTCCTTCAAAGTAATGAAGTTTGAGGGTAGTTGAGAAATAACAAAAAAATACACACAAAATACTACAAAAAATAATTTATTATACAAAAATTCTTTAAAAATCATTAGATACACCTGCATTTTTAGTCATTCTACAAAATACACTATTTTCATTCAACATTGACACTTTTGGATCATCAAATTCCACGATTTGACCATCTTCAACAACAAAAACCTTGTCAGAATTCGTAAAAGAGTACAGTCTATGCGCGATAGTCAGTACAGTACACTGAGCAAAACTGTCCTGGATCATACTTTGAACAAACTTATCAGTGGCATCCATATTAGCTGTTGCCTCATCCAAAATGATGATTCTATTTATACAAACCTGTGCCCTAACCAGGTACAACAATTTTCTTTAACCAGAACTGAAACTTTGTCTGTGATTAACAATTTCTTAGCCTAGACTCATGATCACTGGTTTCATTTGGACTTTTTCCAAAACATTTATGATTTCTGAGACTTTGTAAATGTTGAGTAGCTGGATGTTAGTCTTTATTGTTCTGGAGAACAGTTTTGTGTGTTCGGGACATATACATCTTATAGATCGAAGAAAATCTAGAGATAGTTTTTTTATATCTACATCATCTATTAAGATTCTTCCTTTAAAGTAATGAAGTAGGAAGGGAGTTGAGAAATAACAAAAAAATATACACAAAATACTACAAAAAAATAATTTATTATACAAAAATTCTTTAAAAATCATTAGATACACCTGCACTTTTTGTCATTCTACAAAACACACTATTTTCATTCAACATTAACACTTTTGGATCATCAAATTCCACGATTTGACCATCTTCAACCACCAAAACCTTGTCAGAATTCGTAAAAGAGTACAGTCGGTGCGCGATAGTCAATACAGTACACTCAGCAAAACTCTCCTGAATAATACTTTGAATCAACTTATCAGTGTGTAAATCCATATTAGCTGTTGCCTCGTCCAAAATGATGATTTTGTTTTTACAAAGCAGTGCTCTAGCCAGGCACAACAATTGTCTTTGACCAGAACTGAAACTTTGTCCGTGATCAACAATTTCTTGGTCTAGACTCATTATCACTGGTCTCATCTGGACCTTTTCCAAAGCATTCCAGATTTCTGAGTCTTTGTAGATGTTGAGTGGATCAATGTTAGTCCTTATTGTTCCAGAAAATAGGATAGGATCTTGAGGAATAATACCTATTTTAGAACGAAGTAAGTCTAGAGATAGTTCTTTAATATCTACATCATCAATTAAGATTCTTCCTTCAAAATCGTAAAGCCTGAAGAGTGTGGAAATTATAGAACTTTTTCCTGCTCCAGTTCTGCCAACAATACCAATTTTACTCTTTGCTGGAACTTCGAAACTTATATCTTTCAAAGCTTCTTCCCCAGTGGTTTGGTACGTCAGTGAAACACTCTCATACCGAATGTTTCCATTTCTCGGCCAATGTCCATATTTACCATATTTATCCTCCGGTTCAGCTTCAGCATACTCTAGTACTCTCTCCACAGAAGTCATGGTACTTTCCATCTCTGTTGCTTGACGTATTGCCCACTGTAAAAGTCCCGTCAATAACATAGCCTGGCTAACAGCAAGTCCAACGTCACCAGCTGATGCACCTAGAAAATAAAATAAAATAAAATTAGTGTAAGAAAATTAATATACTGGAGAAAAACATAGTAGAGGCAAATAAAAAGACTCAAAAACGCGTATAAAATTCATCACAGAACTTCAATACGCTGATGACTGCTCTTGAGGCGCTGCTAATCCTGTGCTGAATTTCAGAGTCGGTATTGGTCTTTTCCGAAATCAAACTGCCTGTAATTGAATTCCGCTACATATTCCAATAGTTCTTCTCCGATTTTTATAACATTGTTGCAATTTTCCGGCGATGTGCACATGATTTTAGTTTTATCGTGATTTTATTTTTATTTATTTAGCTTAAAGCCCAAAGCCCAGATATGCCCAGGTATATGTGTTCAGCATTTCTTGTAATTATTGTAAAGTTTTTGCAACTCAAAAGCAGTCATCACCGTATTGAAGTTCTGTGATGAATTTTGTGTTTTTTTTTGCCCTGAATCTTTTTATGTTGACAGACCGCCGTTGTATCTGTGTCCATTTTATATCCATTTTTCCTGCAGTTTGCTCTCTACTATAATGGAGAGCGCTGCCATGAATACCCCATACAGCACATCAAATCACATTTACTTGCTTGTGTATTACGTTTAAACTCTGTTTACACATTGCAGTTGTGACTACCGCGTGTATACGTATGTATTTTGCTTCGTATATACATCTTGTGCTAGATAAAACTACCGTATGATCGAGAAAAAACGGCGTCCAGTTGGCTGGGAAATGAAGATCGCTGTCATTTTATATGTAAATTTATATGGGAAATCTCATCGATCGTCATTTCCCAGCCAACTGGACGCCGTTTTTTTTTCGATCATACGGTACTTCCTATGAACGAATTTAGGAAATAATACAAGTTTTGATGCCTAACTTTTCGTTCTTTTTAAGAATTATTTATTCAATAATCCCAATTATATCTTTTTAGAACGAAAATTAGGAAGGCAAAACTTTGTATTTTCCAAAAGAAAACACTGTAAAAGAACAGAATTTGTATCAAAATGTATTAAAAATATATGTACCTAGTATAACAACATACTAAAATGGTAAACACTGGTACAGTACATCTGCTGGATCTGTGTCTATGAAAGGAATGCGGACAAAAAACATTTAAATAAACAGCAATATATTTTATACGTCGATTTGACTACTGCGTCACCGCAAATCGCTCCGCCCACTCATTTTATTGGCTACTTGCAAATTTGTTTCCCCTCTCACGGATACCCCGTAGCTACAGAACGGACAGACGTACTGTATATCGCCACGATTTGGTGGACCTCGTTTAGTCATTTTTTCTCCTCTTTTCCTTCCAAGCAGTTAGTTTGTTAGCATACTCATTCATCGGGTACTGTGTTGGACTTTGTTGTATTGTATTTCCAGATTAACAATCTCACCCTTAAATTTTATATGAAACTGATTATTGAATATTAAACATATCTGTATATTGATCCATCAATAACTTACCGAATATCACTGTAAGAAGTTCTTTGAAGTGTTTAAATCTTTCTTTCACTGGTCTATTTAGGTTTTTATTATTTCCAAATTAAAAAAAAATATATTGCAGAGCTAACCTTTTTATCATTATACGAGAATACTTGGAGTTTTCATTCATTGGAGTCAAAATTTGGTAAATTGGGTATCGAGTACGGGAAGAGTCGCTACTATAATATTAATAATACACTTAGGAAGGTAATTAAAAACTTGTGCTTACCTTTAAATCTCTTTTAAACTACACACAAACAGAACATTTATATAGAGCTTCCGAATGATAAAACAATAATGGCTGCTAACACATACCACTTCTAGAAAGGAGAAAGGAGAGAGGACACATAAGATACACTTGGTCGGTGTGTCTACGCTGAGGCTATCCGCGCGTGCGCACACCTTATGCTAGAATGTAGACACAACAGTACACTATTACAAAGTGTCTATATAGATATTTATATTATGTGTATACGTTACATTTTTACAAGGTGTGTACTATAAGCACAACACATTATACATTGTATGTCTCATATACCGACGTCAGATTTCATCATTTTAATAATTATTTGTTACGTTACAAAAAACTCTTTAGAATCCTGTGTGCACACGGTATACAACTAGTAAACCCTGTATCACACAATTTTATCAATATAAACCTGCGTGTATCTCATATGTATATGTTAGAACTAGATGAACACTTAGGTTCACTTTAACATATTTTGTTTTTCATGTGTTTCTCTTGTAGAAACGTAATTTCATTTGGACGTGCTGTATGGGACGTTGAATAGGAGAGGCGCTAAGACACATCCCTACCTAACTCCTGTATTTGTTAGGAAGGGATCGCTCAGTGATCCATGATGGCGACACCGTTCAAGTTTTTTTTGACGAGTACTTACCATTTAGCCAAAAGGCAAATATCAACACGATAGCTGACACAAAAAAAGTGGCCACCATATCAAGGGTAAAGGCAAACATTCTTATTGAACTTAAATTCATATAGTTGGCTGAAATGTAGAGATCCTGATGCCTGTCAAACTCGTGTTTCAAGACACCTTCCTGGTCGAAAGCTCTAACTACTGGCAAGCCTTCCAGAGAAGCAGAGACATATCCGATCATTGGACTTCGCGCTAAAAATGGAATTATCAAAAATTATTGATAAATTAACTAATAATTAACCAATTAGAGAATTGATATTTCTTTTAAATCGAACGAGAGTGGCTCATTAGCATACCTATATTTTGAAAAAGTATTTTTTTACATATAATTTGGTACCACATACTTGGTTTCGCGAGTCAAACTGTCGTCGTCATAGATAAACGAAATAAATTTAGATAGGAAAGCCCGTCAAAATATATAATTGTTCTGGGTCGCGACCGTTGTACGCGATCTGGCGCTGCTATAGCGGTTGCTAAGAACAACCGCAAACAATAACAGAAATAAATTTCTATTGTCAAAGTCAGAATCTTCAAAAATTATAAAATCTTTCAAAATTTAAACCGCTCTTATTGAAAAAATACCGAAAAGTGTTTAAAGTGTCCATTCTCAAAGTAATTGTTGCTATCTTGTGCGTTTAATTTAAATTTTGCTTACCAAATCCGTGATAATTGTGAAAAAGTGGCATTAAAAACTAAAAAACTGTGTTATGAACTGCAAAAACCATCGTGGATCGTGGCATAACGTCGGTTTCCAATGTTTCATAGGTATTTCACATACATGTCCTTATATAAAATAAAGTTTTTTGTATGCAACAAACTGTATTTTATTTCTTCTTCTTCTTCTTTTAGAAGGCGTATCGCCTGTTTAGTTCCGGTTTCCAACTCGTCTAAGCAACTCTTGCGAGGTTGACTGCCAACTGTCTTGCCAACGTTTAGGTGGTCGTCCAGTAGGTCTTCTGCCATGGGGTACGTTGTTGCGAATTATTATGACCATTCTGTCGGGGCCCATTCTAATGACATGCTGGTTCCATTCTCTTCTTCTCTGCCTTATCCATCTGACAACGTCGTTTGTTTGGCACTTTTCTCTTATGTCTACATTTCTCTGTCTGTCCCTCAATGTGTATCCAGTTATCATTCTTAAGGTCTTCATTTCAGTAGTTCGCAGGATTCTCTTTGTTACTGATGTTTCAGCTCTGGTTTCCGCACCATATGTCATCACTGGTCGTATGCAGGTTTTGTATATTCTTGACTTACATTCTGTACTCAAATGTTTGTTTTTCCATATGGGATATTTAAGATGTCCTGATATTGCGGCAGCTTTATTGGCTTGTTTCCTTACTTCTTCTTCCAGGAATCCTGAGCTTGTAATTTTGCATCCGAGGTATTCGAATGACATTATCTGATCAATAGTTTTGTTTTTTATTACCAATTTGCACCGTAGAGGCTCCTTTGTAATGGTCATGCATTTGGTCTTATTTGTGTGAAATTTGCATGTTAAGTTTTTCTGCCTGTCTGTTAAAAAGCTTGTAGCATTCTTTGGAGGTCGTCCTCTGACTCTGACTCTGCAATAAGGTTACTGCGTCATAGGCATAGCATAATATGTTTACTTTATGCATTCCCATTCGATATCCTAATCCAGTATTCTTGACGGTTTTATTACTTGATCCATGATTGTGTTGAATAACAGAGGGCTGAGACTGTCGCCTTGGCGAATACCAGTTGTAGTTCGAAGATGCTGCGTTAAGGTAAAGTTTGTTCTTATTTGGGTTGTCGTGTTTGTGTTTAAGTCCTTGATAAGTTCTGTGAGTTCTTTCGAGACATTACTGCTTTCCAAGATGGTGATGATGTCTTTTAGTTGAACTCTATCAAAGGCCTTTGTTAAATCTATAAAACATAGATAGGCTGGAGAGTTATATTCTAAGGATTTTTCAACTAGTTGCCTGAGTATGAATAGTGCATCGGTAGTTGATCGGTTTCTTCGAAATCCTTGTTGTTCCTCGCTTATTGGCACTATTGAGGAGATTTTGTCCGCAATGATCTTAGTCAGAAGTTTTAGCGAGGTGCTCAGTAATGTTATTCCTCTATAGTTTGCTGGGTCTGTTTTATCTCCCTTTTTAAAAATGGGTATTGTTATACTTTGTTTCCATTCTTCATGCATTGTATTTTATTTATAAAATTAAATGAAAATAATAATAAATTTGAATAAATAATATTTGAGGACATAATTCCGGAAAAAGCCGAACCGATCCGAAATTACCAAAAGCTTTGGGTCGCGACCGTTGCACAGTGTGAAACTTTGACGTTCTAGGTGGAATTAATTCGATTTACCAACTTTATCCCAGGTCCTATGTTATTGTAAAATTTATTCAAGGAATGTCCATTCATCAAAAACATTTTATGAATCACTGATAATATAGTAAAAAACTTTCCCATATGTACCAAACATTATGAGAGACCCTGTATATGCCCTACTACGATTATTTGGGTGCATGATCTACCTTGCCTTGATAAAATTTCTTATATAAAAACGAAAAAGACTAATATTTCATATTCAAAGAGTCGCTGAAATATTTTTTTCCAGCTACACCCCGTAAATTTCACACTGTGTGTTGCAAGAATAGCGCCAAATAGTATTTACATTGTCCTTATGGGCACTTTCCAATCTAAACTTGTTTCATTTATCTATGACTGTCGTTACATTAAATAAAAATGTCAAAGGTTGTAGAATGTAATTTTCTAACAAATAATGTAAAAAATACCATACTAGCATACCTACCACCATACAGAACATATTATTAAGATATATTAAGATACACTTACTAGCAGCTTCCAAGCGTTTCAAGCTTCTTCCTGTATTTATGTAATATCTTTGGATAAAGTATAGAGTAATGATCATAATTGCTGTCAATATTATGAACAGTTTGTTTACCGATACTATCAACACTACTGTTCCCAAAACAATAAAGAGCGACTAAAAATAAAATCAATATATATTCTCAAATACAGTACAGTAGAATAATTTCTAAATATTCCTGGAAACTTACTCTGAAATTTTCATAGATAATGAAAGGTATGCTCTCGTCAATCGTATGAAAATCTTTGGATATCCTGTTTACAATGTTGCCAATGTAATGGTGATCAAAGAAAACCATTCTGGCATTCAATAGACCAGCGATCAGTACTTTGTGAAGCTTTCTTCCGGCCCTTGTACAAAAGTAGAAGTTCATAATGGACCTGATCAAAGTCAGTGCTGTGCCAAACAGCATGACTCCAATGTACCAATTCACTGTTCTGTTGGTTTGGGATAAGAGTTTCGCATATTCTTCAGTTTCAGTCTTATTATTAATCATCATTTTTATTCGTGCTGGTTCTTTGTTTACCCTAAAAATGATATTGATGAAATATGCTAAATTTATTAAAAATGTACTAAAATTGGGTTATTGACACCTTTCAGCCTTATAAAGCAGCAGAAGTAGATGGGATTGATCTTTCCTGTCCTTCTAAAGAATGGTCAGGAAATAGCTACTTGCCATCTACTAAACATTACAGGAAGTAGCTTAGAGATGGGATATACAGGGTGGGCCGAACTGTATTCCGAAAACATGGGCAGCATATTTTGCAGATAAAAACAAGTCAAAAAGTTCTTATAAATGTATGTCTTAGAATCCTTAGTTTCGGAAATATAGGGTATTTCCAAGAGTTTCAGTTTTATTTCGATTGTTTCCAAATAATTTTTGAAGTAATGTCAATATTTGGATGAAAATTGGTCTCTCGGAGTTTTTTGACATGAGAAATCTGATTTTGATATCAATATGACTCCAATTTGTAGGAGGCGTCACCTACATGTGTTTTAACTGTTTTGAAGAGTAATAACTTTTCGTCCATACCTGTATAAAAGTACTGAGTGAAAAAATGTACATTTCCGTGACTTTTTACGTAAAAAATGTCTCTTGGTAAAAATCGCTACGAGCAACCGTTCTCAAGATATTTAGAATGGAAATAGTCAATACATGTCATTATTGACAAAAAATAAACTCGTTGAGTAGATAGTTATTTGACTGAAATAATAAATTTATAAAATTTTTATTTTTTTAAATTAATCATAATTTTTTCTGCGAAAAAACGGTGATAAAACAGATTCTGTTGAACTTTTGGCACAAAAAACATTTCAAATTTATGATTTCAGTCTAGTAACTATTTAGTCAACATGTTTAATTTATGTCAATTTATCTCGAGAACCATTACTAGTAGCGATTTTTACAAAGAGACCTTTTTTACGTAAAAATTTCGTAAATGTATATTTTTTTACTTAGTACTTTTATACAGGTACGGACGAAAATTTATTACTCTTCAAACCAGTTAAAAAATATGTAGGCGTCATATTGATATCAAATTCAGGAAATTATTTGGAAATAAAAACGAAACTTCTACACCTTGTATCTCCGAAACTAAGCATTTTAGAACATATATTTATATGAACTTTTTTACTTCTTTTTATGTGCAGAATATGCTGCCGAAGTTTCCGGACTATAGTTCGGACCACCCTGTATGACAACCATCTGTAGAACAGCAAAAGTAATCTGGTAAACAGGGATAGTATTTGGGCCTAAAACTAAATACTCTGAACCAATGGGCATCTACCCCAACATTCTTCATGCATAAATCTACGCTATCGAAAGATACGTAGCTACAATTAACTTATTTTAGATAAGAAGCATCAGGAACAAGAAACGGCCATCTTATCCGATAGTCAAGCAGTCTTAAAAGCGATCAACTTAATAACCATCAATTCGAAGTTGCTATGCCTAGAAAAGGTCATGCCTAGAAAAGCTGAACAAATTAGGCAAAGAAAAATTAGGCAGAAAAAAATACGATAAGAAGTCTTCCTTAGAAATAATCTAGCTAGAAAAGGCGCGAATATTCCATTAACTGGGCCAAAAACAACTGGAAATCAATTTAAAGCAGAACTTAAGAACCTGGAAAACTCCATCTGTAACCTGGAATACGTATCATCCAACGATCTAAGGGTGCGTTTATGTTGGAGCGGCTGTAAACGATAAGAGCAGCGATAGTAGCGAAGCAAAGAATATTATTATATTAATTTATATGTAGGTGTTTATATTGGAGCAACGCGTCGAGATACGCTTGGCAGTTGAGCAACGATAAGAGCAGCGCTAATTCCCTGCTTCTATCGTTTATCGCAGCTCCAACATAAACGTACCCTAAGACACTCCCACAACTTACGACCGAGAAAAATCAAAGATTTTCCTGGATTTAAGTAAAAACAATCTTTGGATTGGCATGGTCTTTTTAACATGACTTTAATGAACACTTCAGTAGACTAGAAGCTTGGAAACAATGGCGAATGCAGATTATGTGGGGAAACTGTTGAAACACCAGAACACCTCATCACTGAGTGCGCCGAGACGACAACCATTCGTGCCATAAACTTTGGTACAACTGATATCCGAGATGGAGAATTAACCTCCGCCAAACCGTCTCAGATACTGGCTTTTACCAAAGCCCCTGAGACTGTATGGTAAGTTATAATTCAAGAAAGGGTAACACAATACTTCTAGAAGGTTACTGTATATAATCTACAATCTAAAGTTGGGTAACTTGTAATGAAGTTCATAAAATTTCTAGGACACCCTGTATATTGTGTTAATATTATACTAGAATAATAGAGACTTCATTCTCTTTTAATAATGACAGTCAATGTATTTTATTGTTAACTCATTATTGTAATGAACTTCATTAGTGTTCATATTGTTGAATTAAATAAGTTAAATATTTAATTGCCATTTTGTAAGAGAGTTTTGATCGGTTTTGGTCGCTATAGTTTAATGCGAAAAACCGAGCCGTTTGCGCTACTCTGCTAGTGCAGGCCGAGTGGAGGGGAGCGTCAGTCGAGTACCTTGGCCACAAAATATACACCATACAGAAGCGACAAAGAGATTTGCTTCAAAATTTTTAGGAGTGGGTAATGCTGGTTAACTGTCAAACGTGACGTCACAGAATTATACACCAAAAAAAAATTCACGACCACAGGTATAATTATTTCTAGATGTTATGCATAAAAGACTAAAAAATATATTTCATAATTATTTATTTATTTTTAATTCTAAATAAAAATACTGATTTAAATCCCTCTAGTTTTAAAAAACTAAATAAACCTGCCTTTCATCGTTTTCTATTAAAATCTAACAATTTTCTTTCAGTGTGAAATGCTGTTCAAGGCGCACGGATGTCAAACGTGACGTCACGCAATTAGTTCCCATTTGACCAATGCTATTCAAAGTTCTTTGTCGCTTCTGTATGGTGTATATTCTGTGCCTTGGCTGCAACAGCTCCAGGTAGTCAGTTGGTGGTCGCCTGTGGTGGTCGCACGCGAAATAGTGAGGTTCGAGTCCGGAGTGCCCTGCCAAGTGTCCTGCTGCCAGCCGCCGATTGTCGCCGCACTGTTTAAGGTAAGCACCTACCACCAAAGTGATCGAGAGTAGGTCGTATTATTTTTATTGTTATTAAGCGTTTACTCGACTACCTGGACGTGTTATAGGGATAAGGGAGTTAGTTAACGGGATTGTTAGGATATTAAAAACGCGGGAGAACAACCATTGCCGCCCAGGCAAGGAGGGACCATGTTGGGCTACGGGCAGGTCGCCAGGAACGATGTCCTTTTCTTTTAAAGGTTGTCTGACATCTGCTCCGATCTGACGTATCCTTCGGTTGATGAGACGAGAGTTCGTAGTTTTCTTCATTAATATTCAAATTGCCAGGATTGCCGAGCAGGCAAAAAGGGACTACGCTGTGCTACGGGCAGGTCGCCAGGAACGATGTCATTTTCTTTTAAAGGTTGTCTGACATCTGCTCCGGTTCAGTGTATCTCTCGGGGAAAGCTAATTACGGGCTAATAATTAATTCATCTTCTTAAGGGACAGTCGGGGTAGTTCAGTAAACGCACGGGTCGCGAATATTCATGGAGCTAGAACAAGATCTCGCCCAATTCCCGAGGCTGGTTTTGTAGCTCCCGTATTTCTCTAGGTGTGTCGTCTGGACGGCATGCTGCATCAGTGACGCTGGACGAGATCTCGCCGAAATCCCGAGGTTGTCCTGACCGGGCGGTGTGTGTGCGGGCTGCGCTTATCCAAACGACGTACAACTCGCCGAGACGTCGCTAACGTCTACGTCACACCGGGACTCGCGTTTATGTATCCCTCGGGACGCTGTTAACTTCGCGATCGATCCAGGACTCGCATTTATGTATCCCTCGGGACGCTGTTAACTTCGCGATCGATCCAGGACTCGCGTTTGCATATCCCACAGGACGCTGTTAACTTCGCGATCGATCCAGGACTCGCGTTTATGTATCCCTCGGGACGCTGTTAACTTCGTGATCGATCCAGGACTCGCGTTTGTGTATCCCACGGGACGCTGTTAACTTCGCGATAGATCCGGGACTCGCATTTGTATATCCCACGGGACGCTGTTAACTTCAATCCGAGGTCCGGGTTTCGCTGTCAAAACGGACGCCGTTCCGATAAATATTTAGCTGTGACCATCGGGACGCCTGTAACGACGTCGCCGCCGTTTAGAGAGTCGCGTCGTAGTAGAGTGTGTTGCTCCGGTATCTACGTGTCCATGTTCATTAGGACGCCGCTAAATTCGACGCCGATCAGGAACTCACGTCGTCTTATTTAATAGAACGTCATTTCGGGAACGCGTTTTGATTCGCGTGATAGAATCAGTCAGGGAGTTACGTATCGGGAATAATCGATCAAAACTCTAGAGGTACACGGTTGTTATTGTAAATTTTACTTTACGGGTCTCTAAATATACATTTTATTTCACTATTGTTACAATTCGAGGACGTGAACCTTCTTTGATTACTTTTGTACATAATTAATTAGTTAAATAAAAACCTAGTGTTACGTTATAGTTAATTGTGTGTTTTATTTTCTTTTCATCTCATCACTCCCTGGTATCTCCACTGTATAAAAGCTACCTGTATTGGCACTAGTGGTCACTCAAACACTTTAAACGTTGGGGGTGGCGCCCGAGGAACCGAACTCGGCGTCCGTGAGCTTTCGCAAAAACGGGAGAGTCTCACAAACTTTTGAAAAAAAATAGGATAATCTTACTCACCAAATGCTAATCAATTTTTCAGATGCTGAAAGCGCTGCTTGGCAACAGAAAAACACGATTATCGTCAAAATCAACACTAAGATTCCTCCAGATGATCGATAATATGCTACGTAATTTTTCCATAATACTTTGCCTTTTTTGGTTTCCTCATGATAAAGATTTTTCTTTGCGTCAACAGTATTGTCGTTCAACAGCTGGTCACTCTCGGTGGCATCAAATTGTTCATTTGAATTGTTTGGGTCCATTAGTGACTTATTATGGGATAATATATCTGAAATAATAATTATTGTATCTATAGATTCTTTAATCATAAAAAAGTAATGAAAGTCATATATGAATAAAACTTCAAAATTAATGGAACAAATTAGTGGTTTCAATTATACTTGATACTTAATTTTTTTTCTACTAAATCAAATTATTGAAACCACTAATTTATTCCACTAATTTCGAGGTTTTTAATAAAGTTTAATGAGAATCTTGTGTCACATATTTTTTACCTTCATCAATATAGTAAGTTATTCTTTTATCTAAAGCCTCGTTTTGTTGTTTGAGATCCAGGGTTCTACCATTTTCTAAATACAACACACTACCAGTGGGCATGGATTTAATATTATTTACATTGTTGTTTACTAATATAACGAGCTTGTCTTTCAAGAAACCTCGTATACACTCATTTAAGACATGCTTATTTACCTAAAAAATCAAAATGTTCCATTTTTAATCTTTTCAAAATTTAAGGCTTTAAAAATCGTCACCCTAGAATTAGGTTGTTCTATATCCACTTTTGGGGTAAAGTTACATACACCATTTTTTTATGCAGAATTAGCTTGTTCTATATCAACATAAACAATATAGCCAAATTCACAAATAAAGAAAAAAATCTAATATTTTGTACTATACCCATATTAATTTGAAAGTCGCGAAACCATATAATGGCTTACATCCAAAAATCACTATTTAAGGCTACATCCTACAGTTTGTAATAAAAAAATAGAATTATTGTGTTCTTTATCCTAAGAATTGGATAATGAAAGAAAATACCAGATCAAAAAATATGTTACTATGCATAAAAATTAGATTGTTCTATATCCATTTATTCTCGATCTATTTCTCTCTAACATACAATGTATGTATCTGTTTTTATTTTAATTAAGGTTTTAAGCGGGTGAAATTGCACCACTAAACGTTCGTTTGTCAAATAGGCGGCAAATCGGTTCATTTGAAAAGCACTGATTGCCTCATTTGTTAGCAAATTCGAATGTTTCACACTTTGGAATTTTGTGAAACCAGCTGCTTCAACTCAACTGACTGCTCAATCGTTGGTTTGAAAAGCACTGATTACCTGATTTGTTAGCAAATTCGAATGTTTGACACTTTGGAATTTTGTGAAACCAGCTGCTTCAACTCAATCGACTGCTCAATCGTTCGTTTGAAAAGCACCGATTGCCTGATTTGTTAGCAAATTCGAATGTTTCACACTTTGGAATTTCGTGAAACCAGCTGCTTCAACTCAATCGACTGCTCAATCGTTCGTTTGAAAAGCACTGATTACCTGATTTGTTAGCAAATTCGAATGTTCGATACTTTGGAATTTCGTGAAACTAGCTGCTTCAACTCAATTGACTGCTCAATCGTTCGTTTGAAAAGCACTGATTGCCTGATTTGTTAGCAAATTCGAATGTTTCACACTTTGGAATTTCGTGAAACCAGCTGCTTCAACTCAATCGACTGCTCAATCGTTCGTTTGAAAACTACTGATTACCTGATTTGTTAGCAAATTCGAATGTTCGATACTTTGGAATTTCGTGAAACCAGCTGCTTCAACTCAATCGACTGCTCAATTGTTCGTTTGAAAAGCACTGATTGCCTGATTTGTTAGCAAATTCGAATGTTTGATACTTTGGAATTTTGTGAAACCAGCTGCTTCAACTCAATCGACTGCTCAATCGTTCGTTTGAAAAGCACTGATTACCTGATTTGTTAGCAAATTCGAATGTTTGACACTTTGGAATTTCGTGAAACCAGCTGCTTCAACTCAATTGACTGCTCAATCTTTCGTTTGAAAAGCACTGATTACCTGATTTGTTAGCAAATTCGAATGTTTCACACTTTGGAATTTCGTGAAACCTGCTGCTTTAACTCAATCGACTGCTCAATCGTTCGTTTGAAAAGCACTGATTGCCTGATTTGTTAGCAAATTCGAATGTTTCACACTTTGGAATTTTGTGAAACCAGCTGCTTCAACTCAATTGACTGCTCAATCGTTCTCTAATACTATCAATACTAGAGATAGCTAAAAAACATTTAAATAATCCAATGAAAGTTAAAAATCAGATTGAAAATCTGATTAAGTTATTCTACCACTATACATACCAAACAAATAGGCGGAAAAAAAACGATAGTTTTTAATAAACAATGCAGACGAATAATACTGCTATTGTATTTTAGGTTTTCATTTTTTTATGTTGTTTTTAGTTAATGTCTTAATATCTCCACTTCAGTTATTTTGTGTTGAAATAATATTTTGAAATACAAATAAATCAACTTAAAATGAGTATTATATTATTCTATATCCCCTTATTTAGTTCTATATCCCTAAAATCGGCTCAATGCACAGCTAATAGACACATTTGTTCTATATCCAAATCTAAAATCACTAATATCTTGAAATAAAGCTTCTAAAAGAAAAATAAATACTATAAATGTTTGATAGGTTTTTATATTACCTTTAATTTATATGTTTAATAGAACCATTTTGCTATTATAGTATTCACGGATATCCAGATCCAGTTTAAACTTTAAACTTTGTTTTCTCAGTTTCATCGAAATGGTCTATATAGAACAATCTAGGGTGACGAAATATTACTATAGCAATATTTTTTTGAAGAAGTGTGATGCATCATTGCATCGCATTCTTTCTAACGTATGAAATAAAAAATCCAGGTCCATATTTAATCATTAATTTAAAAAATAAAGTTGATTATATTTTTGTCCCATTTTAAAACGACACAAATGTTGCATTTTGTTAATGATCTTGCTGAAGAAGCACGAAAAGCGTTATTTCCATCTAAAAGTGAATCTATTCGCCAAAAGGAATATAAAAAATATCTTCAATGGCTAGGACAGAAAAATATTGTAGCAGGGAATGTCGATGAAACTGTTCTCTTGTAAATTTTTTATATGTGACATTAGCAATGTAAATAAATTATTAAAGTAGTTCAAGGGCGCATAGACGGGTAGGTAATTATCCCTACCAAAAAGAAGTTTATCTTTAAAATAAACGTGTTATAAGATAAAATTATCTTAAAAGAAGTTAAAAATACCGATCAAAATAGAAAATGCAAACCAATGAAAGTAGATTTATTTCCACAGTCAACTTTTCAGCAAAAATATAATTTAAATGTTGTACTTTATTTAGGGCAACGGCCTACCTACGTCGAAACACCGATTTCCATTAGAATACCGAAGTTAAGCGACGTAAGGCGATACTAGTGGATGGACGGGTGACCGGTTCGAAACTCTGTATCGTGCTGTTGTCCAAAAAAAGGCAAAAGTGTAAAATCTATTGAGACGCACTACTCATTCACGCCGCGCCGGTTCGAGGCCGGATGAGATCGGATATCTCGTGAGTAAGAGTCGATTTAGACACCAAACCAAACCAAGTCGGTAGGCCATTGACCATGACATGGCCGAAGACCGCGGTTCGGATTCCGTGTAAAAAAGAGACGTTAACTGAAATCTTTACTTTACTTTACTTTTGTACTTTATTTAAATATTGCCAGCACCCCAGACTCTAGATCTAGATGCGCCACTAGAGTAGTTTTCTATTCAAAATCTCTATTGTATTTCATGATTGTTACCTATAAAAGGGGGGGGCATTATAGTATCTTAATTCCCGTTAATAATGTCCCAAAGGAGTGATGAAGGACTCTGTGTGTGTTTATGATTAACGTAACCAAGGGGGGACTGGACGATTCAGTAAGAAATAAAATTATTTTCATATTCACCTGAGCATCTAAAGCTGATAAACAATCATCCAACAAATATATATCACTATTTTTATATACAGCTCTAGCGAGACAAATTCTAGCTTGCTGTCCTTTGCTCAAGTTTACTCCACTATCTCCTACAATAGTACTATCCAGATCTTTAAACATATTGATATCGTGAGTCAATGCGCAGACTCTCAAGACTTGCTCATATCGACTTTGTTCATATGGTTGACCAAAAAGAATGTTCTGTCGAATTGTTGAAGGGAACAACCATGGTTCTTCAGGAGCGTAGGATATGGTCCCTGATATGGATATATCTCCTCCTGATATAGGGTACTCATTTAGAATTGTTTTTAGTAGTGTACTTTTACCACTTCCTATATTTCCGGCAACTGAAATAAATAAAAAATAATAATAATTCAAAGAAAAATGTATGATTAATTAAAACAATAAAAAGTTTCCAAATGTATCATTTCGGTCAAATAACTACCGTATGATCAAAAAAAAAACGGCGTCAGCGATGGCTATGAAATGAAGAACGCTGTCATTTTATATGTAAATTTAAATGGGAAATGTCATCGATCGTCATTTCCCAGCCAACTGGACGCCGGTTTTTTGACATGTATTGACTATTTCGATTCTAAATATCATGAGAACGGTTGCCCGTAACGATTTTTACTAAGAGGCATATTTTACGTAAAAAATGACGGAACTGTATATTTTTTCACCCAGTAGTTTTATACAGGTATGGACGGAAAGTATCCACTGTAATTCTTCAGCGATCCAAACCGATCAAAATTCTTTTACAATTCGGCAATATACCGAAATAAAAATTTCTTTTATTTTAGATAATAATTAATACAAATGCAATCACATGCATTGATAGAAAAAGTATCTTCGTTACAAACTATTCTATATAAAAGTATATCTCTGTTTTTTTTTCTCAGGTAAGATTTCGACAGACGATGACAGAAAAAAAACCGATGACGTCCCATACCAATCTATTTATATTACTAAAAAAATTTCTAACATTTTTTAAGTTAACTATGGATGGGTTTAAATATAAATCCGTCATGCGTCGTCTCTTGTTGTTTTTAACCAGTTTTATTGGTTTATTTCAAAAATGACAGATCGTATTCCAATTTTATTGGTTTGACGGAACGATGAACGACAAACGGACGCCGATGCGTATGAACTCGCCTTTAGATTTTTGACGCTTGTCAAAGTCTTGCCAAATTAGAGGTTATAATTTTGTGTCAACTTTTGTCAGTTTTGTCAAATACCCTGCGTTTTGGAAGATGATGCATTTTGATTCGTGTTATTACGTGTGTTTTGTGTCTTTTGAAGTCAAGTGGAGGAAAAATCGAGTGAAAATTAACTGTAGACACAGAGCACAGTTTATGGTTAATACTCGCTCCCCAGGCAAAAAGTCTTATACACCAATAAAGTTACCATCATTAAAGTTCGTATACCATCTCGTCGGAGATAAGTGCATCTCGAATATGGTAGAAGGACCATACTAAACACATACTAAAAACTGGAGTAGCTGTAAAATATCGACATCACACGATACGTAAATAATGGATTTTAGTACTGCACAAGAAAAATAATGCCAAAGGTACTGGTTTAAAAAATTAAATCGACCTTTAAGGTACCTATAAAATTTGGTAAGTGTTATTAATTATAAAATAGTTTGTTTTATGTATGTTGTTTTATTTATTCCTGCGGAATATTACAAATTTGTATTTGTACATAAGTTATATTAAGAAATATAATCATAAATGCGGGAAGTTTCATAAAGCTTGAAAGTAAGAAATAGTTCTTTTTTATATTTTTTTGGTATGTGGTGTCTTGTTCTTGTTTGTTTTGTATTAACACATACCGTTTTTTATTAAATTAAATAACTCGATTACATTTTTTCAGTTTTATACAGTTTTATTCACAATATTTTGAAGTAATCACTTGTCAGTCAAATTTTAAATATAATAATTTCCTACTATGCGTTCCAGTTGTACCAACTTGTTTCTTTGTAAAATAAAATAAACTACTTTGAAATTAAAATTACATATATCACTGTCAAGGATCTTCACGTTGGACAGACTATAACATACCTAGCAGTAAGCCTTTCTCTAGATTTATGGATACAGAATTCAACACTTCCTTTCCATCAATTTGGACAGATACTTTGTTTAAATAAACCTTTGGATTAACAATAGACACGGAGCTACTATCTCTTTCCTTAAATTCTGGAGCTGTCAAGAATGCCTGGAATCTGAAACATATCAAAACATATTTCGTCGCATTTAATTTTAATGGACATGTTCACACACGTCACCGACTCTTAGTAGGTAAAACCCCGCCTTAAGCTGCTCGTTCATGGATCAGCAAAATAAGCCGTGGTTTCTTCTTTAGATACAGGAACTATACAACATACAACGTGATATACCGGGAGGTTATAAGTGTTGGAAACACAGGAAATCCCTGGCACTGTCCAAATATTGGATCCCCTGTTGATTTTACAGCAAAGTCGTTAATAGGTTTTTTAAAGATCTGCATATGGTGAATACACATGCCAAATTTGAACTATTTTGGATAAAGTGTGATGTTGCCATCGTTGATACGATGGCAGCCAGACGGTCCGCACTCCGTTCAGGAGAGCATAGCAAAAGATATATTAAAGAACCAGCTTTGCTAAAATTCTCTCTCGAAAACGTTGCTAGCCCTTAGACTATAATAAGTAAAACAGCGAAATTGTTGTGGAAATGAAAATATAAAATGACACCAATCAAAAGCAAATCGTATATCCGATGAACGGAGGCATGAAAATGCAATAAATTTAAAAAATTCGTAATTTTCTAACCAATCGAAGTCCTTAAATTCAACCAATAAAATTAATATCGTATCATCATATCGTCGGACAACGGATGCATGAGAATCAAGCTTAAAGCTTGATTGGCATGCATCCGTTATTTGTTTTAAGCTTACGTGCGATTTCCACCAACCAATTCGCCGATTCTTGAGATACACAATCTATGAGGATCATACCCACCCGAAAGTGTATCCCCGCAAAACGCAGCTGACCCACATTTTGTAGATCGTTGTGTTGCGATCCGATCGCCACTACTTCGTCCAGTATAGCCTCTTCTAGAGACGTTTGCTGGTCGGTGGTCAGAGCAACCTCTGGGAAATCCTTTGGCAGCACCGCCATTTTCACTTGTCCAGCAATAGCGGCAAAGCTGGTGATACGTCCCTGCTTGCCTCCCGGTGTTGGACGTCTTTCCATCCCGGCTTTTGTGAGTGAGAGGTTCTCGCTCCCTCTCTTGCCCTTTGATGGAGATGAGTCAGGTTGTTTCTTGGTTTCTTTACTCTCCCTTTTTCGGAGGGGTGTTTTCGCTTTTGCTTCCTCTGGAGCAAGTCCTTCGTGGAGCAGTCGGAGGTATCTCCGTGCTTCTGCTCCGCTAAGACCTACTCTCACAGGATCGTCTAGCCCACCTGGTTGACCCAGGCCGGGTAGACGAAACGGTAGCTTGTGTCGCTTATTGGGTCTAGAGGTAGGCTCCCGACCCCGGTAGGGGATTCCCCCCAGCACCTGACCAGGAGCTTCTCCACCAACGACAAGGTCTTACATCTCCTAGGGGAAGAATTTACAGTTAGTGTATCCAAAATGCATTTTTGTGATTTAAAACTTGTTACAAACAGGCAAAAGCTTAACGTTTAATAAATATAATTTAACATTTCCGAAATCGTAGGTTGACAACTTAAGGTGTGTTGGCATTTGCTTGGTTTAGCATTGTTACCTGTCAAGTTTTAATTCAAAAATAGATGCAGTTTTTCTTAAATAACTTAAAATCGGCTTGTCCAAAATTGTACAAAGTTGGCTTGTGTATTCAGCAAACGCAGATCTTTAAAAAGTTATATTTACGACTTTGCTGTAAAATTAATATGGGAGCCAATATTTGGACCGTTCAAAATTTGCACGGGATTTCCTATATTCACCACCCGGTATATTTTTTCAACATACCTCTTCATTGCTGCTGTTACTTCAGCTAAAGAACTGATTCCCATTGGAAATGATACAGTGTAACACGATCTCAATGCATTATAACACTGCTGTATAAAGTATACTGTCTCAGCATTAACCGCATGTCCTGCTAAGGTGTATGTTATTATTGTTAAAAATAACGCCAACTTATGGGTTAGTCCACCAACAGTTAAAATCACAGCCTTCAGATAATAAATTATTCTCAGTTTGGCAGTCTCGTTTCTAAAATATAAAAATATGTAATAATAAAAGTTATTTGTAAAAATCCTGAAACAGCAAAGCACAAAATAGGTCACTGCGAAGCTCTCTTATGTTATCAAGGCTCTGTTATGTAAATCAACGAAAATATTTGACTTTTCTCGGTCGTAAGTCCCGAGAAATTTCTTCGAGTGTCTTAGACCGTTGGAGAATTCCCATTCCAAGTTCCGGAAGAACCTTCCAGCCTCTTGAGTTCTGCTTTAAGTTTGAATCCCTTCCCCCTCCTATCCCTTGTTAAGCTGGCAATCTCTCTCTCTCTGTCTTTATTCCTACAAGAGGAATATAGTAGTCAGGTGATGTGTGTAGTTTGTCTCCATAATGTCTCCTATCTTGTGCTTGCTGCTATCTGCATACGTGACCAAGCCATCTCAAGCGGGATTTAGTAATCATGACTTCAACGCTCTCGCAGCAAGCTTTTTCAAGGACCGATACATTTGAGACATGTTGGTACCATTTGATTCTTAAGAGTTGTCTAAAGTATCTCTGTTGTAACCAGGGTTTGGAAGTAGTTAATTAAGACATAATTTACCTGATTAACTACGTGTAGTTTTTCTTCAAAAACTACGTCTTTTCCCGTTCATTAACTACATAAAAAACTACGTTAATAAACTATGTATTGATATTTTATGAATATTTTCCCTTTGTATGAGGTGTAATAGAGATAATATAATGTAAATATTATATTTAAAGCTATATTTCTTCTTTTTTCTTAAATACATTATGTGTTTTTAAAGCTTCCACTTATTATAACCTCACCCCAAACCTTTGATATTTGAAAATTACATACATAGGTTACATAAACTACACACTCTACATAAACTACATTAACTACATGTAATGTAGTTTATGTAGTTTTTAAAAGTACGATGTAGTTTTCCGAACCCTGGTTGTAACTTGTTTAATGCGTTCATGTGTCGGAGGTACGGCACCCAGGTTTCGCTTCCATATAACATGGTGGGGATTATTATTGCTCGGTACACGGAAAGTTTCATTTGTGTGCTCAAGTCATGATTGTAGAAAACCCGATCTTTTAATTTCCAGAATGCTTTTGAGGCGCTGCTAATCCTGTGCTGAATTTCAGAATCGATATTGGCCTATTCCGAAATCAAACTGCCGAGGCAATTCAATTCCGCTACATATTCCAATAGTTCTTCTCCGATTTTTATAGCGTTGTTTTGATTTTCTGGGGGAGTGCACATGTTTTTAGTTTTACCGATGTTCAACTAAGTCCCAAAGACTCGTATGTCCAGGTATATGTGTTCAGCAGTTCTTGGAATTGCTGTAATGTTTTTGCAACTAGAGCGCAGTCATCAGCGTATTGAAGTTCTGTGATGAATTTAGTACGTCAGCTTCTCTAGACATTCTTTAATCAACTCCGAATTGACGGTTACTGAGTTGATCGCTCTTAAGACTGCTTGACTATCGAATAAAATGACTATTCGTATTTCTTGTTTCGGATAGCGTCTAAGATAAATTGTACGTATCTTTCGACAGCGTAGATATACAGGGTGTAAAATGAAGGATTATAACTTACATTCTTGCAGTTGTAATAAGCTTATGGAAATATTCTTGCCAGGTATACATTTTTACAATTTTTATGGCAGTGAATGTTTCTTTAACCAGCTGAATCCTTTTTTCAGCATTTTTTGCGGCCACCAGTCTCTTTTGGGAAAAGCATTTTCCACAATACACTGGAATAAAAAAATTAATTATATCATTTATAGTTTAAAAATGATGTTGTTTATCAAGACACCTTTCAACAAAAAAATCATAAAGGGTTGATATTATCAACTCTCTAATTCATTTTAATGTGTTTTAATTATACAGGGTGGTCCGAATTGTATTGGGGAAACCTCGGCAGCATATTCGGCAGATGAAAATAAGTAAAAAAGTTCGTATAAATTAGGGATGGGTAAATTTCATTTTTCACCTTATGTTGAAATTTCATAATGAAATTTTCACTTATAATATCACAAGAGCTTAAATTATTTTCGGAAAATTTTTTGAGGGCACGAATATTTTGAAAATTTTCCTAAAATATTCGTGCCCGAAAGAAAATTTCCAGGAATAATTTAAGCTTGCGTGGTATTCGGTAAAAAAATTTCACACCTAAATTTGAAAAAAAAATATTAATCCAACATGACATTTTAAAATAATTTCAATTTGTTAAGTTGGCCAAGGTATTGATGTTTTTGACATATTATGTGTTTTGTCATTTTTGTTTGCGATTCTGTCATTAAGCTATTACTAGTTTTAAAACGTCTGTACGTAGAGTAAGAAGTGTATAGCGAAATGTCGCGATTTGGAAAAGTAAACCAACAAGTCATTAAAGAAGAAATTGAAAATATAAAACCAGATAACACCCGAAAAATACCAGCTTTAGTTAAATAAAGGCGGCAGAACTATATTTTTTAGAATATGGCAATTTCGAAGAAATTCATATGTAGGTATATCTAACATATTTCCTTAAATAAAAAATATTACCAACCTTAGTTACATCAAATGCTAAAACTCAAATGGGTAATATTTCAATATATAGACATTGTAGTTCATTCACATTATGATTGTAGATCTTATGTTTACCTTTTCAACTGTCAAAAAATTTCCACTAAAGTTTCGTGGCGCCTCGAAAAAATTTCCGGAAATTTTGCCATGGTAACTAATCAACATTAAAGCATGTTATTGGTTGAAAAGTAGAGGTGTGCAAATCAATAAAACGAACATCAATAGAAGTGGAAGACCGTAATTCTAAACTATTTATCGATTATCGCACTATTGCATTTTGAAAATTGATAAGATTGCATAAACAAACACGAATGTGAAGTGCACGTCGGCAGAGTTGCGAAATGCAATTGCAGTTTTCAATTATCGTATAAATAGATTAGAATAATTTTCGAAAAAATGAGGCGATAAGATACAGTTCGAACATTATTTTAAAAACAAACACTTCACTGTTTTTTTATATAACGTTATATTTCGTAAATATTATGGATTATCAAATAATACGTAAATATACTAAATACATAGAGCAATAAAGTCTGAATGCTACAAAATGAATTTAATAAAAACTAAAGTAATGTGCAACGAACTGGCAAACAGAAAAGACATTCTAATGCCGGATACGATTTTGAGACAAAAACAAGACAAACTTGCGACAAAAATTCGTCCACACCGCAAGGACAAAAGTACAACAAAGTCAAAAGTTTAGTTGTTGCGAATGAGTTTTATTAACCATGTGTGATTTCACTGGTCTCCTACTGTTGGCAGCACACGTCATCCACACTGCGCCAACAACTTGTCGTAAAATATGCGAACAAAACGTAGACACTTTGATCTTTACCGACTCGAGACGGGACATTGAAAAGTCTCCGAATTTTGAAACAAAACAAAAATGAGACAAAAATGTCGCAGAAACGTATTGGATTTGTCACAACTTTGTCGTAAAACATGAATGTTTCTGTCTTGTCTAGGGATGGGTAAATTTCATTTTTCACCTTATGTTGAAATTTCATAATAAAATTTTCACTGAGATTGAAATTTTGGAAATTTCAGTGAAAATTTCAAAATTTCAAATTTTCAGTGAAAATTTCATAAATTTCCTGAAATATTGACAATTAAATATTTCACCTTGGAAATTTCATGAAAATTACAATTTTGTTTTAAAATTACAAAAATGTTTTTCTAAACGAATTGCATTTTTATAATGAATTTCATTACAAAATATGCACTTTACTGTTTTGGTATAATTTTGATCATTAGAAAAATATTTCCAAATAGTATTTTTGGGCTTAACCATTATTTCTTTAAAAATTGGAATCAACACAGAACAGGTCACAAGTAGGTAAACAGGTCACAGAATAAACTTTATGAAATGTGAAACACAAAAAATGCACAAAAATAACAAATCTAATAATACATCAACATTTTCAACGAAAATCATATACTCTATCTATCTACATCTACTGCTGTTTTTTATTTGTCAATGTCAAGCGCAGGTCCTCTTCAGACGCGCAAGTAAATCGAGCAAATCAACGATCGATACTTACGTCAATACGGTCGACATACGAACACGATAAAGGAGTTCGCGAGATTTATGAAAATTTCACTTGAAATTTCACCTGCAAGTTGAAATTTCACGATACATTTCTGAAAATTTCACCTCTATGCTGAAAAATTCGAATTGAAACTTTCACTTGAAATTTCAATGAAATTTCACTTTTTTAAAATATGAAAATTTCACATTGGAAAAGTTGCTGACATGAAAATTTCATTTGAAATTTTCAAGTGGCACAACCCTAGTTTAAATGCATGTCCTAAAATGCTTCATTTCGGAGATTCAGAGTGTAGAAGTTTCATTTTTATTCCGGTTTTTCTAAATAATTTCGATATTTCCAATTAGTCGATATTTTAAAAGTTGGTGCATGTCTTGATGTGTATTGATATGAGAAATTTGATTTCGATGTCAATATGGCTCCTACTTGTAGGTAGCGCTACCAACTTGTGTTTTAGTTATAATATTGACAAAAGTTAATAGTTATTAGATTGAAATGGTAAATTTAGGAACTTTTTATTTTTTTAAATTTATCATTTTTTAAAGTTAGATGATTATAAACTATGTTTATAATCATCTAACTTGAGTTTATAATCATCTGCTGATGATGCTAACATGGTCAGCGAAACGCGCGTCCAGTGTAAAAGTAAGTGTTTTGGTGTATTGTGGTGATTTAGTGTTTTATTTGGCAACAGGTTTAATTTATGCCAATGATGACGGGTATTGATAATTTCTATTCCAAATATTTCGAGGAACCATTACTCGTTATGATTTTTACCAAGAAACCATTTTTACGTAAAAAACGTCATAAATGTATAATTTCATACTCAGTAGTTTTATACATTTTATACATATGCCGGCGACGATGGACTGGTAATAGAGTCAATCCAAGAAGGAGGACCAGAAATCATCAAAAAGCTTTAAATGTCCTATTTAATAAATGCATTGAAGAAGAAATAACCCCATCACAGTGGAACAACGCAACCATCATTATTGTACACAAGAAAGGTGACGTTACAGACCTAAAAATCTATAGGCCCATCAGCCTTCTTAGCCACGTATACAAATTATTTACTAAAATACTCACCAAGCGTTTGACAAAT
Organism: Sitophilus oryzae; assembly: GCF_002938485.1. NCBI lineage: Eukaryota > Metazoa > Arthropoda > Insecta > Coleoptera > Curculionidae > Sitophilus > Sitophilus oryzae. The sequence continues at coordinate 1,283,823 of NW_022145617.1, read as the reverse complement.
AAAATAGACTTTTTTCTTTCGAGCGAACAAGCAGGTTTCCGATCAGGTTACGGAACAAATGACCATCTTCTAACAGTCAAGGTCCTTATCGAGAAATGCATTGAGTATAATAGACCACTAATGCTTGTCTTCGTGGATTTCGAGAAGGCCTTCGATTCGGTAGACCAGCGGAAGCTTCTAGAGACACTAAGTGAGAGTCGCATCGATCATCGATACTCCTCAATCATAAGACATATATATGATAATGCCACGGCAAATGTCAGAATATCGACAAATCAATGCACAGATAAATTCAATATCGATCGAGGGGTAAGACAAGGCGACACACTGTCCCCTAAACTATTCGTTGCTGTGTTAGAAAGTATGTTAAAAATGATAAACTGGGATTCAACAGGAATTAACATCGATGGCAAATTGATAAATAATCTCTATTTTTCAGATGACATTATTTTAATAACAGACAACATACAGGAGGCACAGAATATGCTGGATATGCTGAATGATGCTTCGGAAAAAGTCGGTTTGAAAATTAACTTGTCAAAGACACAATACATGACGAACCTAGTACTAAGTGGAAATTTAAAGATTAATTACATACCTTTGGAACAAGTGCATATATATATAAATACTTAGGGCATGAGATCGGTATTAGAAGGGATAATCAGACCCACGAAATTCTACGAAGAATAGGTTTGTCGTGGGCGGCATTTGGCAAACTAAGGCATATACTGAGATCTGATATTCCCATATGTTTAAGAAGAAAGATCTTTTACCAGTGTGTCTTGCCTGTCCTCACGTATGGAGCTGAAACGCTTACTTTGACAAAAAAGAACATACATAGAATACAGGTCATGCAACGGAAAATGGAAAGGTCTATGTTGGGAGTTACACTCAGAGATAAAATACCCAATCATACAATACGAAATCGAACAGGAGTAAGAGATGCGGTGATATCTGTCTTACATCTTAAATGGAATTGGGCAGGACATGTGGCTAGGATGACAGATGGACGGTGGACAAAGAGACTTGTGGAATGGAGACCGAGACACGAGGCCTATAGAAGCAGAGGACGACCTCCTAGTCGATGGACAGATGACATTAAGAGGGTGGCTGGAAACTGGATTCAAGTGGCACAAAATAGAAGGAAATTGCTAGAGTTAAGGGAGGCTTTTGTTCAGCAGTGGACGGTATAAACTAAATGATGATGATGATGGGTTTTATACAGGTACGGACGAAAAGTCATTTCTCTTCAAAACAGTTAAATTATACTTCTACACCCTGTATCTCCGAAACGAAGCATTTTAGGACATAAGTTAATACGAACTTTTTACTTATTTTTATCTGCAGAATATGCTGCCAAAGGTTCCCGAATACAATTCGGACCACCCTGTATATTACCTTGTAAAGGAACCATGAGTAAGAAAAATCCAATCCCTGCAAAAACTGAACCTCCTATTCGTTTGTACAGAACACAAGTTACAACAATGGTCTGGATAACTCCTATCCAGAGGTCGTTGAAAAACTGTAGTGCTGTATCTATACTATAGACATCTTTCGTAATAAGGGTAACTACCTAAAATTGAAAAAAACGTATATTTAATAATGTCCATACAGGGTGTCATTGAAATGGTGTAAAAAAATCGGGGGGTGATAGTACTCCTAAAAATAGTAAAAAAAAGTTTTGTTATATTAAGGGAGTTAGGGGCACTGAAAGGATGAATTTAAAAAACGGTTTTTTTGAAAATGTAGGCTTAAAAAACGAGATAAAATTTTGAAAAAAAAATCCTCTGCCATAAATTTTGATCCTAAATCAAATAGTGACACTGAAAAATTATTTGGAAAAGCGGAAAGGGTAGTTTTTGCAAGGGTAAGGGGTTGTTTCGTGAATAACTTTTTTGAGGTTATTTTTTTCCAACGTGGGTTCATTTTTTGAAAACTAGATACCCTTTCCTACAAAAAAGTTACTCTTGTTGCACATCGCCTAGAGTGATGGTTTTCGAGAAAATTGAAGGCAAAGAGTTTGCTCTGATAGGTTGCTAGCTGGTTAATCAACATAAATTTACGAAAGTTATGGCGGTTCAAAAGTAACCAAGTAGTTATTAAATAATTAATTGGAATATCAAAATTTCATGATTTTTAAAACATCTTTTTACTTTAAAAACGAAATAAAACAATTACCAAAATTCCTTATTAAAATAATGCATTCCTTAATTCTCATTCATAGTAAATGTTCAAAGTGACCACCATTCATTTCAATGCAGACATCTGCTTTTCTTCTCCAAAATCTGCGTACCCTGTGGAATATCCTTGGTGTTGCCCGAATTTGATTGGAACAGCCAATAATGCGTTGCCGTAGTTGCTCTTCAGTATTAATCGGTACTGAGTAAACCATAGCTTTGTTATTTCGTTTTCTAAAGCAATAAGATGTTTTAAAAATAATGAAATTTTGATTTTTCAATTAATTATTTGATAGCTAATTGGTTACTTTTGAACCGCCACACAGTGGGGTATTTGACACTGATAGTTGATCGAAATTTTTTTATGTAGACCTTATATAAATTATTGCTATTTTCAATTAAAGAGGAAATAATCTGAACAAAATAAAGGATAATTCGTCGATTCTAAAAAAAGAAAGAAAAATCACTGTTCCAGTGTTTCCACGGTCAGTGCCAGTAGTAATATCGCAACTACTACTACTAATGCTACGACTGATCCGCGAGCAATGCCCATACCACTAAAGTCGCTACTAATGCCAAATTGTGCTATACTGCTAATGGCACTAATGCGATCGCTTTGTACACAACAATGCCATCGCGGTTTACACCTCGCATTAGTATATCACTGATTGGCAAATTAGAGGAAACCAAGAATGTTTTCTCATTTTATCAGCAAAATCGCAAAAAAGTCGCAGTATTTTATTTTACTGTATGAAAGCCCAATGTTTACTAAGTAAAACGTATATAGACAATATGCTGAATTCTTCGAAATGCGCAACTAAATCTCTAAGTATAATAAAAATGTCACAAATTTAATCAAATTTTCTGAACGCCTAACTTTTAGTTGCAAAAAAAATCGTTAGTATAGAGAATATCAAAATAAATAATACGTTTTTGTAGAATACATACCTGCAGCTTGCTGCGCCATTTTCAATCAAAACGATAATATAAACGTAAAAAGAGCACAAGAACAACAACAATTTGTAATTTTAAACATAAAATTTAGCCATTTACCTCTTATCTGTGAGAAGTAACAACTTTGACGTTTCGTTGAAACAAATGAATGCAACTAAACACACCCATAGCAACGCCATCATGGCAGAGATGATTTAACTTATCATTTATCTTTTTTTGGGAAATCTTAAACACATTTGCTTTTTCGAATTTCGATCACCTTTTTCATGCTAATACCCCACCGTGCGCCATAACTTTCATGAGTTTATGTTGATTAACTAGTTAGCAACCCATCAGAGCAAACTCTTTGCCACTCTGGGCGATGTGCAACAAGAGAACCTTTTTTGTTTTTTTGAGGATTTTTTTTCAAAATTTTATCTCGTTTTTTAAGCCTACAATTTCAAAACAACCGTATTTTAAATTCACCCTTTCAGTGCCCCTAGCTCCCTTAATATGCATTTTCTGCCCTATACTTATAGGAACTTTTTTTTACTATTTTTAGGAGTACTATTTTACACCCCACGATTTTTTACACCATTTCAATGACACCCTGTAGATACTTTTGTGATAGGGGTGGTTCATTTCTTGAAAAATTGACACTGCGTTAGAACCCAACTGGAAACTAGATGTTAGTGTTTTTTTTAATCGTCAAGCTGCATTCAGAACCTCGAAATTAGTGGAACAAATTAGTGGTTTCAATAATTAAGCGTAGAAGTTTGTTCATCTAAATTCAATGTAAACATTCATAACGTCAAAATTAGTAGTAGTAATTTTCAATTAGTAGAAAAAGTTAACAAACTCATAAAGCCTCCTTCAGAACCTGGAAATTAGTGGTTTCTACTAGGCTAGAAGTTTCTTCCTCTAATTTCAATGTACGTATTTAGCACATCAAAATTAGTGGTTAGGTTAGGTAATTTTCAACTAGTAGAAAAAGTTAACAAACTTTTAACTTTTGCTACTAATTACAGGTACTTCAAAATTTGTTTGTAATGTCATTTTGGTTTTTGACTATCATCCGCCAAGAAAAATTGTGGTTAGAAATGAAAAGTTTATTGTTTTATAAGCTAATTATTAGGCTTTCTCTATGGATACAACTGACTACCGCAAGCTGTTGCTAATTTTAATTGTATTTTTAGGCATTATGAATGAACATAAACTCATAAAAAGTATAATTGAAACCACTAATTTATTTCACTAAGTTGAACTTTGAATTTTGACCGTTACTTTTTACCAACATGGCAAATATAAAATCCCTCTGTCAAAAAAGTTACTGATATTCTTTAAATTGAGTGCCTGAACGAATCAGATAGGTAACTCTTTTTACTTTCGTGAAATAGAAAAGGAAAATAATAAACCAAGTGACAGTTCTTCCACTTCTTGCAAAAATCAACACGAAATGTCATAATTATCAAAAGTAAAATTTCATCAGCTTTTGACATTTCTAAATATCAGATCAATGCCGTCTCTAATAGAACAGCCTCGGAGCGAGATTTATGACATCACGCTAGTTAGATACTACGGATTAATAAATTTAATTAAGTAATTTTTTGGATTATATTCGACACTATTTTTTTCATATGACACAACACTGATGAAGACTATAATGTTAGCCGAAACGTTTTTTTTAACCAAAAAAAAAATAATGAAAACCCAAATAAAAACTTAATTAGCGTTTTCCCCGAACCTAAATCCCAAGAAAATCAAACATTTTAGAATAATTTTACATATAAAATGACGATCTTTATTTCGTATCCATCGCTGACTCCTTTTTTTCTATGATATTGTATTATTTGCAAATATAATTTTTCGAACATTGATACTTGCAAAATATACATATAAATTTTGTGAATGCAAATAATAACACATCACTATTAGTAGATACCGTAAAATGGGGTGAATAGAAACATAGTGGTGAATAGAAACAAAATTTCTGAAAAAAATCAAATCACGATTAAAAATATTCAAAGTAAAAAAAAGTCGACATATCTAATTTTTCTATCATTGGTAATACACAATAAAATGTAAAAACTATATTTTTATCTGTGGCAGCACTGTTTCTGTCAATCAGCTGATCAATAAATGTGAGATCGATTTATCACCTATTTTGTATGGCGCGAAAACTTTATAAATAAAATATTTATTTTTAAAGTAATACATAAGCTGGTACATGTAAGTTGTCATATTATATGTATTGTTAATTATTGTTAAACCTACTTCTTAACTATTACTATGTAATAATTTACTGTTTCTAATCACCTTGTTGGAAATAGAATAGATAAAAACATTAACATCAATGTGTGTTTCTATTCTCCCGAATAGCAGGTGAATAGAAACACAAATGTTATTTTTATTTAATATTTGTATGCATATTTTTCAAAAATCAAATTATATGTATACGCAAAGAACAAACAAAGACCCATGTTTTAAAATATTCGGGAAAATAATACCACATTTTTATCAACCGGTATATCGCTAATAGCCTACGAAACTGTTTCTATTCACCCCATTTTACGGTAGTGAATGTTTTTTGTTAAATTAGATCGATTTTCAAACCCCAAAATTTAAAATATATTTTACATTTTACCCATTATCTTATGTACCTATTCATTATTTGTATATTGTAACAGATTTGCTGCATGGTTCATAGTTTATTTGCCAAAATATTTATTACTATAAATAGGTATATATATTGTATTTATTAACTGTATATTATATATATTTCATGTAAACTATATCATTTTTAAAATACAAACCAAAAATACGAGGAATAATTATGTTTTCCATATATTCTACAACATATTTATTAATCCGTAGTACCTATCTAACTAGCGTGACGTCATAAATCTCGCTCCGAGGCTGTTCTATTAGAGACGGCATTGCGTCAGCATGGCCCAAGTTGCTAACCTAATAAAATTAACACTAGAAAAACCCGCGGGAACTGACAAATTCAAGTATTCGTTTCACAGACTATACAAACACACTGTATGATGTTACCTTTCCCATGGAAGCGTCAGAAAAGGCTCCTGACCCTAGTTTTAACGCTTTTCTATAAATGAGCGAGCCAAGCGCCGATCTAACTTTCATAGAGTACTCCATAACTATTTGCTGGTAGTTGTGGTTATATATACAGTTAACTACGTTGATAGTTATCAGAAGGAAGGCGTAGAGAACAGCTTCCTTTTTGGAAACAGTAGTTTGGTCAGTTTGGAAAAAGGCTACGAATTTTGACATAGCCTTGGGCAGTAGTATTCTGAAAAAAATAGAAAATAAAAATATATATATATACAGGGTGCTACAAATTCGAGGTACGAGCATTGGTATCTCGGTAACCGTAACAGATACGAACATGGTTAAATTGGGGCAAAGTTGCGCTTTGGGATGTTCACCAAGACGCCATCAAAAAACTTTTAAAAATTTCATGGATTGGTGAGTTTTTTGGAAAAAACTAATTTTTTTGAAAATCATTTTTATTTTTTTCTGTCGTTACTTTTTAGAAAATCAAAAAACTAATTACAGATTCTCATAGCCACTTTATTAGGGCTATCTGATAGTATTTTTATATTTTCAAATTAACTGATAATTTGTGAGATACAGAGACCAACTTATTTTTTTTAAATACGGACCTGCAATTTTTTTATTTCAGATTTTGAAAGAACTCGGTCTCCTGAGTACAATGATATGCCACACTTAATATTTTTTTTGTTTTGACATTTGAACACAATTTATTTAAACTAATTTCAAGTTCGGTCCTGTTTTTTTTTATATTTAATCTATTCATCGTTACAATATTGATTAACATTCAAACTTAACAATGACGTGGAGTAAAACATTGAATACGGAAAATCAAATGCAATAAAATAATATAAAATAATTAATACAAATATAATATAATATACAGTACGTTTGTCCGTTCTGTAGCTCCGGGGTATCCGTGAGAGGGGAAACGATATTTTCTCGATGTTTTTCCTAAAAAATTAGACGACGCGTCCCATCAATAAAAATTCGACAAATTTGCAAGTAGCCAATAAAGTGAGTGGGCGGAGCGATTTGCGGTGACGCACTCGTCAAATCGACGTATAAAATATATTGCTGTTTATTTAAATGTTTTTTGCCCGCATTCCTTTCATAGACACAGATCCAACAGATGTACTGTAAACAATCAAATCATTTTCCCGGAAGATGGATTGGAAATGGTAGAGCAGTATAATGCCCAGCGAGGTTTCTGGACCTATCACCAAGTAGCTATACATTACTTGACGTCATTTCTAAAAGTGAAATCAATTCATTTCAACATTTACAATAAAGATTACAAAATACATTCGGAAGTATAAGAAGAAAGTTCAAAGCGCTATAAATAAAATTGAACGAAAAATAAATTTGTTCAATAGGGAGGGTGGTAACCCTTTCGAACATGCAGAACATTAGAAACTAGTGTGTAGAAGTTGATTTATTTATAATAACAAAGGTTAATATTATGTATATTATTAGATCGTACACTGAGATTTCAAATTCACAATAAAAAAGTTAGAAATAGTATCTTTAAATTTCTGACCTGGATATTATTAATTTGAATCTTCCAATTGGCTCGATTTTCCTTATTCAATGTTAATTAGCGCTGATCAATATTGTTGCGATGAATATAATCAGATTAAATAATTTAAGAAACCAGAGTCGGTCTTGAAATTATTGTAAATAATTTGTCTCTGATTTCATGTTGATTATTGTAAATAATTTCAAGCCAAAACAAACAAAAAAAAGTATAAAGTGTGGCACATCATTGTACTCATACCCAAAACAAAAAAAAAGTATAAAATTTGGCATATCATTGTACTCAGGAGACCGAGTTCTTTCAAAATCTGAAATAAAAAATGTCCGTATTTAAAACAATTAAGTTGGCCTCTGTATCTTACAAATTATCAGTTAAGTTAAAAATCTAAAAATACTATCAGATAGCTCTAATAAAGTGGCTATGAGAATGTGCAATTCGTTATTTGATTTTCTAAAAACTAACGACAGGAAAAAATAAAATTGATTTTCCAAAAAATCCGTTTTTTCCAAAAAACTCAGCAATCCTTGAAAATTTTAAGACTTTTTTGATGGCATCTTGTGAACATACGGAACTTTGCCCCAATTTAACCATAATCGTATCTATTACGGTTACCGAGATACCAATGCTCGTACCTCGAATTTGTAGCACCCTGTATATCACGATTATTTTGTTATTTTTATTTTATTATCAAACTTGTCAAAAATTAACACTAATTATTATAGCAAGATTAAAAAAGGATAGAAAGTTTTTTGAACTTTAAACTACACCATTTAAAAATCATCTTCACTCAATATAAAAACAAATTACAAGCTTCTTAAGGCCAACTAGCAGTAAGAGCTATTAAAAACTCAAGAACTGGCTAAGTAAATGACGTCTAGGGCTTGACCGCGCCAAAATTTATCACTACCGAGCCATCTTTGACGCCGTTTTTTTTTCGATTGTATGGTATTATTTCGGTTTATTTAATAAAATATACTGATTAGTTTTCGGAAAACTAAGTGCAGTCAAAATATTTTGTTTATTATTTCGTGTGATCTATGTTTGCTTTAATCTACCACATTTTTGCAGTTAGCCGATAAAATACGAAAATACTAAACCGCAAATATGCGCAATTCTTATTAATAAACGCCAGCGTAAAGTCATATTTTTTAGGTAAACAAGAAAAAAATAAAAATGTTAACACTGCTAACTTGATTACTGCAACTATATACATACCGGGTGTTACTCAAAAGTGGCTCACCTCTATAAACTTGGTGCATTTCAGTTGATTTCAAAAAATTCCGACCGCAGCGCTGTATACGGCAGAAATCAGACATTTTCTCTGATTTCATGTTGATCGTATTAAAATAAAATTGAAGTCGTGGCTTTGTCATAATATTTAAGTATTTTAGTTTTTTGCTAGAGCACTTATTGAAACTATAAAACACTTGAGTACGTGGTTTGTGTGATATAACGCTGTTTAGGGTAGTAAAAAATAAGTGAAAAAGAATTCATACTAGGCGTCGCGTCGCGATGAGTTGTGACAATTTCAAATGTTAATAAAATCGCCGAAAAAATGTTAACGCGTAAAGGAGAGCGTAGGGAGTTGTTGGGTGCAATAACATTCAATAACTCAATTTTCCCGGATATTCAACTTTCCCGAAACAACATTTTATAGCTTCATAGTTTCTCACACCGTTTTGATCAAAAGCAAAAATGGATTCAAACAGTTCGACGAAACAAGTGAGTAAACAAAAGACTAAAGAATATAAGGACATGTAACGCTTCTATACGGGCTACAGCAGAATTTGTGAGCTTTTTTTTGTTTTGGTGGCAAACAATGAGTCATCATTTGGTCACCAGCGACAGTTTTAGCGATTTTTAATAGTTTGTTTGTAGTAAACTTTGTATAAACTTTATTACAATGGTGATTAGTTGTTCAGCTTTCAAGTGTAAAAGCAACAGCGATAAGAAAGAGCCAGGAGTTGTTTCATAGGTAAATAAACAGTCCACCCCAACTTTTTAGCGTTTTCTTATTGAATTCGATAATTATTCTTCAATTTCAATTCACATCTATACGTACTTGATATGTGCTATACGTCGATACTAGTTTTGTACCTTTTGTTAACATTTTAATACGTTTTTTTCGTAATTAATTAGGATGATACACCATAGGCGTAGTCAAAACAATTATCAAAAAATATAAATATTGCTTCAAACAGCTAGGTTAAGAAAAATATGTGCCACGGCACTGTTTGGTGACATCGTCACAATTTGCTCTCGGGTGTTATTTGTCCTTGGATTCTTTAGTCATTGGAGTAAACAAAGTGCTCGTTACATAATCAATAAATTAAATAGATATACCGGGTGCGTCTCAAAAGTGGCTCACCCTTATAACTTTGTTATTTTTAGAGTTAAAAAACGAGATTTGGTATGAGAGTAGGTTTGTTCCAACCAGCATTTCGAGATCGTTTCGAAATCGTACTCAAATCGTTTTTTTTTTGCACTTTGTTAGCATGCGCGGACTTCGAATAGTTTCGTGACGGTTCAAATAATTTGCAAAAAGTATCAACGTTGGAACGCTTTGTGGATTGTTTTCGGGACTGTCAAAAGTGTCAAGCGTGCGTGTATCGATCGGTTTTTTGTTTTTGTTTAGAATTTCATAAAATAACCCTATTATTTTTGTTTGCAATTTGCAATAATAATAATTATTATTCTTGAAATGGAGAATCAGAATCCAGTAATTCCATAAATATTGTTCATTTTTCACCCTTTCACTAGGCAGCAACTCCAAATTGTCACTATCTGAAGTGGAGGTAAACAAATCAGTCATACCATCGTCACTCATCCTTAATTATTATCTATAGATAATTATGAAACTGTACAATTTAATATTTCCGAACGATTTACTCCACACAAACTCACAAGCAAAAGTATAACGCACACGTATTCGAATTCGTAAAAAATAACCAAGAAAGAAGCATCGGCCGGACGCCGGACCAGAATCAGCTATTAAATATCGATAATCCCTGCCAATATGCTTTAATGCGCAAGTAAACCCAAACAGTTCTCAATTTGGACCATGTACCGAAATTACCGTTCTGAAATCGTAACTAAACGATCCCAAGGTAGGTTGGTACGCAAATAGGATCGTCCGATAACCGTCAAATCTCGGTTGGAACACATTTGAATTACTGCGCACGAGCGTGATCGTTCGGTGACGGTTCTGCGGCGGGTTGGAACAAACATATGACATAAATTAGGATTGATTGACGTATTCAATTCATTTGGGTCACTTCCTGTTTCACCGGAAATTTTACCTACAACTTTTGATTTTTAAATGGCACCCTCGGTATTTTTTTACTTTATTCGATAGAAAATAACACTCTGAATAGAATGACATATATCACATGTCAAATTTTGACATTTCCGCATATGGTTTATTTGAAATTATAACTTGCGGTTTGTAACGAAAATTTGACTCGAAATACCAAGTGTGTGGTACCAAATTATTCGTAAAAAAATGCCTTTTCCAAATATGCTAATGAGCCACCCTCGTTCCATTTGAAAAAATTGTGATATGACTAAAAATACGATTTGAGCATTTTCTAACTGGCCAGGACAAAACACTAAAAACATTAGACGATTAGACGATATTTCCAAGGCTCCTTGATTAAGAATTAGTGTTTTTAACATAACCATGGCACTCTAGATTGAATTTTAAAATTCAATTTTGTTTTAAACGAGAATGTCAAAAGTTGACATATGATATGATTCATGGATGCATGAGCAAATGAGGTCCGCTCATATTTCCTTGAAAAAATTGTGGCCCTTTTATAGCAAAAGGTTGCCGACCCCAGCAACAGGTCCCCACACTACGCTCATGTAAATCCCTATATGTATCATCTTTTGCTCCCCTACTAATGTATTAATTACTGCAATTATATTAATACCTGCAATTGTTTTAATTACAATTAAAACTGATCTTCCGTTAACTAATATGAAATTTACCAAGTTTATTATTAATTTATTATAATGTCAAGTAATAAACAACGGTTGGCCACACAAGACGAACCTAATTTAATACATTGTTTTAATAGTTATTATAGATGTTTTAAAATCTTGTGACACACTCAAGTTAATAAATATTTTGACATACATATAATTTTTATGTGCATTTCGCTTTAAAACGGATGTATATAACATGTACTTTGAACAATCTAAATAAATCTTTTTAATGTTTTTACTGACCGACAGGAATAACAGACACCTTATAATTTGCATTTATTTTAAAGTTCAATAAATTTTGTTCTAACGGGCCGATTTTGATGATTTTTAAGCAATATGTAGCTAAAATATTTGACTTTGTAGCCCATTTTTTAAATTAGAAATAGAAGTCCCAATCTGTCTATTATACGAGTGAAAACAAAATGTTATTATTTTGAGGAAACTTTAAAACACCCTGTAGAATGGTTTAACAAAAAAAAATAGGAATTTTTTGAAAAATATTTTGAGAATTTTTTTAGTTTTCAGTTAAAAAATATAATTTCCTGATAACATGGCAACATAGGTAGTAGATTAAATTTACAAGAAAGAAAACCCTGAAAGGATCCAGTAAAAGGATCTCAAGCAAAAAATATTTTTTTTTGAAATTTTCAATGTAAGATAACTCTGTTATTTTGGACTTATTTGAAAAACTCTAAAGACAAAATATGTTTCTTTTATCGAAGTTTACCAACCCTGTAAATATTTGCACTTATTTAAGACGCACCCTGTATAGCACAGAAACATATACTATAATGCAAGCTCTATAATTTTTTATCAAAAATCAAATAGCCTTAAGAGCTGGCTACATAAAAAACCTTATCATCGTTACATGGCTAATTTTTTGTGTGAAGTATCCTGTTGTATAGCCATTATGAAATATAGTCTAGTCTGCCAGCGCGATCACGTGGCTTAAAGCGGGGGCGGTCAATCGAAAGGGTGAAATTTTAAACTTGACACTAAAAATATTATAAGGTATACGAGTTATAATTGCGAAAATAGCTTTTATTTATTATTAAGAAACGTGGAAAATTGTTGTCAGAAATGTTTCTACTCGCTAAAATGCAGACAGAAAACGCGAAAAAGGCATGAAATTTTAAAAATTATTAAGAAATTAAATTTAAAGAATGAAAAAAATTATGGTATACATGCATGCCGATTGGTGGAATTGTCAATTTATTGTAAATGCCGTATGCAAAAGGCCAGACAAAAAGATCGTGGCTAAATCAGCTGCAGACAAATCTCAGTCACAATTAAAAGTTATCAAAAGCGCCATATTACTCTTTCGCTCGCCGCCTCATCCATTTAAGTATAGATAAATCATCTATACGATTATATTATAAATCTAATTTTTATTATTTCAATAACAGATATCGTATATTTACTATTCTGTCTCACTATTTGTATCTGACTCATCGTACTGCAGATCCTCGCTCTGGCAAAACGAGCCTTCCTCTGAGTCGATATCTACACCGTAAACTTTTTGTAGACTTACATGTATTAGGGTTCAATTAATAACGCGGCGAGCGTTTCCTGAAAACCCTTATACAGTGTGAGTCTTAAATAAGTGTGCAAGTAATAAGTGCAAGTGATAAGTGCAAGTGAGTCTTAAATAAGTGCAAATTCTTTTAAGGGTGATATATTTCGACCCCAAGAACACGTTTATGAGTTTTTTTTTCGCAAAAAAAGATTTAGAAAATCGTGCATCTTTGTTTAAATTTTCCTGTATGTTTTAGAAAACTTTTTAGAACTGCCTGCTTACCGCAAATTTAGCCATGGTATAATTATTTCTTAACCTGCCATGCTTACGGCTTTACTCCATGGCTACACACTAAAAGAATGGATGCAAATACAGGAAAAAAAAACAGGTGGCTCACAAAATTATTTAAAAATAAATCAGTTTCTTTTTAAATTTTCAAACTTGAACAAGGGTGGCTACAACGTCGTCCCGTAATCCTGCTGTCAAAACATAACAGCTGGTTTTCATATATACGAGGCATGTTTTTTAAGTAAGTACCGTTTTGCGATTCCGCCGCCGCAGCGCTACGGTCGGCGTTCCGCGCATGCGCGCTGGTTACCTACATCTCTTGTCTATGCACAGACGCCAGTACAGTCTGATTCTTCATTGTATACGTTGTTTATTGAGTATTTAAGATGCCTCCGACAATCGTGAGCCCCGCCGATTGTGAAGTACGGGCTGTCATACGATTTCTTAGTGCTAAAGGCGTAAAACCGATCGATATTCATCGTGAGATCTGTGAGTTTACGGACAAAACACTATGAGTGATGGAATGGTAAGGAAATGGGTGAGAGCATTTAAAGATGGCCGCACAAATGTGCATGATGAAAAACGGAGTGGGCGTCCTTCGGTCGTTAATAAAGATTTGGTGCAGAAAGTGGACGAAAAGGTGAAAGAAAACAGACGCTTTACAATTTCATCATTGTGCGACTACTTTCCTCAATGTTCTCGTAGTGTTTTGTATCGCATTGTGACCGTGAACTTGAATTACCGGAAATTGTGTTCACGTTGGGTTCCGAAAATGTTGACGGATTTGCACAAAACCCAACGTTTAGGCAATGCATTGACTTTCCTTGAGCAGTACCACAATGAAGGTGAAGATTTTTTAGACAAAATTGTTACTGGTGACGAAACATGGGTGGCCTACGTCACACCAGAATCGAAACAACAGTCCATGGAATGGCGACATTCATCATCACCCAAAACAGTGAAGTTTAAGCAAACACATTCTGACCGGAAAATCATGTGCACAGTTTTTTGGGACAGAAAAGGAGTATTGCTAGAGGAGTTTCTGCCTCGTAATGAGACAATCAATGCAGCATCTAATTGTGAGACATTGAACAATCTGCGCCGTGCAATCCAAAACAAAAGATGTGGCAAGTTGAGTAAGGGTATTGTTTTGCTGCATGACAATGCCCGTCCACATGTGGCTAATCGGACCAAAGATCTCATCAAATCTTTTAAATGAGAAACTCTAGATCATCCTCCATACAGCCCTGATCTGGCGCCTAGTGACTACCATTTATTCCTGCACTTGAAGGAACACCTGGGCGGTCAGCGTCTTCAAGACGATAACGAAGTCAAAACAGTTGTGATACAGTGGTTAACCAGTCAGGCGGCAGAATTTTATGAGGAGGGTATTGAAAAACTGGTACCACGTTATGACAAGTGCCTCAATATTCACGGAAATTATGTAGAAAAGTAGATTAAGGTACAGGCTTTCATGTAAAAATAAAATTATTGCGATATCTTTGCACGTTTTTTTTTAATTCCAAAACGGTACTTACTTAAAAAACATGCCTCGTAAAAATCAATTGTTTTGTTTTAACCGCAGGATTACGGGAGGTCGTTGCAGCCACCCTAACTCGGTTATTTTGGACTTATTCTGTAAAAAAGAAAATATGTTTCTTTTATTGAGATCTACCAGCCCTGAAAATATTTGCTCTTATTCAAGATTCACCCTGTAGAGTAATATCGCGCTTTTGATAACTGTCTACCGCTGAGCCACGACGTTTTTTGTCTGCCCTTTTGCATACGGCTTTTTAAATAAATAAACAATAAACATGACATTCCACCAATCGACATGCATGTATGCGATAAATTTTTTTGTTAAAATTCCATGCCTCTTTCGCGTTGTCTGGCGGCATTTTAGCCACGTGAAAAATGTCTGTCGACAATTTTACACGTTTCTTAATAATAAATAAAAGCTATTTGGCAATTATAACTCGTGTACCTTATATTTTTAGTGTCAAAATTTCACCCTTTAAAGCCGCCCCCGCTTTAAGCCCCGGGATCGCGCTGGCAAACATGACTATTTCATAATAGCTACACAAAAGGATAGTTTACACAAAAAAATAGCCATGTAACGATGATCAGGTTTTTTATGTAGCCAGCTCACCGTCTAAAAGGTTTCTGGCAGTGACTTACATTGCTATTGTCTTCATGATCAGCTGCATCACTCCAAGAGCGAAGTAATAACAACCAAAGCATCTTAAAAGACATCTGAATATCGTTCTTGGCTCATTTTCTTCAACAGATTGCTTCTGGTATCCATTTGATGTTACTTCACCATTTTGTTTCGATTTTACGTTATTATTTCTGGAATATCTGCTCCTGTTCCAATAGGATTCTAACGTATTACCTAAATTTTCTGAGTCAAACTTTGGAAGCACCTGGTATATATCGTTTTCTTCCAATCCATGTTTTCGTCCTTTTCGTAATACAGGTACTGTGAAACTATAAAAAATATATGAAATAAATTTAGTTACCGTCAACTGGAGTATCTTTGTGACTGCAGCATAACTTTGGTACATTTTTCACACTTTCACATTGTGTAATGCAGAGCTGCAAGCTCACAGAAAACTTAAGTTATTTTTTTGACTTAAACCATTTTAATGACTGAAATCATTTGATTTTAAGTCATATTTCGAGAGCTGACTTAAGACCTAAAATTTAAGTCATTTTCAGAATGACATGATTTAAGTCTTTATTCCGAAATAGAAAAAATTTTTGAAAGATTTTTCAAAAGAACCTTTTTTGAAAAGATTTAATTCAATAAAAAAAGATTTAAACTTTTTTTAATGACTTAAGTCATTTTAGAAAATATTTATATCTTTTAATAGATTTAAGTCTTTTATGAGATTTAAGTCTTTTTAGACAAGATTTAAGTCTTTTTTTCATATATTTTTGTCATAAATTTGTAACAGCGGCATCAAATATGTATTTACCATAGTTAGTTTCATAAAAAAGTAGCAACTGTGAAGTAGGTACCACGAATTTTAATTTTATTTAAGTTGTTGATGTTTTTATATGTGTTTTTCTGTCCTTGATGCGTTTATTTTTTTATTGTTTACTATAGTTGTTTATATATCTACTATTTTATTCTAATCTGTATCTACAAAAAATTAATATCCCAGACGCGAAAAAAACGCAACGGAGAAATTTTTGGTTAAATTTAAAGTGTTATATTTTTGTTATTTTTAGCCCTATTTTTATGAATTTTTTAGCAAACTGTGTATAATTATAACTAACAACTATAATTCGTAAACTAAGTTTTTTATAAACTTTAGTATTTGGCATATTATACAGGGTTAATCGAGGGGTTGTTTTTTTACCTTAACTTTAAAACACCCTGTGCAATAATTTCGTGTGTAAATTTTCTTAAAATATAATTTTACGGTCAAATGTCGTCGGGCACGTGTTACGCGAGAGATGCGCTACGCGTCAGAGTTGACAATACAATGTCTAACAAATCACAGAATATACTAACGAAAAAGAAGCCTAAGTTCCTTGTAATAAATCGGTTCCATTTTCGTAACGCCATCTCTCGACAAAGCTGACATTTACAGGTTAGCCAAAGGGGTGCGGGGCCGGGGGAATTGTAAAATACACTTTTTTATTTTAATTATTTTTATTCGCTATTTGCAATTTTATTTTTAAAACATATTATCTGAAACAATCACATAATATGTCTTAAAAATAAAATTACATACGGAAACAAAAGGAATTAAATAATCTGAAAATCTACAAAGTTTATTGATCAAAAAGTTAGGCTATGCAAATTGATATATTAAGTATAACCTCTTTGGTATAACATTGTTAAACAAACATTAACAAATCATAACATATCAGATCATAGAACTAAAAAAAGTACTATTACATAAAAACAGGTGATACAATACTTCAAAATTAATTTTAACATAAAATCAAAACCGAAAAAACAAACTGCAAACACAACCACACTTATCACAACAGAAATTAACACACACTCCCGCGGCAAATGTCCAAGAAAGACTGATCCATAGAGAAATATAAAATAAAAGAGTTGTCATTTCCATAGTCAAAAGTAGGCAACACGTTTAACGAGGATCGATTGTAGCGCACCCTTGAGCCCTAACTGAACTAATCGAAATATGACAGACGTTATCGGTAAAATAGGTATCTGCATTGCCTACCACAAAAAAGGCGGGCTGTTTAAATGTGAATATAAAATTTTATGTATTTTTTAAAATATTACGAAATTAAAACTGCAAAAATATAACGAAAGTTTATTTTTAAAAACGGAATATTTGAAAAGTATAAACTATTGTAGACTTTTCAAATGCTTACAGTTAAATGCTAAATTAAATTTGATAATATAAAACATATATGCTGAATTAACTTCGAGGGGTAAACTCCTGATGAATTTCTGTACACTAATGCCAAGGTAATGCCAAATAATTTAGTACTAATACCAATAATGCCACGAAAATGCCAACATCTTGTACACCACCAAAATACACCAGCGATTTACCCTTCGATTTACCTATAGTATTATAAAACGTATTTAACAACGCCACTAACAAAGCATATAAGATCGCAGGGTTTGCAATCTATGCTATTATAACAGATAAAGATTTAAATAAGATATCATCAAAAATTAATTCACCTTTAAGTTGGATTTATAAACTCAGCAGTCAGCAGTTGAAGTTCAGTTGATGTAGCAAATGTTCAACACTATTAAATGAAGGCGCAAATTTATAGTCAGTTCGTTTTACGTTCACAGAGTTCAGAGATGGGCAATGTCTTTACATATCGAACTTGCTTTCCATGATACCCTTTCCTGGATCGTGTTCAAATCACATCATCGGCTGAACAAAATATTACATGATGATGGCAAAACACAGCACAAAATATAAAGTTCAAATCATAGAGAAATATAAGGTCTCTCGTTCCTCGGGAAATAAAACTTCGTCCATAATTTCTGTACGCACAAACACAAAACAAACAAAGTTTATGCTACACAAAATAATAACAAAATTCCAAAATTCAAAACAAAATTGTAAACAATTGCAAAATACAAATAATTTGCTGTCATGTCACTTGTCATTCTTGTAATGACACGTGACAGGTAGCAGGTGGCGACGCTTTGGAGCCCTAACTGAACTATGCAACATTATGGCCAAGTTAGACAACCTTTCAAACACTCTTTTATTTTAGTTACTTTATGGACTGATCATTCATTCTGATTGGTCCTGTCCGGTCGTAGCTCACGTCGTATTGTCGGTAAGCAAAATCCCTGTCCAAAAATTTTGACGATCAGCGCCATCATCCGTCATAATTGGGAAACTTTTGCTGGAACCATTTTTAATATTTCACTTACATGGCCCTGGACAATATTATCTGACAAACGAATCTAAAACAGCGGAAGGAATTCGGGCAAAAAAAGTCGATGTTGTCACGTTTAATTATAGAAAAGCAAAGTTGCTCGATATTACCTATAAATTGAATATATTTTAGTTCATTTCAGCATACATAATTATATATATGCTGATATGTTGACGTAGTTCTTATTGTAATAATGTATATTTATCTAATCAACTGATTTCCTTCATTCTGCCTATTATAAAAGGTAAAGTATTTCCTTAAGATAACGTCCGCTTAGGATAAGCTGGCAACGCTGACAAAATTCATCATGGCATCCCGGATTCAACCAGTCTGATTGGTCGAGATTCTCGCACGTCTTGTCGCCATTACCCCCAACTTTATGCCCCTCTCTAGGAATAGTAGAAACAGTCACTACTATTGAAAAATCCAGTGGCGGTGTTATTGTATTGTGTTTTATAACTTTAACTTGATTTGTGTTTATTGTAATTATTACCCGCGTTTTAACAAATATTACTATATTTGGCAAATGACTAAACAAAATGCAGGTACATTTAAAGTAAAATAATATTATGAACTTTACTGGAAAATATTATAAAAATTCCTGATATATTTTTATGAAACGCCGCGCGCTCGTGGATATTTTATGAATGAAATCGCTCATGATTTTAGAAAATTGCGATCCCCTTGCCGTTGCCCCGTTGTTTCAGATCCGTTTGTCAGACTGTACAATGTCTAACAAATAATAATCTTAAACCCCCACTCGGTGGCCGTATGGATCCTTCTTCTGAGTTAGCGGCGCGCCTCAGCCAGCACAAAACCATATCTCCTGAGCATTTGGTTTTTTGAATCATGTCAATATAGTCCGGTTTCAATGTGTCAAATATGGGATCCCGTGTGCAGATTTGTGATACAATATTGTGCCATAGCTTAAAATTTTCAGAAAACCTTGTAGAATATGAATATTGATGGGTCGTCTCTAGCAAATATGGTAGAGGGGTATATTTTACCCCTTTATCACCCCTAAAGGAACAAAAATTAAATTAAATTAAATTATGGAAACAAATTGTTGCATAATTTTAAAAACTCTTTTTTTGAATTAAGATAACAGAAAATATGGTTTAAAAAGTGACAAGGGCTGAGTTTTACCCCTTGCGACGTAAACGGGTCACTTTTAATGTATGCGTGTTACTTAAAAATACTATATTCTTTTCATGTTTCAAATTTTAAAATAAATCTAAATTAAAATTTGCACTGGAGTATCAGAGGGTGGTATTCACCCCTTATAATATGTCACCCCTAAAATAAAAAGTTTTCTTTTTATGTTTTAATAAATAAATAATTTTAATAAATAACTAAAGTAAGCACAACGTCATTGTTTAAATAAAGTGTAAGAACATGCGAATGTAGTTTTCTTACCCCAACCACACTAGTGTAGCAGTTGTCGATGGTACCATTGGCAGAAGTGCAAATGTTATCGTTTAAAAATGTGGAGTACTTTTCTGATTTGTCAAATTAGTTTTCAACCAAGGTTTTAAAATAATATTCATATACAGTGTGACCCACTCAAGACCGGGCACCCTCCATAAAATCTGTGTTTATAGTCCGATTTTGATGATTTTTTTTTCAAATATAAAGTTTCAAAAAATGTACTTTAGGGCTCAATGTCATGTTATTTCACAAAAAACAAGGCCTACTTAATGAAGTTTTTGTGGTGAAAAAATTTGCAAAATCATATTAGCGATTTTTTTTTTTCAAAAAATTTGAGTACACCCTACATTCGGCATCCCCCAAAAACAGTTCTGTACCAAATTTCATTTAAAAATATTAATTATTAATAATTCTGCAGTTAAATTAAATAATTCCCCTATTTTTGCCAATTTAACGATGAGTTATCAAGTAACCCTTGAAAAAATCAATCCACGACAACGAGTTTTATTACAAACAATGATAAAAATACTACAAGCAACACAATAACCGAATAATAAGTTAAACATATTCAAATAATTCTAGTTGCTTCTACCAGCCCTCCATTCAGTTCAATACATTTGTCGCATCTTTTTCTTAGATTAACAGTTACATTCCTAAGCTGCTGTGGTGTAATATTTGCAGAAGCCTCTGTAATTCTAATACGTAATTCATCTACAGATTGAGGTCTAGACTTGTAAACTTGTTGCTTTAAGAAACCCCAAAGAAAGAAATCAAGGGGTGTTAGGTCCGGGGATCTCGGTGGCCACTCAATTAGCGGGCTATTTCGACCTATCCACTTATTTTCAAAATTTTCATTTAACCATTCCCTGACAACTGCCGCGTTATGCACAGGTGATCCGTCCAATTGAAATTTTAAATTCAAACGGGTTTGGCATGGTAAATTATGTATTGCATCCCAAAAGTCATTAATCAGAAAATTCAAAAACGTTGGACTATTCAAATTTCTCTCAAAAAAATATGGACCAATGATTCTATCATCAAGTATGCCACACCACACATTTAATTTCTGAGAATACTGTCTTCTTGTATTGATCACCCATTCAGGGTTTTCGACTGCCCAGAATCGCGAATTTTGAGAGGATACTACTCCGTTTGTACTAAATGTTGCCTCATCACTAAATAAAATTTCTTTTAAGAAATTTCTATTATTTAAATACTCTGCTTGAGCCCATAAGCAGAATTCTAATCGTCTAACATCATCTCCGTTTTCCAAAGTGTGTAAAATCTTTGGTTTAAAGGGTTTAACTTTATTAGTTCGCAAACATCTCCTAATATTTTCCCTTGGTATATCCAAATCAACACTGGCGCCTCTAATGCTTGCACGAGGATTGTTACGAAAATATTCTAATATTTCCTCATTCCGCCTATTTATTCAATGTTCCGGCCTTCTGTTTTTTAGTAAGTATTTTGACACACAACCAGTTTCATTAAAAACTCTATTTATTCGTTGAACCGTGCTTCTACTTACTGCAGGTCTGTCGGGATGTCTGTTGTTAAATTCTCTGGCAGCTTCTCCTGCTTGAAGATAGTTATCACCCACTAAACGAATCATTTCAATTTTATCCCTAATATTTAATTGTTCCATAATGCAAATAATATTTCTTGATACAACACTTTTCTGCGTGCTATTAAATTAATATTCAATTCTACGCTGCAAGAATTGACAGCTAATAAAACCCATTGTTGTGGATTGTTTTTTTCAAGGGTTACGTTATAACTCATCGTTAAATTGGCAAAAATAGGGAATTATTTAATTTAACTGCAGAATTATTAATAATTAATATTTTTAAACGAAATTTGGTACAGAACTGTTTTGGGGGATGCCGAATGTAGGGGTGTACTCAAATTTTTTGAAAAAAAATCGCTAATATGATTTTGCAAATTTTTCACCACAAAAACTTTATTAAGTAGGCCTTGTTTTTTGTGAAATAACATGACATTGAGCCCTAAAGTACATTTTTTGAAACTTTATATTTGAAAAAAAAAATCATCAAAATCGGACTATAAACACAGATTTTATGGAGGGTGCCCGGTCTTGAGTGGGTCACACTGTATATAATAATATTAATATAATAATATTAATATTCATATCATATATACAGGGTTGTTCACCACATACGACACGGAGTATTGTAGCTAAACGATTAGATTTTTACAAATTGTAAGTTTTGGGTTCGTTGAAGGATTATTAGAGCTACAATTTAAAAATATTTTTACAAGATACAGAGTGTCCCAACTAAGTAAAAAATATTATAGTTGTATTTTTTTAAATGGAACTCCCTGTATATTATTCTATTTTTAGATTCTACCATTAAAATAAATGTAAATTTGATTAAGGTTCATCATACTTAAACCTTACCGTTTTTGAAATATTTTCAATTTTATGAAATTGCAGAAAAAGTTTTAAGGCTTCATTTCTCCAAGGGTATCAAAGTTTTTAATACTAAATATTTACTGAAGATTATTTATTGACCAGATATTGTGTTGCAATGATAAAAAATTTACTACCTTATACAGAGTGTCCAAAAATGTATATTAAATAATTACTAGCTTTAAACGGCAATAGCGTGTTTAATTTAAATAGAACACCCTATATATTTTGCGTGAATCAGATGCACAATGTAATTGTCTATCAAATTGTATTATACCATTTTTTACCTATCTCTTCAAATTTTCGTAGAAAATGCATTTTCTTATAATTTAGACCTCATTTATCACTATACCCATGGAATATTGACATTTCAGATTTTTTTTAAGCAACATATATGCAGAAAATGTACAAGTGGTAAATATTGCAAGCCTATTGGTATACCAAAAAAACTATTTAAATCTTTATAAAAGAGTATACGAATTAAATATGCATACTCAAAAAATTGCAAGCTTGGAGGGGTGGTGAGCTCATAAAATTTTACAGAGAATCTAAATATTTAATAAAACATGTGGCATCCATTTAAAAAAAGAAAATACTATGAACTTCCGGTGTTTTCGGAAGTGCCGCCATATTAAAGATATTTTTAATCGATAGATCTCGTTGTGAAACAATGATGTGTTTTTTTTACTTTCTTTTTTTAAAAGAATACCAAACCTGAGATGGGAGTATGATATAAGAAAGTTTAAAGGGATAACTTGGACTCGCATAGCCAACAATGGACAACAATGGGCCCAATTACAAAGAGCGTTGATCGAAGAAATAAGCCACCCAATTATTTCAATCAACGCAAAGGGGTTATGTCAATATGTGGCTTCACCATAACTGGAAACGGTTGAATATGCCGGAAATATAATGATGATATCCCAAATAGAGAACATTAATAAAATCTGACAAAAATCACTTCATATTTTCGTGAAAAAATACTAATTTCTGATAATGATAAATAATTTAATTACAATAAATACAATAATATGCCTGGCCAAAATAGAAAATATTTATCCGTTTTTGAAGTATACTTAATCTAATCTAATCAAGAGATAAGCAGAAAATTTTGTTATTGGTACGATTCATCAGATCACCTACTACTATTTACTGTATTTGCGAATTATTTAATTGTCACATAGTATACTATATCTCAGCACTAAAATAGATAATCTTATATAAATATTTACACTGATGATACAGGATATATAATATACTTTTTATCCATATGTTTAATCCATACATATTCCTTAAAAAGTGACTATTACATTTTATAAATACACTTAGATGCAAAAAGAAAAACGCAACGGAGAAATTTTTGGTCAAATTTAAAGTGTTATATTTTTGTTATTTTTAGCCCTATTTTCATGAGTTTTTTAACAAGCTGTATATAATTAGGTATATCAACTTTAATTCGTAAACTCAGTTTTTGATAAACTTTGGTATTTAGCATATTATACAGGTTTAACGAGAGGTTGTTTTTTACCTTAACTTTAAAACACCCTGTACAATAATTTCGTCTGTAAATTTTCCTAAAATATAATTTGACGGTCAGAACCATGTCTCCTGAGAATTTTATTTTTTGCCTTGGTTAATTTTTAAAAGCGAAATGAACTTGCCAGCAACAATTTTCAATTTTTTCAATTATCATTTTTTTTGAAGTTTTTTTTCAATATGACAAGACGGCTTTGATGATCATTGTTAACTATATACCGTATGATCGAGAAAAAACGACGTCCTGTTGGCTGGGAAATGACGATCGATAACATCTCCCATATAAATCTATACTAATATACAGATTGTTAACTGGACAGTTACTTATAGGGGAACAGAATGGCAACACTGCCTATTGAGAACGCATACACTTATAGGGTTTTCTTCTGACTCGTCCCGTCGCGTCGTCCATCGACGAGGGGACCGAGGTTGCCATATTTCAACCATAAAGCTCTGGCCGCGAGTAATAAACAAATTAACAACCTGTATAAAATCCTTAAGTGACTGACATACTGATTAATCACGATCCTGCTCAAACCACTCAACGTAAGAAGCTCAATTTTGACATACAGGTTGATTCTAGGGTGTAGAGGTTCGATAAGAAGGGATTTTTCGAAATTCCAGTTCCAAGTGGGTGAAACCTCCCCTCAAATTTTACAATATTTTTTATTTAAAAAACGGTCAAGTTTCCGAAAAAACGCTTAAAGACGTATATTTTATTTTGTTTTTTTACATATTTTAAGATTGTTTAAAAATGTATACAGGGTGTTTCAAAAAATCTGATCATTGATTAATCACGATCCTGCTTAAAGCGCTTGACGTAAAAAGCTGATTTTTGGAAAACAGATTGACTTTAGGGTGTAGAGGTTCGATAAGAAGGAATTTTTCGAAACTCGAATTCTAAGGGGGTGAAACTATCCCTCAAATATTAAAATATTTTTTATTTAAAAACCGGTGAGTTTTTCGGAAAAACTCTTAAACACGTATATTTTATTTTGTTTTTTTACATATTTTAAGATTTTTTATAAATTTATACCGGGTGTTTCATAAAATATGACCATTGAGTAATCACGATTCTGCTTAAGCTGCTTGACGTTTAAAGCTGATTTTTGGTAAACGGATTGACTGTGGGGTGTAGAGGTTCGATAAGGAGGGGTTTCTCGAACCTCAAATTCCAAGAGGGTGAAAACGCCCCTCAAATATTACAATATTTGTTATTTAAAAAACGGTTAGTCTTTCGGGAAAATGCTTGAACCAGCATAATTTATTTGGTTTTTTTACATATTTTGAAATTTTTTAAAAAATCATACAGGGTGTTCCAAAAAGTTGGGAAATTTCTTAACCATGATTCTGCTTAAACTGCTTGACGTAAAAAGCTTATTTTTGGCAAACGGATTTTTAGAAACTCAAATATTACCAAGTTATATAATAATATCGCCATATTGTTTTTTCTCATGCTGACATAAATGTGAGAAAATTTTATCCAGTTTGTATGTTAATGGAAAGTCTTGCTTTGCTTTATCATCATCATTACAAATGATTAATTCGACGCGAACGAAGTCGCTGGTACACGCTAGTTTGCATATAAAATGACAGCGATCTCCATTTCATAGCCATCGAAAAGTAGAGTAACAAAATACCGAGGGTGCCATGTAAAAATCAAAAGTTGTAGTCATTCCCGGTGAAACAGGAAGTGGCCGAAAAGAATTGAATACGTCAATTTATGTCATATACTAACATACCAAATCTCGTTTTTTTTATCTGGAAAAATAAAAAAGTTATAAAGGTGAGCCACTTTCGAGACGCACCCGGTATACAGTACGGAATATTTATGTATTTATAATGAAATAAAAAAAACCCATATACCTAATTAGTGACAAAGTAATTAACAATATTTTATAAACATTTCTAAGAGTAATTTCAACAAGTAAAAATATTTAAGTAAAGTATTTAACATCCCAATTAGCTTTTGACTATTTTTCATCATATTACCATAAAACAGAAGCAATTACAAATAAAAGAAATCATGTAAGAATATTTATTCTCTCTAGATCATATATTTATTTTTATAGCGTTACATTAATATGGTCGAAGTTAAATATTTCTCTAAAAGCATAGATACATCTGGAGATTCCCCATACTAACCTACATACAAAATAGTTAATAACAAAATTAAGAATAAAACCATTCAGTAACAGGCCAGTAAGCGAGGGTTTTAGGGTCCGAATTCTGAACATCTTCACCGATTGACGTGAAATTTTAACAGTGAATAGAGATATATGTAAGAAACAAAAGTTATACAGGGTGTCCCAGAAATGAGTGCAGATATTTTAAGGGGTGGTAGATCTGGTCAAAATAAACGTATTTTCTCTTTACCATTTTTAAAATAAATTGAAAATAACCGAGTTATTTAACTTTGAAAATTTAAAAAAATAATCGCAACATTTTGAGAACCGCCGGCAGATATCGCCAACTACATCCAATTACCCGGATCAAGCCCGGATTTCAGTTAATTCAACGCACTGTGTTGCCATAGGGACAAGAAAGTATATGTTAAAAGTAAGTCATAAAATCACAACACCTGAGGAGTTTGCAGAGATGTTTTACATTTTTAAGATTGTGATATTATTACATAAAATAAATTAAAAGTTAAATGTTTAATAATGTGTTAAAG
Organism: Sitophilus oryzae; assembly: GCF_002938485.1. Classification (NCBI taxonomy): domain Eukaryota; kingdom Metazoa; phylum Arthropoda; class Insecta; order Coleoptera; family Curculionidae; genus Sitophilus; species Sitophilus oryzae. The sequence goes on along the minus strand of NW_022145617.1, from coordinate 1,256,847 downwards.
AAGTTAAATTAAAAAACTTACCCAACATTAAAAAAGATACTTATGACAGATCGATGTAACTGTGACAGTTCCCTTTTTCGATATACACTTAACTAAAATACACTTACTAAAATAACAGTCCCCATTTTTAACAAATTATTTTCATATAGGCCTCATCACAATTTGAACCACTGATTTACAAAACACCTTGAAAAGCACACATTACTTTGAATACCTTTCCGAATGAATAAATGTTGAGAATTATTGTCTCTTACTGCCACTTTCTGAACTACTTTCAATATAAGAAAATACATGTTTCACTCAACAATTTTAAATACGTATTTTGTTTTTTCGCACAATTTTCTATGTATTTCAACAATTCCATCGACAGCCCAAACGTCGCGTCGGCCAAGAGAGCTGCGCATCACTGGTAACTGCTCCTTTGTCGCGCCGCCGTGTCGAGCTTGCGTCATGCGAGGTTGCCGTAGTTTCAACAATTTCAAATTCAAGACACTCGAAGCAATCAAATTCTTATTAAATTTTAAAAATAAAACAGAAAAACATGAAAGGAAACAAACAAAACACAAATGAATTGGTTATTGATAAAGTCACAAAAAAGAAATTTCTAAAATGTTTATCGTAATTCAGAATTCAATACATCGAAAACAGCCCGACGAATAATCAATTCATTTTTGTTTTGTTTATTTCCTTTCCTGTTTCTCTGTTTTATTTTTAAAATTTAATACGAATTTGATTGCTTCGAATGTCTTGAATTTGAAATTGTTGTAACTACGGCAACGTTGCTTAACATCGTCGTCCGACGCAAGCCCACCACGACGGCGCGGCAACTGGCGACTCAAAGGACCAGTTCACACGCGGCAATTCTTGGCTGACGGTAAGGCTGTCGATGGAATTGTCGAAATACATCGAAAAAATAGCGAAAAAACAAAATACGTTGTCAATAATTGTCGAGTGAAACATGTATTTTCTTAGATTGAAAATAGTTGGTAAAGTGGCGATAAGAGACAATAATTCTCAACATTTATTCATTCAGTAAGGTATTCAAAGTAATGTGCGCTTTTCAAGGTGTTTTATAAAACAGTGGTTCAAATAAAACAGAGAAACATGAAAGAAAACAAACAAAACAAAAATGAATCGATTATTCGTTGGGCTGTTTTCTAAATTTCTTGAATTGAATTCTAAATTACGATAAACATTTTAGGAATTTCTTTTTGTGACCGGATTGTGAATAATATGAATCACTTTATTAAATTTATTCCAAAATAAAGTTATTTTGCAGCATAACAAAGATTTTCGTAAATGTCATAAACGTAATGTTTTAGTTAATTTTCAATGGTTTTTGGTAAGTTTTCATTGAAAGGGTAAGTACTAAAAATAATTAATGTGTTTTTTTTCTATAATTATTAACAATGAGCACTGATAAAAGATTAAATATAACATTCCTAATTTTTTGAGTAGAAATTTGTCTATGAATTTATAAATGTAGAACTATGTTCCGCCGAACTATGTAGAATGTAGATAACTAATGTAGAGGTTGCAACACTGCAAGGTTTAGATACACCGTAGGGAAATCTTAGGTGAATAAACAAGTGGCACTAAAAAGTTTTTTCAAATTTCCCGGAAAATGTCAAGAAATATTTTAAATTTTCAACATTTTTTTTCGCAAAAAAAACCTCATAGGCGTGTTTCTGGGGTTGAACTATACTACCAGTTAAAATATTTGCGCTTATTTCTGGGACACCCTGTATAGTAGCGATGTGTGCTACTATATAACTTGTACTACCCCCAGGGTGAACCCTAGGGGTAGTGCAAAAATAAATCACCCATTTTAATTGCAAACATCAATAAAGGGATGAATTCTAAGCAAAAAATGTTCTATAATATTTTTTCAGAAAATTAATATTTTCCTAGTTATTTAGGATTGAAAATGTTGATTTTTCGTCTAAAAACTGTATATTTTTCTGCCATTTTTTATGAATAACTCGAAAACCTTGCGTTTTATCGCTAAACTCATATAAACATGAACCAAATGAACCTTTTCGAATAACTAAACGATTCATTGTTGATTGCCGTAGGTGTAATAATAGCCGAGTTATCACTCTGTAAAGGTGATTTTTTATTTTTCGAAAACTAAATTGCAACTTTATACCAAAAATAATGGCGACAGAACACTTCTTTTGAAGAAAATGCTTACTTGAAGAGACCTTTTAAATGCTTTTTTAAAAAAATTCATAGCTCAAAGACTCGCGAAGTTATGTTAAAAATAAAATGGTCACCTCATTTTTTCGGGAAAAAATTAACAACGAAATCTACGACTAAAATCATAAGAACAAAAACCTAAGGACTAAGCGTAATACATGTACAGGGTGGGTCAAATTCGATGCTTTTAAATGGAAACACCCTTTTCTATAGGAGATAGACGAAAACTAATATCGATGTCTGGAGCTCAATTTTCATCAAAAACATGATGGTGAAAACCGCACATCAATATCTGTTACCATTTCGGAGTTACGGGGTGTTTTTTAAAAATATGCATTTTTAACAAATCGCTGTAACTTTTTTGCTATGGAAAATTTTGTATTTCTATAAAAACATTTCCAAAGCACCTTTTTACGTAGAATTGAATGGTTTAAGTATATTTTTTTTAAATTTATAATTTAAGAGTTATCAACAGAAAAATTAATTTTTTATTTGGGACACCCTCTATATTATTTATTAACTGAAAAGAATTTAGAATTACCTTTCCAAAAATATAGCACACTTGATATTTTGTTATAATCCCCTTCGAAATACAGAATTTTTAAAAGTTCGCCACTTTTAACTAGTGGGCTTTGGACCTCTTATTGATGATATGCCCTTAATGAAACTCGAAAACATATTTTCCAGCAAGACGACGCGACGCACCGCCTCAGAATGCTGAAGTTATCAGCAAATTTTTTCAGCCAATTTCAAGAATAATTGAATAGCTAACCAAGATCACAGCCGTTGGCCGTCGAGGCCGCCTGACTTAGTGCCCATGGATCTAATCCTATGGATATATTTGCGGAAGAATAAAGGTTCCTTATTCTTCCGTTTAATGTAGACAAGAATAATTAGAAATACTTAGCAGTTATGAGAGGGTATCTTTCACCCCCACTGAGTTAATGAAGTCCGCGAGAAATGTTCAAAAACTGCCCCGTCTGTCCATAACAGAAGACGGTCGATATGTCGAACACCTATTGTAGCAAAATCTCATGTCTTGGTTCGCTATTTATTTTTATTGTTATTGGATATAGTTTAAATGTGTTGATGTTGGTTAAATATATTTTAAATTGTCATAAAATTCTGCATCTCTCATAGCAAATATTATTTTCGTTTTAATTGATACTCACAGCTAGAATTTTTTTGCATTACAGCCGGTGACGTTCAAAGCCTACTTATTTAAAGCGGGCGAATTTTTATATACTCTATATCTCGAAGAGGAATCGAGGAAAATATCAAGTGTGTTATATTTTTGGAAAGGTAATTTTAAATTTTTTTCAATAAATTAAAAATATATAGCGTGTCCCAAATAAAAAATCAAATTTTCTGTTGATAATTCTTAAATTATTAATTTAAACAAAAGTATACTTAAACCATTAAATTCTACGTAAAAAGGTGCGTTGGAAACGTTTTCATAAAAATACAAAATTTTCCATTTTTCCAAAAGTTACGGCGATTTGTTAAAAATGCACATTTTTAAAAAACACCCCGTAACTCCGAAACGGTAACAGATATTGATATGCGGTTTTCAGCATCATGTTTTTGATAAAAATTGAGCTCCAGACACCGATATTAGTTTTTGTCTATCTCCTATAGAAAAGGGTGTTTCCATTTAAAAGCGTCGAATTTGACCCACCCTGTACAGTAGGCTATATTTAGGTACTATAGTCTATAAAATGAATAACTTTGAATTTTGACCGTTATTTTTTACCAACATGGCAAATATAAAATCCCTCTGTCAAAAAAGTTACTGATATTCTTTAAATTGAATGCCTAAACAAATCAGATAGGTAACTCTTTTTACTTTCGTGAAATAGAAAAGGAAAATAATAAAACAAGTGACAGTCAAGTTTTCTTCTTGAAAAAATCAACACGAAATGTCATAATTGACAAAAGTAAAATGTCATCAGCTTTTGACATTTCTAAATATTAGACCAATGCCGTCTCTAATAGAACAGCCACGGAGCAATATACAAATAATGAATAGGTGGTACATAAGATAATGGGTAAAATGTAAAATATATTTTAAAATTTGGGGTTTGAAAATCGATCTAATTTAACAAAAAACATTCAATATCTACTAATAGTGATGTATTATTATTTGCATTAACAAAATTTATTTATATATTATAATGTTTACTGCAATTAATAAACTAATATAAACTTGTTAAAAGATGACCAAATATTTTTTTAAATTATTATTCTTAACACAAAAACTATCTACATTGACTATGGAGTACGATTTCAGCCATATTGTAAAACATTTGCTGCATTTATATGGTTCATAGTTTATCTGCCAAAGTATTTATTACTATAAATAGGTATATATGTATATATTGTATTTATTAACTGTATATTATGTATATTTCATGTAAACTATATCATTTTTAAAATACAAACCAAAAACACGAGGAATAATTATGTTTTCCATGTATTCTACAACATATTTATTAATCCGTAGTATCTAACTAGCGTGACATCATAAATCTCGCTCCGAGGCTGTTCTATTAGAGACGGCATTGCGTCAGCAGGCCCGCAAGTAACTTAATAAAATGATATATATACAAATCAGTTTATAACGTTCTTCGACGTCTTCTGATTTCCAGTCTCCATTGGTCTCTGTCTGTCCAGAGGTTTTCGTCTATTCCTCTTGTTCTGATGTCCCCGTCTATTCCTTCTCTCCAACTCCGTCTAGGTCTCCTCTCTTGCGTTTGCCTTGTGGTGTCCAATTGAGTATTTTTTCGGGATTCTGTTCTCTTCCATTCTTTGTACGTGCCCGTACCACCTGAGTTGGTTAATTTTGATGTCTTCTGATATTCGGTGTTTAACGCCCATGATGTTCTGAATTCTTTCATTTCTAACTCTATCCAGTTTCGATTTTCCGGCCGCGCGCCTCCAAAAGTCCATTTCTGTAGCTTCGAGTAACTTAAGGTTTCTTTTTTTCAAAGGCCATACTTCACTACCATAACTAATGATACTTTTAACTATGCTGTTATAAATTTTGTGTTTGTTTTCTTTTGATACGGCCTTATCCCATAAAATACTGTTGAGTTGTCTAATTGCTTGTCTTCCATGGTTGTTTCTGCACTTAATTTCTTCATCAAGGCTACCAAGGGTGGTAATGTGCATGCCAAGGTATTTATATTTTTGGCAGTGTTTTATTTCTTGCTGTTGCTGTTCTAGGATTATGTTCTGTTGTTCGCCGCCGATACACATATATTCCGTCTTCTTAAGGTTTACCTCCAGCCCCCACTTGTTATACTTTTCAATTAGTTTGCGGGTCATATATTCCAGATCCTCGTAGTCTTGAGCTAGTATTATTTGATCATCAGCGAAACAAAGAGTGTAAAGTATCGAGTCGTTTAATAGTATCCCCATCTGTTCACACTTCCTTTTCCACGTTTTCAGAGCTTGTTCCAAATAGATTTTAAACAGTGTGGGCGATAGACAGCAGCCCTGTTTAAGACCTTTGTTTATGCTGAATCCCTTTGATATTGTTTTTCCTTTCTTTACTTGGCTAATGTTGTTCTTATAAAGTTCTTGGACAGCCTTAATTAATGTTATGCTGATATTCGTTTTCTCGAGGGCTTCCCGCAATTTAGACTGGGGTACACATCATATGCTTTCTTGAGGTCTATGTAGAGGAGATGTATTTCTTGATTTCTTGCCATCTTTTTCTCAATTATCTGTGTTAGTGTAAATAAATGGTCGACCGTGGATCTACCAGCTCTAAATCCCGCTTGTTCTTCAGCCTCCATATCCCGGTATTCTTCCTCAATTCTCTTTTTGACCAATTTCCCATAGACCCTTGAAACAGAGCTCAGCACGGAGATTCCTCGATAGTTATCGCAATCGTCTTTACTTCCTTTCTTGTGTATTGTTGTTATATATGATGTCTTCCATTCTTTCGGTATATTTTCACCATTAAGGCACTTTTGGAAAAGACTAGCGAGCTGCTTATATAATTTAAATTAAATTAGTTTAATAATTTTAATATAAAAATTAATTTCTTAAAAAAAAATTATACTTAATAAAATTAACACTAGAAAAGCCCGCGGAAACTGTCAAATTCAAAGTTATTCGTTTTTCAGACTATAATAATGGGCTATGCAAGTTCGAGAGGTTTAGAATGCCCAAATTTGGAAAAAAGTTGAAAATAATGAAAAAAAAATATTTTTTTTGTCATATCTCAAAAACTAAGCGAGATACGTAAGAAATGTTTTGTTCTCTTTCAATTTTTTGTCGATCTCTTTATTTCGTATATATTACTTTTTTTAGTTTGACTGGCTTGTAAGGACCACCTTCTTTGAGCCCTTAAAACACCAAAATCTCGTAAAATGAAGAGTTCAAGACTGTTTAACTTATAGAGGTTAATTTGTAGCTCCTGTAATTTCCTACAAATTGATAGTTTTATTTTTATGATTTTAGTCATAGATCTTGTTAATTTTTTTCCGAAAATATGAGATGACCATTTTATTTTTATCATAACTAGTAGTGGGAACTATCGAATGAATACTATCGAAACATTCGATAGTTGCAATTCATTCGAATAATTCGATAGCTAGTAAAAAAACATTCGTCGAAAACTATTCGAATAAAAATTATCGAATAGATGCGTCATTTGCCTTGAAATATTGTATACTAGTAATTCGGCAGCAAAAACCTTTCATATATAAAATTCATTCATTTATCAAATTCATTTATTCGTCAGGATCGATTTTAATGAAATATAAACTGGATTTTAGTTGTCGTCCGGCGACGTAGGTTTCTTTCCTAGAAAATGCTATGAAAGAAGCCGGCATCTTTGATTTTTTGCGGAGTCAAATATAAATAAGGACACATTATTTTTTTTATTGAGGTGCTAGTATTTACACAGAAAATACATTATGAAGGGCGCTGTTGCCATATATTCGTATTAGTTGGTATAAGCAAAGAATATTATTCTTTAGCATTAGTTAGTTAGGGATAGTACGTCTAAAATATAAACAACAAATAGAAGTCAAAAGTATTTATATTATATCCTATTTAAAAATAATATAGTCTCTAAATGGCAACGTTGGTTTATTAAATAATAATAATTACAGAACTAATTTGTTATATTAACAACAAATTTTAAAGTCATGAAATATAAACATTTATTAATTTTCTAAGCATGCAGTGTAATGGAAGGAAAATATAAATAAAAAATTAGAAATCAAAATTATTTATATTACTTTTTATTACTTTATATTACTATTTAAAAATAATATTTACTTTTACTGGCATTTATTTTAAAAAATAAATGAAATATTTCTTCGCAAAAAACTACATGTAAGAGAATTAGCATAAACAAAATACAAACATTGTTAACTTTTTTTAAATTGGCACGTGTAAAACTTTCAATTTAATTTTTTCAATTTTTTTTTCGAAAATTTTTTCCAAAATTTGAGTTCGATAACCACATTTACGTAACCACATTACTTAAATATGATTATTAAGTTCAAAATTCATAGTATTAAAACATCTAAAATACAAATATGTATTTTTAAAATTAATTGTAAGTTGATCTCATCTCTCTTAAAAATTGCTACTTCTCAAAATTTCCCATTAAAAAATGCAATCTAACCTAACCATAATATACCATATAAAATTAAATAATTGAAAGATCGGGCTATGGAAAATCACACAAATTTTCGGCAAAAATTTTGACCAATTCGCACACAATCGTCAATTAAAAAAACTACTATTTTAGTATTTTAAATATTTTAATAAACGCAAAAATAGCATAGTATTTACAAGGCGAAGTTATAAAAATTTGGAAGAACTAATAATGCACTGACGCACACAAAAATCAAACGAATACTAAATTTCATTTATCAAAAGCATTCGATAGTCGTGGCTCGTGGCGCAACGATAACCATTTAGTCGCACGGCGAGGTTGTCACATATGCTTTAGTATACAATGAATGAATGATTTTATTCGAATAAAACCATTCGATAGTTGAAATATTTTCTTCATAGATCTTGTTAATTTTTTTCCGAAAATATGAGATGACCATTTTATTTTTATCATAACTCCGCGAGTTTTTGAGCTACGAACTTGAAATGAACTTTTAAAAAAGCATTTAAAAGGTCTTTTCGAGCACTTTAAAAACGGCCATATTTATTTTCTTAATCTTCATTTTCTTCTCCTCTCCAAAATCTTCATTTTTGAGATAAAACCCAAGGTTTTCGAGTTATTTATAAAAAATGGCAGTAAAATATGCAGTTTTTAGATGAAAAATCAACATTTTCAATCATAAATAACTCGGAAAATATTAATTTTCTGAAAAAATGTTATAGAACATTTTTTGCTTAGAATGCATCCCTTTATTGATGATTTCAATTAAAATGAGTGATTTATTTTTCACCCCGAGAAGGGGTGGCAGTCACCCCCAGGGTAAAAGCACATATCGCTACTATGTAACTTTTGTTTCTTACATATAGGTATATCTATTCTCTGTTAAAATTTCACGTCAATCGGTGCGGGTGTCAACAATTCGGAGGTAATACCCTATTTTTATCCTCGCTTACTGGCCTATAAGTACATTGATACAATTTAACAAAGATGTATATTGTTTATAAAAATAAATAAATTTGAACCACATATGCGTTATTAAAATAAAACTAATCATGATAAATCGTAATTTATTCTTGCTTATTTTATATGGATTTTTTTTAATTTTTAAACGTTTGTTTACATCTGATGTCAATACTAAATATATCAATTAACTTCAGAATCCTGCAGTGATTCCCCTAAATGCATATGTTATTTTTTATGTATTTGTTTAGGTCATTCTCTCAGAAGTGGTTATAAATTACAAGGATACATTTAAATAAACTCATACAAAGTTAGAAAAGTTCATTTTAAAACAACAGATGTGTATTTATAGAATGTACACATTTGAAATATGTTAATGGGGCCAACTAGTATCAAGATGAAACAGATACTTTTTAGTTAATATATTATTTTTTTAGTTAAAACTGATACATCTAAATATTTTTAAATTTATACAGGGTTGTTCACCACATACGACACGGAGTATTGTAGCTAAACCATTAGATTTTTACAAATTGTAAGTGTTGGGTTCGTTGAAGGACTATTACAGCTACAATTTAAAAATATTTTTACAAGATACAGAGTGTCCCAAATAAGTAAAAAATATTATAGTTGTGTTTTTTTAAATGGAACACCCTGTATATTATTATATTTTTGGATTCTACGATTGAAATAAAAGTAAATTTGATTAAGGTTTATCACACTTAAATCTTACCGTTTTTGAAATATTTTCAATTTTATGAAATTGCAGTAAAAATTTTAAGGCTTCATTTCTCCAAGGGTATAAAAGTTTTTAATACTAAATATTTACTGAAGATTATTTATTGATCAGATATTGTGTTGCAATAATAGAAATTTTACTACCTTATACAGAGTGTCCAAAATTTTGTATTAAATAATTACTAACTTTAAACAGCAATAACTTGTTTAATTTAAACGGAACACCTTGTATATTTTACGTGAATCATATGCACAATTTAATTGTCTATCAAATTTTATTATACCATTTTTTATCTATCTCTTTAAGTTTTCGTTGAAAATGCATTTTCTTATAATTTAGACCTCATTTATCACTATACCTATGGAATATTGACATTTCAGATTTTTTTAAAGCAACAAATATGTACAAAATGTACAGGTGGTAAATATTGCAAGCCCATTGGTATACAAAAAAACTATTTAAATCTTTGTAAAAAAATATACCAATTAAATATACCACCATTATGTCCGACCAAAAATTAGTTAATTACATACTTTTAAATTGTTTTAATTAATAAAATATTCTAAATAAATATGGACTTGGCTCAGAAATTAATATAATAATAAGTTATTTAAATGAACGTCTCTGTTTTTATAAATAAGCATTCGTCAAAAAATGAAATAACATTTATAAGATGTTTCTTTTTAACACACTGTCTAATACACACCCAAAATTTAGTTTTTTAGTATTTGGAGCAATTATTATTAATCAACGTAAACAGTCAATTAATGTAGTTTGAATACTGGGGTCATATTAACTGGTCCTCTTTAACAAAAGATATTTTTTTTATTTTTTAATGAAATAAGCGAACTATATCGACAATATTAGTATCTGTACTTTTTGAAAATTTGTTACATCTTTAAAAATAATCTAAAATATCAATATTCCATGGGTATATTGATAAATGAGGTCTAAATTATAAGAAAATGCATTTTCAACGAAAACTTGAAGACATGGGTAAAAAATGGTATAATACAATTTGATAGACAATTACATTGTGCATCTGATTCACTTAAAATATATAGGGTGTTCCATTTAAATTAAACAACTTATTGTCGGTTAAAGCTAGTAATTGTTTAATGTAAATTTTTGGACACTCTGTATAAGATAGAAAATTTTTTATTATTGCAACACAATATCTGATCAATAAATAATGTGCAGTAAATATTTAGTATTAAAAACTCTGATACCCTTGGAGAAATGAAGCCTTGAAATTTTTTCTGCAATTTCATAAAATTGAAAATATTTCAACAACGGTAAGATTTAAGTGTGATAAACCTTAATCAAATTTACCTTTATTTCAATCGTAGAATCCAAAAATAGAATACTATACAGAGTGTTCCGTTTAAAAAAATACAACTATAATATTTTTTACTTATTTGGGACACTCTGTATCTTGTAAAAATATTTTTAAATTGTAGCTCCAATAGTCCTTCAACGAACCCAAAACTTACAATTTGTAAAATCTAATCGTTTAGCTACAATACTCCGTGTCGTATGTGGTGAACAACCCTGTATAAAACAGTAGGTTTAGTCGTGTCTGACTAAGTTAAGAAAAAACTACTAAATTTAGTGAGGATGCTGTCAATAATCGCAATACGGGCCAATAAAACTACTTTTCAATTTTTCAAGCTTACAAGAAATGGATTCCTATAACAAAACTACATCCTTTGCAATACAATATTTTTTAACAAAAGAGAACATTAGATGTTTCACCAATATAAAATGTATCACCTTTACATGATATTTTCTATATTACATTTTTTTTGTTTGTTGTTCAGTGTTCAATGGTTTAGTGTAAGTTAAAATGGTTCTAGTGAATCTTCTAGAGACCAAAAACCCAGAAGTCTTTTAAAGAAATAAAGACGCCACAAGGATATAGATATTATACAGGGCGTTTCAAAAAATATGTGTCATTTCTCGTGTGGAAATTGGAAATTCCTCATAGGTCCGATTCTGCTTTATTTTCTTAGCTACAGGGGATTAAAATTTTAATTTTTTTAGCTTTATTATAATTTTCGTCCAAGTGCTTCTTCCTCTAGCTTCGAAACAATTCATAATCGGACCCTATGTGGGTATGAAAAATAAATCTTATTTCTACAAGAGGAAAGCCCATGTTTTTTTAAACACCTTGTACATAGGAATTAATAGATCCACCAATATAAATGTCATAAGAATATTAATTTTGAATTAACGAATGATTAAAGAAGATTATTTTATATTAACTTCATGATTAATTGAAATACACTCACTAGCACGAAAAACAGGCACCTTAAAATTTTGATATTTTAAAGTTTAATATATTTTGTTCTAGTGGGTCGATTTTGATGATTTTTTAAGCAAAATGTAGCTAAATTATTTGACTTTTTAGTATATCTTTCTAAATTGAAAATTAGTTTCGATTTTTTTTTAATTAATTTCGATTACTGGACGTCTAGCATATGAACTTGTCTTGAGAAACCGACTGTACTATACTTCGTGAACACATAAATATATTAGCGACATAATTTTGATCTCTATCATCTTCAATTAAAGCAACTATAGCGGAAACAACTTCTGGACTTAAACCCATCTCTGCGAAAGTAACTGCCCAACAGCCAACAAGCAATAATACTATGATTTTTCAATAGAAGTAACATTACATAAATCATAAACACTGTTATAACTTGCCTTAGGTCATGGTTTTAATATAAAAATACGAAAAAATGTTAGTGTCTTCTTCAAAAGCGAAAATCTCCAAAGAAAAATAAAGCTATTGAGATTAACCAAAATATAAACAATCGAGAAAAGATGCACTTATAGATAATAAAATGATTTTCAAATTCCTTGATTTTTTAACATATTCCACAGGGTGTTCCAAACTTCCCCCAAAATAACAACATGGTGTGTTCCCTTGTATAATTGACAGATGGTAACTTTCATTCTTAATTTAGAAAGAGATACTAAAAAGTCAAATAATTCAGCTTCAAATTGCTTAAAAGATCCTGAAAATCGGTCAACTAGAACACAATATACAGTACAGGGTCCGGCAATAGTGCGTCGGGCATATGTAGCTCCTAGAATAAAAAATTTGGGAATTTTGTTTAAGTGTAAACCTAAAGTATGTACAAGGATGTATTTCAGGAAAATATTTTAACTTCTATAGGGTGGCTCAAAAAAGTGTGAGTGGATCAGGATGTTCATCTCTTAATTCTCCATCTATTGAAAAGATAATATACAGGGTGTTTCGATTAAAAAAAAACGAAGAAAAATTATTTTATATTTTAGAAAGTTTGGCGTAAAATTTTGAACATCCTGTATAATATACGATTACCATATTTATAGCAAAGTAAGTACAGACCATCTAAAGTAAATATCTCATATAGTTTTGATTTCAGGACAGTTTTTGTATCTTTAATAATTTTTTTAAGAAAGGCTGAAAAATATATATTTTTTATTTATTTATGAATATCTCTGAAACTATCGAAATATATTTACTCATATTATCTTAGGATTATGTAAAGTAATCTAAAAAGAAGCCAAAAATGCAATAATATACAGGGTGTTCCATTTAAAAAGAATCGTCCCGATCCACTCACACTTTTTTGAGCCACCCTATAGAAGTTAAAATATTTTCCTGGAATACATCCTAGAACATACTTTAGATTTGAACTTAAACAACATTTCTAAGTTTGTTATTCTAGGAGCTACAGATGCCCGACGCACTATTGCCGGTCCCTGTATATAAAACTTTAAAATACATGAAAATTTTAAGGTACCCGTTTTTCGTGCCGGCGAGTGTAGATTATGAATTAAGCACTGCTTTTTTATTTCTTCTGTTTTCAAAGAATTATTACACTTATTTTTCTCAAATTCAAAAATTATTTTAAAATTAAAAATAAAAAATCTGTTATCAAAAAATATTTGCACTATATTTTTCTCTGTATTTAATAATGAATTTAGAATTAAAACTAAAAACTAAAAGATCTACTTACCAGAATAATATAATAGAAAAAATAGAAGCCTTCTCCCGCGGGTTTTTCTCTCTAGTAATTCTCACGCCTTGGTCCATTTTCCGCAACTCGTAGGTCTGTCAAGCGCTGAAACATTTTTCAAACTAACGTTGCGATGTTCGCGGCGGTACCGTCTGAATTTTCCTGCTAGCGAATATGGATGGTTTATCAGGCGCACCGCCAGATTACGATAACGCACACCCACTTCCTTATATTAACGAAAAAAATTGAATTGATATTTTACCTCAGAGTGATTGTAGACGTTAGTGACGTTAGATTGTTCCAGACTGTTTGCAGACGACCAAGTGATTAGTCGCACCAGACGAGGATACCTTACAAAGGCAGGTTCATCTCCTAGACAAGATAATAACAAAATATCATGGAAAAATATCTACCGAAAAAACAAAAGTGATGGCACACTGGGACAAAGACGGAATCCGCACCAAAATAGTTTTAAGAAATAAACCACTACAGCAAATATCGCACTTCAGCTTCTTGGGATGCCACATAACCTATGATAAAGATAATGACTACATGAAAAAAATAAATAAATTCCAGTCAGTGTGGAACTATCGCTAAAACTTTGAAAAACAATGCACGGCTAGAAACGCAAGTGAGACTATATAATAAATTAGCAGTACCGATAGTATTATACGGAAGTGAAGCCTGGACTACCACAAAAGTTAAAAAACAAAGACTCAGAACAACGGAGATGACGTTTTTAAAAATATTTTTTTTTAAAAACGATGACGATTTTTAAAATATTATTCACAAACTAGGGAGAGGGAAATCAGGCGACGAACAGAGGTGATAGTTGTTAGATAATAGCTTCTAGACTACCACTCGAGACGCATTGATTTTATTTTGGTTCTTGAGTTCTGTGACAAAGAATGTTATTAAAGGTAAAGTAAATGTTTTCTCATTATTTAACTAATGTTAACTTAATCATATTATTTTGTTTTCTTGTTGTAATTCTATTCTAAAGCTTTTTCATTATTCATTTGATCTGACAAAGACAATATATAACATGTGTATGCATTTAATGGAATCTATTTATGCTGTAAATAATTTCAGGTTAAAAGTAATCTAAATAAAATCGTTTACTGATCCTTCGTGCCGATGTTTGTGGTTTGTGAGAATAAGAGGCTTGTAGAGTGTACTAACAATTTTCGACCTTGCATGGGCGAATATCTTAGCTCGCAAAAGGGCAAACAAAAACAATAAATACAATAATTCATAGAATAACTTACAATTTATTAAATTATAAGATATTGGCACCAAACCTTCAACTTTAGCGTCGATTCCGCAACAAGGGACTTCGTACCTACGGGTGGGGACCCGTTAAACTAACAAAAACCTCTTCAGTTTTGAAAGATATAAATGTGGCATGTTTTGAATGTATTAAACTACAAACCTAGGTATGAGGACAGTTTCTATATTATTATTTCTCTTTTATTAAAGTTCAGGACAGCATAGTTAGATTCTCTGGAATAATGATCATGGTTTTCTCTGCCGTGCTGTTTTACATGTGAATTCCAGGCAGAGTACGGCATTCCATTCATTTCATTTAATAAAATAAGTAGGGCTATTTACAAATTTAGCGTTTTATTTACATAACCTATTCTCCTCAAATTTCCCAAAATATTGCTTTGTCGAGGCGCATCCGACGTAATCACAATAAAAAAATATTTAACACAACGTAGGTTCCTTTCTTTCATTTAAATTGTTTGTTATACAGTTGGTCAAAATATTACCTCTTCAACTTTGTTGACGAATTTGGGTTGTTACACTACAATAGAGAAGACAGAATAAGAAATGGCACAATAAGAAATGAACTAAAAATACAACCATTAGAAGAAAAAGTAAGAGTATATAAAAACAAATGGAAGGAACATGTAGAAAGAATGCCAGATGATAAAATTGCACAAAAAATGCTACGATATCAACCTCCAGGAAGGAGAAGTATTGGACGACCAATACAGAGATGGTGAAGCGGAACAGGTTTTTAAACCTAAACCGAAAATTATAGAACTACTATGCCCCCTTTCTTCAGTTATAACTCATCATACAGACTCAGAGCTTAGACAAAAACCAGTAACTGAGACGGTTTTACAGAGGTTAGTTCTCTAACTCTGATGGCATCAGTCGTACCGAAATTCATGGCAGGAATGGTTGTCGTCTCGGCGCACTCAGTGATAAAGTGTTCTGGTGTTTCCCCATTTTCCCCACAGAATCCGTTGTTTCTTAGCCTCAATCGAGCGAAGACGCTACTATACAGGATGTTTCAAACAACATGTGCCATCCCCTTGTGGGGAGATTCCTCACCTAAAAAAAATTATTTTTCATATCAACATAGGTCTGATTCTGCTTTGTTACGTAGCTACAGGGTGTTATAGTCTTAATAATCTTTCGATTTATTATAATTTTCTTCCAAGCACTTTTAGTGATTCGAATGAAATTTTGAGTCTAAAAGTTACTATAAGTGCTACCGAGGGGTAAACCGCAGAGGAATTATGGTGTACACTATGAAGGAATTCTACAGGAATTCCAAGGAATTACGAGGAATTCCAAGGAATTCTACAGGAATTCCAAGGAATTACGAGAAATTCCAAGGAATTCCACAGGAATTACTAGGAATTCCAATTATTTCCGTAAGAATTCCAAGGAATTCCTTAGAAATTTAGAGGAATTCCACAGGAATTAAGAGGAATTACAAGCAACTTTATAAAAAATTAACGAACATTAGTAAACCATGAATACTATAATAGGTAGTACTAAATTTAAAGAAAAACGTTTTGCAGGCGATTTTTTACTATCCGTTTTTCGTTTTCGCTTCCAAAATTTCCCAATATCAAATATCTACAGGTTAGATATTCTTTTAATTTAATATTGTACCCTCGATTATATATCTAAAATATTTTCCAATAGTACGGCCGAACCACCCCCGAGAGATCTACTTATAACGTTCCCTGATTTCGCCATTTTAAAGAAACCCTCATAAGATTTTTTTATTCAGTACTCCAGAAAGTGTAAAGTTGATTTTTTCATTTCCTCGGAATAATACCTAGGTATATACTATAGGGAAATTAATACAACTTTAGGTGCACTTCATCAATGATACCATGCGTAATCTTATGGAATTTACTGGTGATCGTATTATGACGCGCAACTGAAGTTTTATTAATTTCCTTTCCTATAGATACGAGTATAACTAGGTACCTATCATTTTCAAAAAATCCCGAGAAAAATTAATTTTAATAAGTAAGTGCCGACATATTTTCAGTATTTTTACCTCATTATCCCCTATTAGTCCTAAAATTTAACTAAAAAAACGTAAATCTCGTAATAGTACTTTTTATTGTTAGATACTTACTTATAGAGACATTAGACATTTATAAAAATCACCAGAAAATTCATAGCGGAACTGCGAAATCGAGGTGGCAACGCTGGTTCAGACTGAAAGAGTTACCGAGTTCGTACCAAGGAATTCCAAGGAAGACCTTGAATGATTGACCTTGACCTTGAAGACCAGGAATTCCAAGGAATTCCGAAGGAATTACGAGGAATTCTGAGGAATTATTTGAGTAAAAGGAATTATGGTGTACACTTTTCCCTCTGCGGTTTAACCCTCGAGTGCTACATATTTTAACGCTAAAAAATTGTCGATAAATTTATCAGAGACGTGCATATGGGTAATGGCTGGAATATTTTTCATAAAAAAAAAACATTGCGCCAATTTTAAGTTATATATTTTAACTAATTTATTATTAAATATTATTACTATTAGTTATTATTACTTGGTTGGACTAATACAACCTACAGCAATTTTAAATAACAAGATAATGGAATTTAAGATAATTACAAAAAAAACATAATTTTAAAAAGTTTTAACATCCTGTATCTCTAAAACTATGCATTGGCATACCCATATTTACAGGAACTGTTTTTCATATTTTTTGATGAGGAATCAATGAGTACTTATTTAAAACTTTCGCAAGTTAATGATATTATTTTTTTTTAAAGGTTGCTATTAGGCTTGGATCAAGGCAAATTAATGAAATTCCGTTTATCTCATCAAGGAGGCCAAAATCGACAAAATATCGAAAGACGACTTTTCATCGGCTTTAAACTGCTTACACTATTTCGCTAACAAGGGAAAAAAAGTCAGTGAGGTACATGCTTTTTTTAGAAAAATATTCCAGTGATAACTCATATGCACGTCCCGGGTGAATATGTCCACACTTTTTTAGCTTTAAAATGTGTCGCATTTATACTAACTTTTACCCTCAAACTTTCTTTCGAAACGTTAAAAGTACTTGGAAGAAAATTTAAATAAGTCGAAAAAAGATTAAGAATTTAACACCCTGTCGCTACGAAACAAAGCAGAATCGGACGGACCTATACATATATGCCTATGTTGATATGAAAAATAAATCTTGTTTTAACCTGAGGAATGTCTCCACGAGAGATGAGACATGTTTTTTGAAGCATCCTGTATATTTCTGTAGTTTAAAAACGGTATAAGGAGGCGGGGCAAAAGTCTACAAATTGGGCAGAACCGGATTAGGTAAAACTTAACAAATAATAAAAGCAAACAAATGATCAAAATTTGCTTTGAGCTAATGTAATATCATTATCTATTAACCGTGTGCATGGCAATGAACAAAATACTGGGCACACACACACATACAACACCAAACTTAAAATAAGCATAAAATACTAATTAATGTTCAGTCGTTAATTCGGTCATTACGGACCTGTCCAGTATTTATCCTGTCCAGTGAAATATTGACCTTTCCTGCTCCTACAACTGCGTACAACACACCATCGCTTTTTTTTAATAAAAAAACAGTGAAATTATCGATGAAAAACATTTAATTTAGAAGAAAATCAAACGGAAAAATTCCCAAAGCACAAATGACACAAAACTAAGATCAATATGGCCGGCTGATATCGTTTTTGCAACAGCTGTAGCTCCTTTCTCCTCTTATTACTCTGTGGCGGGCGCCCAGAGTAGAAGGACTTTATTTTCTTTACGTAATTTTTTCAGCTTCTCTAGGTATTCTTTGACCAACTTCGAATTGATTGTTACTGAGTTGATCGATCTTAAGGCTGCTTGACTATCGGATAAGACGGCATATTTTTTGTTTCCGATCTATATCAGTCTCTAAAATAAGTTGTACGCATGTTTCGATGGCGTAGATTTCCTCAAGGATGCTGGGGTAGGTGAACATTAGTTTGGAGTATTTAGTTTTTGGCTCAAGTATTCCTATCCTTGTTTTTGCTTTGGTTTTGGAATAATTTTTTCCTTTCTCATTTTCTACCCCTTTGTATGAACACCCCCACCATTGCAAACAGGCAGATTAATATCCCTCGCATAAACAATTTTTTTCCTCAAAGGAAAATTAATTTTGCCTTGAAGTAAAACTGTACGTATGTGGCAACCTTTACTTGAATGTATGGATTTTTTATTTGCACAATCATCAGGATAATTAAAAAATTACACAATTTGTGGTTAACAAGTACCTATTTCTGGGTAAATGTACATATTTATAGCTTTTAAAAGATTGACTTTATGACCAAGCAGATTTAGTAAAAATATTCAGAGTATTATTACTGCAACAAAAACTTCAAATATAATTTTATTATTTTTACATGTTGTACAGAGTGTATCATTTTAGTAGTTCTCCATCTCCGAGTTTAGTCGTACCAAAGTTATCTCTAAAAGCACGAATGGTTGTCATCTCAGTGCTGATGTGTACTTCAAATATAATTTTATTATTTTTACATGTACAGAGTGTATCATTTTGGTAGTTCTCCATCTCCGATATCAGTCGTACGAAAATTTATGTGGCACGAATGGTTGTCATTTCAGTGATGATGTGTTCTGGTGTTTACTCTCGAAAGGGGAATTGGATTCGACGCGTTTTAAATGAAGGAGATTAAATGTCTCACTGTTGGACCTGTCTCACTGTTGGGCATTCTCCACTACTTTTCGCAATCTGATGCACCTGTTGCTCGGCTGTCGTGTTAATATCGTGTCGCTTCGTCTGAATTAGGTCTAAAATAAACAAACAATAAACTGCACTATTTTAACCTGAATAAACGTCAGGGTCTAATTATAATAACGTCCCCGGTCATTTTAATTGGATTATATCATTACCCAATTAAAAAGAGCCATGTATTGCCACTATATACATCATTAATTATATCCCGCACGTCATATAGTTTCCTAAATACCGTACAAAGAGTTGGCCATGTGCGCGGGCGGCATCTTTTCTGTTTGGGTCCGACGCTACGGTCAACGCATACGAAATTTTCAAGGAAAAGCGTCACGTTTTTCCATGCCCCCCTTGTTCCCCCGCCTCTGTATTGACAAGAAAAGAAAAAATCTCAAAAACAATCGGCGCCGACGCCATATTAATATTGAATACCTCTTGATACCTCTCAGTTACATTCCGGGAATTTTTTATAAGAGTTTTAACATTTTTGTGGATATACCGGGTGTGTATCAAAAGGGTGCTCACCCCTATCACTTTTTTTTATTTTTTCAAATAAAAGAACGAGATTTGGTATGTTAGTATACAGGGTGGCGCCTCTCATACGCCGCGGAGGCTCCAAGGAAAACGACAGTTTGTATTGAAATGAAATTTTGTGAGCATATGTAGGTTAATTCAGAGCACTTTTAAAAAATATAGAGAGTTCTACAGGGTGTCCCCAAAAAAACATTCATATCAAAGTTATGTTTTTTGTAATAGAACACCCTATATATTAATTGATTTTCGGATTCTAGGAAAAAAATAAAGGTAAGTTTTATTAAAGAAGCATATACTTAAAATCTAAGGATTTTGATATATTTCATATTTTGTGAAAATGAAGAGTAAATTTTAAATTTCGATAACAGCTACCTAAATTTTAGTTGACCTTGTATAGCCTGATATTTAATTACAGTAACCATTGTATTTTATACAAAATTGAAATTGGAACCGAAAAGTTATACAGGGTGAGATAAAATTAATATGGAACATTAGTAACTTTTAAAAGCAAGTTACTCCTTTATTTTAAATAGAACACCCAGTATATTTTTCCGGTCTTCAATGGGGAATTTAGATATCTTCAAAATATTATTAAGGTTGCCTACCCCTTAGACAAAGATTTTCTTAGATATTTTAATTTTTATGCTTTTGCGTCAGTGGTTCTTTATTATTTGAAAAAATCTAGGTGGCTGTGTAATATACCTTTTGTTAATTTAACAAAAATTAAAGATTGTAGAGTAAAATACTCAATGGTAATAAAAAGATACACGTTTAAAACATATTTTAATTATTACAGAATTAAAACTAGAAATAAACCTATTATATGAGAAAAATTAGCTAGATGAAATCAAATGCTCAAAATACTTCCTTTCCTGTTAACTGCATAAAATGAATGTCTGTGCAAAATGATCTTTTCATTTTAAAAGGCAAATGTGGAGTTCTGCCTCGAAAAGCAGCTACAATAATTTCTCTCATGTCGTCGACAATAGTTAGTCGAGTTTTGTAAACACTGTCTTTAACATATCCCCATAAAAAACCCAGACTAGATAAAATCAGGAGCATTTAACTATTCTGTTAATTGGTGAATGCACACTGCATTCACCAACTAATAGAATCATATCGATTCTTTCTAATGTAGGATAAGTTTGCATGTTAGGCAAATTTCTAAGAATTTCTTTTTGTTTTAACTGACACAAAACGATAACTGGTTGCTAAAGTTGGACTAATTAGACAGCCATGTTGAAGTAACGTCAGACATATCACAGCCACCTAGATTTTATGAAATAATAAAGATCTACTCAGATCAAATCAGGTAAATGAAAATATCTAGGAAAATCTTTGTTTGAGGGGTAGGCAACCTTAATAGTATTTTGAAGAGACATGAATTCTCTATTGAATATCGGAATAATATACTGGATGTTCCATTTAAAATAAAAGAGTAACATGCTTTTAAAGGTGACCAATGTTCAATATTAATTTTGTCTCACCCTGTATAACTTTTTGGACCAAGTTTTAATTTGATTTAAAGTACAACAGTTAATTTAACTACATATTAGGCTATACCGGGTAAATTTCAATTTAGGTAGCTTTTATTGTAATTTAAAAATTGTTCTTTATTTCTAGAAAATGTCAAATATGTCAAAAACCTTACATTTTAGTCATATACTTTTCTTATAAAACACTCCTTAATTTTTCGCCCGGAATCCGAAAATCAATTAATATATAGGGTGTTTCATTACAAAAAACACAACTTTGATATGTAACTTTTTTTGGAGACACCCTGTAGAACTCTATATTTTTAAAAAGTGCTCTGAATTAACCTACATATGCTCACAAAATTTCATTTCAATACAAACTGTCGTTCTCCTTGGAGCCTCCGCGGCGTATGAGAGGCGCCACCCTGTATGACATAAATTAGGATTGATTGACGTATTCAATAATTGTTTTCGGTCACTTCCTGTTTCACCGGAAATTACTACTAAAATTTTTAAATTGCACCCACCGTATTTTTTTTTAATTCATCCGATAGAAAATGACACTCTGAATAGAATGACATATATGTCAACTTTTGACATTCTCGTACATGGTTTATTTGAAATTGACTTGAAATACCAAGTGTGTGGTACCAAATTATTCGAAAAAATGCTTTTTCCAAATATGCTAATGAGCCACCCTTGTTTCATTTGAAAAATTGAAATATGATTAAAAATACGATTTGGGCATCTTTTAACCAGCCAGGTCAAGACACGAATAACATTGGACGACCAAATCGATTTTTTCAAAGTTCCTTGATTAAAAATTAGTGATTTTAACACGGCCATGACACCCTAGATTGAAATTTAAAATACGATTTATTTTTAAGCAAGCGAGAATATCGAAAGTTGACATATGATATGTCATTCTATTCAGAATGCCATTTTCTATCGAATAAAGTAAATAAATACGGAGGGTGTCATTTAAAAATCGAAAGTTGTAGTTATTTCCGGTGAAACAGGGAATGACCGTAAACAATTGAATACGTCAATCAATTCTAATTTATGTCATATACTAACATACCAAATCTCACTTTTTGTCTGAAGAAATAAAAAGTTATAGGGGTGAGCCCATAGACTTAAAATAAAATATAGACTACACTATTTACATCTCAACGCGGACAAACACCCTTTTTTGTACACATGTTTACTTCTGGGTACAGTCGACCGAGCCTTCCTCATCCAGCCTATGTTGTCACGTCTTTAATATTATCAATATTTATTTCTTGTTATACACATATATTGAGATATTAATACTACAGTTTAATAAAGTAGGTTTTAATATTCCATAGATGTATTAAATAGTCCTTATACTACTAAATTATAAGTCGGATACTGTTTAATAAGGATAAGTTCTTTACAATATGACAACACCGATTAGAGGCGAGGGAGCCTATTCGTTCATTTATTACCTTGTAGTACGTGTCGCACGTGTGCGGTAAAGCTTTGTTGCCGCTATCTCCCCGGCTGTATTAACGCATTTTCTTAGCTTGTAGTCCTTAAGTGTTTATTTTATTGACTTTTTCTGTTCAAAAACTATAAAATATGGTTCGCCAGTGCCAAATTTGCAAGAAATTTGACTTAAATAATCCATTTAAGTCTTGAAACGACTTTTTACCGGTAGGCAACTCTCAATTTACCCATTGGCAGTCAGTGGCGTTGTTGTAGAAAGGCGCTTATTTAGATAATATTTTAGTAAAATGTAAAATCTGAATTTTTTCTTTTACATTACATTATTTACTTACTTACATAGTAACAAAATCATAATTATAACCCTGTTAATAATTAATAATGTTTTTATTAAAAATATATTCCGGTTTATTCTAAAATTATCTTCAGAATCTAAAATAACATACAAGAATTTTAAAATGATATTACATTATGAAACAATATTTTTTAATATACCGGGTCGTCTCAAAAGTGGCTCAACCCTATAACTTTTTTTATTTTTTCAGATAAAAAAACAAATTTGTATGTTAGTAAGTATATGACATAAATTAGGATTTATTGACGTATTCAATTGTTTTTGGTCTCTTCCTGTTTCACCGAAATGATTACATCTTTTGATTTTTAAAGGCACCCTCGGTATATTGCTACTTTATTCGATAAAAAATGACACTCTGAATAGAATGACATATCATATGTCAACTTTTGACATTGTCGCTTAAAAACATATCCTATTTTAAATTTCAATCCAGTTTTTTTCAATCCACTAAGTTTTAATCAAGGAGCCTTGGAAAAATAGTTTTGATCGTCTAATAGGTTTCGTGTCTTGTCTAGGCCGGTTAAAAGATGTACAAATCGTATTTTTAATCATACATATGTCAATTTTTCAAATGGAACAAGGGTGACTCATTAGCATATTTGGAAAAAGCATTTTTTTATGAATATATTGATACCACACACTTGGTATTTCGAGTCAAATTGTCGTTATGAACCGCGTGTTACAATTACAATTAAACCATATGCGAAAATGTCAAAAGTTGACATATGATATTTCATTCTATTCAGAGTGTCATTTTCTATCGAATAAAGTAGAAATATACCGAGGGTGCCGTTTAAAAATTAAAAGTTATAGTCATTTCCGGTGACACAGGAAGTGACCAAAAACAATTGAATGCGTCAATCAATCCTAATTTATTTCATATACTAACATACTAAATCTTGTTTTTTTATTTGAAAATATAAAAAAATTATGGGGATGAGCCACTTTTGAGACGCACCCGGTATAATAAAGACAGTACCGAGTTAAATAAATGTAGTTTTTATTTTATCCACTTCCTATCACCTTCCTTGCTTTAATGGAACAGATTTATGTTTTCTCTAATTTACATAATAAGACATCACTTAACCAGAAAAAAAATTACAACAATCATTTTTTTTTCTCTCCCTGTCGCCGATTCTATTATATCTGTGGAATAGATCCGGTTTTGATTAATATTAGGGGTTGTAAATGTTTGACTAAAATTAATAATTTATTATTAATTTCAAAAATTACGTAATTTCGATTATAAAATTTCTTCTATAACGTGTATTTTATTATGTTTATCCTTTTCGGACTCTAAGACGTTTTTTCTAAACTTTTATGTAAAAAACCTGTCCTAAATCTTAATAAAATATAAAAAAGTTACTTAATACGATATATTTTTAATTTAATTATAGCTTCATTAAAATAAAAAAATTACCCGGCTATGATACGGAGAGTTCAGGTGTACTTGAGAAACGAAAGACAGTGTTGTGTTTCTCGGCAGAGTCGTCAGGGCACGACCGTTACGACCATAGACAAATTAACAAAAGCAAGACTTTTCAAAGGATTGAGGAAGTCGAATTATTGTTTTTGCGCTGGCCAGTTGAGTCAGAAATCATCGCGCAGTCGCACTCGTCAAACCTAACCTAAATAAAACGAAAAACGTTTTTGCCTTGAACGAACTGTTGAATTCCTGATTTTGCATTTTGTTTGGTTATTACTATTATTTTATTAGCGTACAAAACGAAAACAAATAATTTAATACATTTTACATTTATGAAGAACATAATAATTACTGTGATTATACATATTATTGTGATTACATCGCTAACGTAGACAAAACGAAGGTCCTACAAATTGACTGTAAGTTATAAGAATCTCTATCTTTTTAATCTTTTTATGATTTGAATTTTCGTGCTTTATATTTTATAATAGACTCGAAATGTTAATATTTTTGCAAATTCTTGTGAAAATGTGAAGTTTATGTTTTTGTTTTATATTTGAAAAAGTTGTATATTTTTAAGATGTTTCTTGTTGTTCCTATTATTAATATTATAACATACATAATTATTTTTTTGTACCTTTTGAAGAATGCTTTTATTTCGTTTACCATAACTGTTGTTTTTTATCATCTTTTTGTTATTTTAATAAGAGGAATACGTTTTCGTTTATTTAACTTTTGTTTTTATATCTGTTATGTCCAGAAATTATTGTTTATTTTACCGATGGAAATAAATTTATTTGATTTTAAAAACGCTTTTTAATTAAACATCCTTGTCTAAAAGGCTACTACAAAATACACAATCCATAAGTAAACCGTCCTCGTCTAAAAGGCCAGTTGACGCAAGCGCGGTAATAAACTCTTATCAAACTTGTTACCGTTTTACAGTACAGCGTTGACGCGTCTTGCTTTTGTTAGTTTGTCTATGGTTACGACAAAGACAACCTATCTATCGCTCGTGTCGCACTCGTTATAACCTAAAACAATAACACAACAATAACAAGACAGTGTCTGACCGCATGTTCCAGCTATTTATGAATGAGATGCTCAGTCTATATTTTATTTTAAGTCTATGGGTGAGCCACTTTTGAGACGCACACGGTTAGGGGTGGATGGAGAAGTGGAAACCGGCCCGGGAATAACAGGCAACCGGCCCGAATCCACAAAAACAAAATGACCATAACGAAGAAACATATTTTATTTATTAATATACAGGGTGTCCCAGAAATAAGTGCAAGTATTTTAACTGGTAGTATATTTCGGCCTCAGAAACACGCCTATCAGTTTTTTTGCGAAAATTTGGAATTTTTTGAAGAAATTTTTGGAATTTTTTTAGTTTTAAGTTAAGAAAACATAATTTCTTGATAATCTGACAACTGACAATAAGTAGTAGATTAAATTTACATGAAAGAAAATACAGAAAAGATCCAGTGGTTCTCAAAATTTAAGCAAAAAAGCATTTTTTGTTTAAATTTTCATAGTAAAATTTTGGTTAAAAAGGTTATTTTGGGCTTACTTGAAAAACGGTAAAGAGAAAAAATGTTTATTTTGACCAAATCTACCCCCCTTAAAATACTTGCACTTATTTCTGGGACACCCTAGATAAGGGTCAAATCAGCCCAAGTAAGGGTGATTTTCGCTCGGGCGAAAAAAACTCTTTTGCCTCCGATTTTTTAAAAATATTGAAATTGTCTTGATCCAAGTTTTTATAAAGATCAATATCGGGTCGGACATCTGAATTCTTACTAGAAAATAGCTCAGTTTCAGAGGGTTCTACTGTTTTATTTCCATTATCGATAACATTTGATCTTGAATATGCTACGATTTTGAATCACGGTTTTGACTTCCTGATTCATTCAGTTCATCAGCTGGCCCAATCCTCTATGAAATACATTATTTTTAGATTTTCAGGTATATACTTTCTTACAGATTGTAGAAAGAAAGTCTCTCTTTTCTGGTACAGCAGCAGCTTCGTCATGTATACGTGTCTTAATTTTGGTATAATTCTCATCACGTAACTTTTCCTAGTTTCTACATTTGGCATCTTGTATGATAATGCCTTGACTCAAACGAAAAAAACCTAGGCAATACCTAAGCAGTGGATATAAATGTGTTTTAATAAAAGAATATTGGTAAAACTATACAGAATGAGTCTTAAATAAGCGCAAATATTTTCAGGGGTGGTATATTATGTCACCACCAGGTGCCAGGACACGTCTATGAGTTTTTATTTTGTAAAAAAAAGATGTTGAAAATCGTGCTTTTTCTTTTAAATTTTCCTGTATATTTTAGAAAATTTTTTAGAACTTCCTGTTCACTGCAAATTTTGCCACGGTATAGTTTCTTAATCTTTGATATTACGGCACAAAAAGTGATGCAAATACAGAAAGATTTAGGCGGCAAATTTTTTTAAAAAAATCAGTTTTTTTTAAATTCAAACTTTAATAACTCGGTTATTTTGGACTTATTTGAAACACGGCAAAGAGAATATAGTATGCTTTTTTAATTCATATCTACCAGCCCTGAAAATATTTGCACAAAGCAAACAAAAAAAACATTTCAAATGGAACAACAAACAAAATTATTAGATGTTTATTAAAATTATAAGTGTCTCAGAAAAAACATCTAACAATACCTAGTTATTTTAAAAATTGATGTTTATGTTTAAAAGCAACTAACCATTATATTGATGCAAACTGATTAGTTAGTTAGGCAGTCACTAGAATCTTACGTAATTTTGGTTAGAAGATTAACCATTTCATTTTTGCTAAATCAATCTTTTTTTGAGTTCTGATCGGGACCGGCCCACCGCACCGGCCTATATTTCCACCGGCCCACCGGGAATTTTCCCGTTTTCCCATGTGGCCCATCCACCCCTGCACACGGTATAGGAAAGTAAATTTCAGAAATTAAAAAAATCTCATATTCTTTTGAGAATATTTTATTCATTAATAGATTATAACTATAAATCACAAAATAAACTTATAATTTTACAACAAAATAAATTCAAAATTTAAATATTCCTGTATATAGTACTATATCATCTACCAGACAACATATTATATTAAAAAAACACAATTTTTTTGTCCAGATTCTCTGAAATAGGTATTTCTTTTTGCGCTGGCCGTTCACTGAGACTAGTCGGTTTAAACAACACGTCCACATGTACAATTCTACTACATTTTCCATGAATAATGTTAGTAATTTAACATCTTCTTACTATACAAATAAAAAGACCGATATAATGTCTGGAGATATACATAGTGGCGTGCAGGATGTGATATTATCCGAGCAAAATGAACTGGAAAATCAGCATGATTTGACCAAAAGTGATAATATCGAAGAGTTACTGAAAACTGGGAAATACAGTACTATAAGTACTATTGGAAATGGAAATTCTGCCAGTGAACTGTCGGTAAGTAAATGTGTAATCCATAATAAAATACCTCTACGTTAATTTCAAATAAAAAAACTGATTTAAAATATTCACTGCATATATTTTTTTCAAACGTCACAAAAGTATTAATTTTTGCGACTTGATTAACAATATAAAAAAGGAATTTTAACGCCTAGGCATGAAAGTAGAGCACTTTTACGCCTAAGCCTTTGGCCTAAGCACAAAAGTACGAAAATATATTATTAAACTGACATAAAGTGTCAAATTCAACGAGCGTAACCAAAGTTTCACGATATACAGGGTGGTCCGAACTGTATTCCGGAAACTTCGGCAGCATATTCTGCAGATAAAAATAAGTAAAAAAGTTCGTATAAATGTATGTCCTAAAATGCTTAGTTTCGGAGATACAGGGTGTAGAAGTTTCATTTTTAATTCGATTTTTTCCAAATAATTTCTGAAGTAACGTCAATATTTGGATGAACATTGGTGTCTGGGAGTTTTTTGACATAAGAAATTTGATTTTGATGTCAATATGACTCCTACCTTTGAATAAGAAGACTAAGGAAGGAGCATATCAAAAATTTTAGGTACACCGCGATGGGCCTCAAATATGGCCGACTTAAATTCCGGTTTATCAGTGTCGTTCTAATTTTATTTAAAAAATGTAAAACTATGATGCAGGGTAGACGTGGGGTAGACTCAATAATTTGTTGTTTTATTTTACGTTGTGAATAAATGTTGGTAGTTATTAAAATTGTTATAAAAATATATAATTCTAATAAAAATAGATAAGTTATAATAAGTATTTATTAACACAAACATCCGATACGCTACTGAAGCAGGTAAGTCAAATTAACCTATCTAAATTCTTTGACATCTAATCTTTGACAAGTAATAAATAAAAACTAAAATGCAAGAAAAATATATAATTTAGTTAATTCAAGTGAATTTCATAAATTATCGGTTTACTACACGTATGTATATTATATAGTCACTTATATACAGCCGAGAGCTATTCTTAGTGGGACACCCTGTACGTTTGACGGACGAGCGTTAGCAAGTCCGACATACAGGCGACGCACAAAAAGTCATTTTTACTCCGAATAGAACATGCTATTTTTTTTCAAATGCCACAATTTCAAGCGTTCCAAATAATATAAAAATTTTTGAAAATAATATCTTGGATGTAATATGTAGTTATATATCGAGAAACTATGGTTACGCTCGTTGAATTTGACACTTTATGTCAGTTTAATCATATATTTTCGTACTTGCCTAGGCGTTAAAATGACCTTTTTATATTGTCAATCATGTCGCAAAAATTAATAGTTTTGTGACGTTTGGAAAAAAACTATATTAAAAGAAACTCTAATATACAGTGTGTCCCAGTCTTTGGTCCCAATATTCCGAGGACATAGAACTACTAGGTATTTAAAAAAATAAACAGTTAAAGAAGCACAACATTTATAATCATCTTTTTCTTATCATAAACTAAATCAGTTTTGTGTTTTTTGTTTCATTTTGCCAAAATAGAATATTTATAGATTTTAATGTTTGTAGTTATGCTGTGATATTTGCAATATCCGGGTAACCAGTGCCAAAATTCTCCAAAGACACTTGGAAGGAAGAAGACACAAATCCAGAGCCGAAAGGGATGGTAAAACGTTCCATTGTGAGCTTTGCGACGTGACAGCCAACAGTGAAATTCAACTTAACATACATATGTCAAGTGAGTATAGAAAAATACAAGTAGATATACAATTTTATAATATACCGGGTGCTTCTCAAAAGTGAAAAAATAGATTTGATCATCTAATGTTTTTCGTGTCTTGACCTAGCCGGTTAAAAAATGCCCAAATCGTTTTTTAATCATATTATCTCAATTTTTTCAAATGAAACAAGGGTGGCTCATTACTCATTAGCATATTTGGAAGAAGCATTTTTTACGAATAATTTGGTATAACACACTTGTTATTTCAAGTCAAATTGTCGTTATGAACGGCATGTTACAATGTCAAATAAATCATATACAAAAACGTCAAAAGTTGACATATGATATGTCATAACCAACATGAGATACAGGCCAGACACATCGATTTGTGACGTCACCGCAATAGTCGGGCTTTTGAATTGTGCCATATGGTACTGCATACAGTTTTTGCATAAATAATAGTATTTATTGATAGTTTTGCCAGATATAAATATGAAAAATATTATACACAAAGGTATTAAAAAATAACATTAACTTTTATCGCGTTAAAGTAATTGAATAGCATTAAAATTTAGATCTAAAACACGAATATTAATATGAAATAAACAACAGCATAAGATGAACAGAATAAAATCCAGATAATAAAAAGCATGTCCTAAAATTGCGTTAGCGAGTATTTAGCAGCTAGTAATAATATACCTAGTGATAAAGTTTCCAAATATTAAAAAATTTGAAAACTATACTTTATCGACAAGTTAAGAAAATGTATTGTATATGATAAGGGCAGAATACATTTTAAAGTTTAATTAAAAATAATTGTAAAAATTTGCCTAACATATTTAAAAAATGTGGATATCAGGTAGAATTAACTATTATCATTAAGTAATTTGTAGTTCGATGTTCAAGTAACCATTTCGGTAAATTTTAAATAAAAAGATAAAGATATTTTTTTTATATAAAATACTGAAATAAAGTACAATTCATTTAATTTCTTTAAAATATATTGCCATTTCATAATAATAATAATTATTTTTAACATTTATTTCATCCTGAATTTCCAAATCTTGTTTTCTTTCATCGGGATGTTTTCTCTTTATGGGAACATGCACAGTCATATAAGAGGGTTAATTTGGAAAAATTGTAGGCACAAGATCTTCTGTAGGTTTTGGACGTGACTTAGTTACAGTTAATATTGCTGGGAAAGAGAATGTAGACAGATCCTGAGTACTTATTATAATTGCTGCTACAAGGCACAGACACAGAACAATGTCGCGGCATTTTTTATTTCACAAAGTAAAAATAAAGAAACGACAATTGTTTTACCTAAAAATGCACGTCACTTACGTTGGTTTAACACTATGCACTAACACTAACACTATTAATTATGTTTTTATATAAATTTCCCAACTTTTTCCTAGTCCGGACACACAGCCGGCATCGCCGGTGTTACTATAATTTTTACCGAAAGTATGGTTTTTTTCGCGGGTACGATGTTATGAATCGGATCTAGATAGTTCACTATTCACTCAAAATTATTTAGTATAATTATATTAGCATAGAAACGCGTAAGAAACACAGATTTGTTGCGAAACTAATGAAAACAATTGGTTTGTTCAGGACTACTAATTCTCGACCACTTCGGTAGAACTGTCAAAACAGTCAGGCCTTGAATATGACGTTAGCTACGGATATGTCATTCTAATGGTACAAAGAAAACAAGGTATGATCGATAGCGGCTCCAATTTCGTTAAGTTTGCGCATACCACCTGTGACGTCATACGCCATACAGAAAAATATCCATATTGTTCAATTGCCACTAATAAAAAAAAGACATAAAATAGGGAAGAATCAGGACATAACCCCAAAAATTATGTCAAATCATCGAGCATGACATTTGAAAAATTATTTTCGCGTTTATTGTGTCATCTGTTTGACAATTTGAAATTGGCGCGCGGAGCTTGCCGACCAATGGTGCCGTTTATCCTGCGTTTATCACCTGTGACGTAGTAACCAACCTGCGCAATATCATACCTTGTATTCTTTGTATCATGTGTCATTCTATTCAGAAAGTCATATTCTATCGAAATAAAGTAAAAAAATACCGAGGGTGTCATTGAAAAATCAAAAGTTATAGCCATTTCCGATGAAACAGGATGCTGCTAATGTTATATTTTAATAAAATTAGCATTTTTTTAACAGGTTCAAGACACAAATCCCGTATAGCCAGAGAAGAATACAAGGAATTTACCAGTCTATCTTCATACTCTACCAGTTTCTATATATTGTTGTTTTGTATCTTCTGTATCGGCTTGAATGTAGTCATTTTAGTGAAAGGTGCATTTTAGACACCCTGTAGTTTAAAAAAACTCTTAATTTATAAATTATTGTTCTTCTTAGTTCAAATACCATGGTAGTTGAACAATTTTGTTTTTAGTTAGTAAATAGTTTTATATGTTATGTCTTATTTAAGGTAAATCTGTTTTTTTTGTATAAGACAATAATTGTTTTTTTGTAATTTTGTTAGTTAAGTTTAGAAAAATTTTGGTGACAAATGGTGACAAAGACTCGAACCTACGAGCTTCATCCGGTAATGCCTACTATAATATTTATTGAAATATTTGTTTTTCAGATTATGCCAAAATATTTTAAAATCGCAAAATATTTTAGCTATATAATTTTGTTAGTGTAAAAAAAAACACTGAAATGTAGATGTTTAGGATAAGGTTAAACCTTCATACTATTTTGGTCTGTTTTTAATGTAAGTCTTTCTGTAATTTTATTATTTTCTTTGTTATTTGTCAAAATTATAAGAAGTTTATTATTTATAATTATCGCTAAATAAACTACTATTTATTCACTTACAATTGTTTTATCTGTACGTAAATATACAGAGTAATAAATGTCTAATACTTGTCTAACGTATACAGGCAATATAAAAACAAGAACCCCAAAGATAAGAACCCCAATAGGCGCTAAATCCGGCGGCCTGGACAGCCAGCGGCTGGCGCCTTGGTTAGTTATCCAATTATTCTCGAAATTGGCTGAAAAAATTGCTGATAATTTCAGCGTTCTGAGGCGGTGCTACGTCTTGCTGGAAAAATATCTTTTGGAGTTCCATTAGGAGCAGATCATCAATAAGAGATCCAGAACCTACTATGTAAACTGGCAAACTTTTGAAAATTCTGTATTTCGACGGGGATTCAAAGAAAATATCAAGTGTGCTATATTTTTGGAGAGGTAATTTTAAATTATTTTCAGTGAATTAAAAATATACAGGGCGTTCAATATAAAAAATCAAATTTTTTGTTGCTAATTCTTAAATTATTAATTTTAAAAAAATTATACTTAAACCTTTAAATTCTACGCAAAAAGGTGCTTTGGAAATGTTTTCATAAAAATACAAAATCGTCCATAGCAAAAAAGTTACAACGATTTGTTAAAAATGCATATTTTTGAAAAACCGAAACGGTAACAGATATTGATGTGCGGTTTTCACCAGGCTATATGGCCCACCCAGGGTGGGCCATATTACACTTTTCTATAGGAGATAGACGAAAACTAATATCGGTGTCTGGAGCTAAATTTTCATCAAAAACATGATGGTGAAAACCGCACATCAATATCTGTTACCGTTTCGGAGTTACGGAGTGTTTTTCAAAAATGTGCATTTTTAACAAATCGCTGTAACTTTTTTGCTATGGAAAATTTTGTATTTCTATGAAAACATTTCCAAAGCACCTTTTTACGTAGAATTTAATGGTTTAAGTATAATTTTTCTTAAATTAATAATTTAAGAGTTGTCAACAGAAAAAATTATTTTTTATTTGGGACACCCTATATATTTTTAATTAACTGAAGGGAATTTAAAATTACCTTTCCAAAAATATAGCACACTTGATATTTTGTTATAATCCCCTTCGAAATACAGAATTTTTAAAAGCTCGTCACTTTTAACTAGTAGGCTTTGGACCCCTTACTGATGATGTCCCTTTAATGGAACTCGAAAACATATTTTTCCAGCAAGACGACGCACCGCCTCTGAAGGCTGAAGTTATCAGCAAATTTTTGCAGCCAATTTTAAGAATAATTGAATAGCTAACCAAGATCTCAGTTGGCCTGACTTAGTACCCATGGATCTAATCCTATGGATATATTTGCGGAAGAATAAAGGTTCCTTATTCTTCTGTATAATCTAGACAAGAATTAAAAATACTTAGCAGTTATGAGGGGGTATCTTTCACCCCCACTGAGTTAATGAATACTGCGAGAAATGTTCAAAAACTGCCCCGTCTGTCCATAACAGAAGACGGTTGATATGTCGAACACCTGTAGCAAAATCTCATGTCTTGGTTTCCTACTTATTTTTATTGTTATTAGATATAGTTTAAATGTGTTGATGTTGGTTAAATATAATTTAAATTGTTATAAAATTCTGCATCGCTCATAGCAAATATTATTTTCGTTTTAATTGATGCTCACAGCTAGAATTTTTTTGCATTACAGCCGGTGCCGTTCAAAGCCTACTTATTTAAAGCCGGGGAATTTTTATATACTCTCTATATCTCGAAGAGCGATCGAGCAAAATATCAAGTGTGTTATATTTTTGGAAAGGTAATTTTAAATTCTTTTCAATAAAGTAAAAATATACAGGGTGTCCCATATAAAAAATCAAATTTTCTGTTGATAATTCTTGAATTAATTATTAATTTTAAAAAAATTATACTTAAACCATTAAATTCTACGTAAAAAGGTGCTTTGAAAATGTTTTCATAAAAATACAAAATTTTCCATAGCAAAAAAGTTACAGCGATTTGTTAAAAATGTACATTTTTGAAAAACACCCCGTAACTCCGAAACGGTAACAAATATTGATATGCGGTTTTCACCATCATGTTTTTGATGAAAATTGAGCTCCAGACACCGATATTAGTTTTCGTCTATCTCCTATAGAAAAGTGTGTTTCCATTTAAAAGCGTCGAATTTGACCCACCCTGTACATCTGAAAATATAAAAAATCAAGGAAAAAGAAACAAACATCTTAATTTAACATCAACATAGTCTTTAATAACTGTCATAAAATAAATTAATATCTTTCAACATTATATTACAGAGGAAGAAAAAGACAAATATACCTAAAACTAGTTTTATACAAATTAAAAAATATATTTATAGATATTTTTGTTCTTTCAATTTGGCAGTTGATACTGTTCATTTATCTCGTTTGGTAAATTTAGACAACTTGTATTTATATACAAAATGGTATGATTGTGGCAAAAAAATATAAATAAAATATTTTTTGGGTGGGTTAAAGCATAAATATAAAATGAGATACCAGTGATCTATTTATTACTGGAAGAGTATATTTAAAAGTTTGATATTTATATTGAAGATAAACCAAAAAAAATGATGTTATATAGTGCAAAACTGTAATAATAAAAAAAAAGTTTTGCCATTAATAAATAATACAACTGCTGGTACATGTACAGGGTGGTCGAAATTGGTCTGTTTTAGCAGAGAAACCCTATTTTCTGACTAGCTAGAGCAAAACCGACATAGATGTCATGTGCTCGATTTCTGAGACACGTTTAATGGCGTAAACCGCCTGTTGATATTTTCACTGTCAACTGAGATAACGAGGTCTTTTTGAATTGTTTACCATTTGGAAAATTGCCCGTAACTTTTTTATTTCGCGGAATAATAAAATTCTGTAAAAATCTTCGTAAGACACTATTTTATAGTATAGTTTTTTTTTCTACGCTTGCTCTTGTTGTCAGAAATAATAAAAAATATATTTTTTTAAATGGAAATCATAGTTGGCTATAGATTTAAAAAAATGCTGGCGTTTAACCCTTTCCAACGATATAAAGTTATGGGCATTTATTTCTAAGAATGAGAGAAATATTAGGTTTTTTAACTTTGTATCGAAGCGGGCCTTGATATTGTGCTGACCTAGATCCCTAATTATTTTTTATCACAATTTAATATTCTATATTATTATTTATCTGCATAATTAAAGACTTTTGAAAAGGTAAATTAACATTCTATATTAATATTAGTAATTACAATAAACAAAGAATAAGACTAAAAAACGTATTTTTTGTGTGGCGAATATAGTTTTATAAAAAAATCATCAAAAATGTTCAAACTGAGCACCTCCTTGTTGAATACACAATAAACATCTTTTGCGCACAGAGTTATAACGATTTATTAGGCAAACTAGTGTAATAAGTCCAAAAGCTTGCCTAGTAATCTTCTGCAATTCTTTTCTCGTCCCAATGGTTCTTCCATTATAGATAAGGTCTTTTAATTTTCCCCATAAAAAAGTTGAAAGGAGTTGAATTACAGGACCTAGCAGGCCTAGATATGGGGGCCAAGATATGGGGCCCTTTGTTCCAATCCAATTCTCTCTAAATTCCAATTCTCCATTTAATAGTGCAGTTGTAACCCTGGCGTTTTAATTCTAAATGGTAATACTAATATAGAATGTTGATTTATCCCTTCAAAAGTCTTTAATTATACAGATAAATAATAATATAGAATATTAAATTGTGATACAAAATAATTAAGCAACTATAGGTCAACACAAAGTCTGTAAATACACATAACTTTAAATCGTTGGAAAGGATTAAACGCCAGCATTTTTTTAAGTTCATAGCCAACTATGATTTGCATTTAAAAAAATATATTTTTTAGTATTTCTGACAAAAAAGCAAGTATAGGAAAAAACTGACTACGCCACTGGATTGTGCTTGACTTACTGGAAGTGCCGTTGAACGTTTTTCCAGAATTTTATTATTCCGCGAAATACAAAATTTATGGGCAATTTTCCAAATGGTAAAAAATTAAAAAAGACCCCCTATCTCAGTCAGCAGTGAAAATATCAACAGGCGGTTTACGCCATTAGACGTGTCTCAGAAATCGAGCCTATGACATCTATGTCGGGTTTGCTCTATCTAGTCAGGAAATAGGTTTTCTCTGTTAAAACAGAACAATTTCGACCACTCTGTACAATATTCTGAAGTCAAGTTACAATCAATTAAAAAAATATAGGTAACTCTTAGTAACTCTGAGATTGGTTTGATCAGTATTATACAATATTTAGATATGTATTACAATCCACCCCCACTCCTTTCAACACTGATTTTCTTCTTCAACATCTCTTTCTCGTGTTGCTGTTCCTCTAGTTCAGCCATTCTGGCGAATCTGGAATAAGTGACATGTCCGGACTTGATAGCTGACATCATCTAGAAACCGAAAAAAAATATAATTTTTGTTTTGATTATAATTTTCTGTTTAATTTTTGTTAATACAATAATTTGCATTTCAAAAGCTGGTAAATGCTGAAATGTATGTCTACTTTAAAACCAAAAACAGTAAAATACTGGATAAAAATCATTAGGTTTGATAAAAAAAAATCGTTAAAAATTTTGAAATACAAAAATAAAAAAATGTACAATTTTTAACTTTCCATTCTAACAAAGAAATAATAATTTAGATTCTTATTTCAGATTATAAAGAAATAATGAACTATGGGGGTTCTATTTAAAAAAAAATAGAGAAAAAAAATAGCCTTGTATTTTTAATATCTTTTTTTAAAAGGCTGATTTTTTTTATTTATTTATTAATATTTCTGAACTCTCAAAACATATTTAAAATATCTTAAGGTTATGTAAAGTGAACAGAAAGGAAGGCAAAATTGCAATAATATACAGGGTGTTCCAATTAAAAAAAAGCATCACGATCCACTCACTTTTTTGAGCCAGTCTGTGGAAGTTAAAATATCGTCGGTTTACAAGCAAAACACACCAAGTCAAAAAACGAATAAATTTTAAAAATTTTAAAGATTAAAAATGCGATGAGCGTAATAAATCACAGCCGGATCCTGTACTATTAGTTCGTTTGTATCATAGATCATATACGTACATTTGTAGATAACTCAACAATATAACTATAGTCTGTGAAACGAATAACTTTGAATTTGACAATTCCCGCGGGCTTTTCTAGTGTAAATTCTATTAGGTTAGCAACTTGCGGACATGCTGACACAATGTCGTCTCTAATAGAACAGCCTCGGAGCGAGATTTATGACGCTAGTTAGATACTATGGATTAATAAATATGTTATAGAAAACATGGAAATCACAATTCTTCCTCGTATTTTTAGTTTGTATTTTAAAAATGATATAGTCTACATGAAATATACATAATATGCAGTTAATAAATACAATATATATACCTATTTATAGTAAGAGTAATAGTAGTAATAAATACTTTGGCAAATTAACTATGAACCATACAAATGCAGCAAATGTTTTACAATATACAAATCATGAATAGGTACATAAGATAATGGGTAAAATGTAAAATATATTTTAAATTTTGGGGTTTGAAAATCGATCAAATTTAACAAAAAATATTCAATATCTACTAATAGTGATGTATTATTATTTGCATTCACAAAATTTATATGTATATTTTGCAAGTATCAATGTTCGAAAAATTATATTTGCAGATAATACAATATCACAGAAAAAAGGCGTCAGCGATGGCTATGAAATAAAGATCGCTGTAATTTTATATGTAAATTATTACATATAAGTATTATTATTATTATCTTTAAAGTACAAACCAAAAATACGAGGAATAATTATGTTTTCCATGTATTCTACAGCATATTTATTAATCCGTAGTATCCAACTAGCGTGACGTCATAAATCTGGCTCCGAGGCTGTTCTATTAGAGACGACATTGGTCTGATATTTAGAAATGTCAAAAGCTGATGACATTTTACTTTTGACAATTATTTCGTGTTGATTTTTGCAAGAAGAGGAAGAACTGTCACTTGTTTTATAATTTTCCTTTTCTATTTCACGAAAGTAAAAAGAGTTACCTATCTGATTCGTTCAGGCACTCAATTAAAAGAATATCAGTAACTTTTTTGATAGAGGGATTTTATATTTGCCATGTTGGTAAAAAATAACGGTCAAAATTCAAAGTTATTCATTTTATAGACTATAGTAAAAATCAATACAAAAGAAAACTCTATACCAATAAACAGCATTTTCAAACAAAAATTAGTGTGTATTATAATGTTTAGTGTATTAATAAACAGTGTCAACTCTAAACAGCCCAAAAAACAAGATTAAGTATATAAATATTATGCAAACAGAAAGGAAACCCAGGCACGGTGGATGAAAAAAAACAAGCTTTAAAAAACAAAGAACTTAGCAAAAGTTTGCGGGTTGCATACAGGGTGTCTCATATAGGAACTCACACTACAGGGGTTATCTCGTAAACCAGAAGAGATAGAAAGATGATAAAATTTGAAAAAAAATGCGTTTTTTTCTGAACACTACGACGTCGTGTTTCTATATCTAAAAAAATCCGATTACTTTCGAAGATATTTTTTCAGAAAAAAAACGAATTTTTCCGATTTAGTTTTCTTTATTTGAAAAGACTTTATTTGAAAAGATATGACAATAAAAATTTCACATTCATTGTTACTTTTTCTGCTCTACAACATGGCGTTATTAGATTTTTAATTGGACGTTCCGTTTCCGAGATAATCATCAACTTTATTTTTTTAAATACTGACCTGGATTTTTTACTTCATTTTTTTTAAACTTATGACTTCTCAATGTATCACAAAAAAATATTACTTGTTTGTTCTACACACATAGTCGAAATGATCCGTATACACATCTCTGTCCAATACATTGCTTCTTGCGGGAATATTTTTATTATATATTACACAAGTTTACAAATTCGGGTCAACTTTTGGACCCGAGCAGATGAGAACGATTCTTAACGTTATTTGATGCCCTGAACTCAGATCTTCAATCCGTTTGTCAAGATTGGCTCTAGTTTTCGAGTTCGCGCATGGCTGTAGCACTGACAACAAAATGTGTCCTCTGTATCACTTGTAAACCCACAGGACGTTTTACTGCCACCTCTTCACATTAAACTTGGCCTTTTTAAGAACTTTGTCAAAGCGCTCAATCGCGAAGGACCGGCTTTCCAGTACTTAACCAAGTTGTTTTCAAAACTGTCATACGCAAAAATCAAAGAAGAAATATTTGTCGGACCTGATATTCGAAAACTAATGGCTGACGCAACGTTTACAAAATGTTTAACGCTTGATGAGGCAGCAGCATGGGCATGGTTTCAAAATATTCTTCACAACTTTCTCGGTAATCATAAATCACCGGATTACAAGCAAGTAATCGACAATTTGTTGCAAAATTACCACAAGATTGGAGCTCGAATGTCTCTCAAGATACATTTTCTGCATTCACATCTTGAATTTTTCCACAAAATTGGAAAAGTATAAAAAAAGACTCAGTTCAATCTCTGTTCATTTCTGATTTATATTGTTTAATTCAATAAACGGTCAAAAATAGTAAAATATTGAATTTATTGAATATTTCGAAAACTAGAACCAATCTTTAAAATACACATACACATGTTGGGTTCAGCAAGGCACAACTTTTCTGTAATTTAACCATCCCTGTACCTCTTCTGGTTTCCAATATGTTTGTCGTGTGAGTTCTTAGGTTTGTTCCAACACAGAAATGTGTTCCGTTCTAGTACAGTAATTGGAATCGCTGGCATCGGACTTGGTACGCATGTGTCGACTTGGACAGTTCTGTTCCTATACCAAAATTAAATGCGGGTTGGAACGCTTTTTGAACTGATTTTAGAACCAAATTCAAAACCTAATTTTTTATTATTAATATAAGTTAGATACATTTTCGATATAAGTTTTAAAAGTTTATATATAGTTCAATATAGTTTTTTTTTTAATTTTGTATTTTAATGAATTTATTTATTTTTTAATTACGAAATCATCTTTGCTTTATTTAACAAACGTTTCAAATCATCTGCAGTGATATCCACATATTTATTATCACTGTCTTCTGCGTCACTCACGATGTTTGGTACAAAAATATAAAAATATTTATTTAAATATGTATAAAAACGATAAATACCAAATAAAACTTGAAGAATCAGCAAATTACAAAAAGAAAATAACCAAAAGAAGTAAAAGAAAAACAATAATCAGCTGACACAAAATCTTAATATGCAGGTCAGTCCTAACACCAACAAGGTTACAACCTAACCTAACCTTCCTTTTCCATTCCATATCCATGTACAATTTATATCATTTCAAGTTTTATTTTAAAAATTTGTATCTTTTAAAAAAGGTAATAGGTTTAATTATGAGGTGAAAGAATGAATAAATATCAGCAAAATTTTAACAGAGCTGGTACAAATGTAAGAACTTGACAACGCTGTTTCCGATACGCTTCAGTCCGTCCACCAAAAAATGTACGGAAGGAAAGAATATGGAACGGAAGGGAAACGGAACGTATAGTGTGCATTGTCCTATTCATTTACATGATATAATATTTTGTGTAAACGGAAGGGAAACGGAATGGAGCTGATACGGAAGCTATAGTAAGAAACAACTTTTAGACTCCTCGAATCGAAATCAGGTTTCCGAATCCGGTTCACAAACGATTACAATTATTCTGTTAGAACGCAAAAGTCTTTTTTCTACTGCGCATAAGCGTAACCCTACCAAGAACGGTTCTCTGCTATGTTGGAACAAACCTCTTTTATGGATTAGAGTGTAAAAAATTGGTACTGAGGGGGTAAAACTGGTCCAAACCTGTAAATATTCGTCAAGTTCGACTTGTCCGTTCATGTTCGTATCGATTTCGCGGAGAATATCGTGCAATTGGTCTCCGGGTACTTCCTTCTCACCGTGTTGCTGTAAAGGGACAAAAAACTATTAGTTCGGTTCATATAAAACTTACTTGTAAATAATCAGCCATTTCAAGTTGTCCATTGAAAGTGACGTTTATGTCTGATAACAAATTGTGGATCTCCTCGTCAGTAATTTTCAAACCTAGAGACTGACAGAGTAAAAAATAAATTATAGCAAAATAAAAATATTAACAAAGTTTAAAAAAATAGTGGCTAGGAAATATATATCTACGGTAAGCGCAAAACAATTTTCGATGCGCGTGATCAACTTTGAGTGACAAGCGATGGCGACAGCGCTGCCAGATTGTCATGGATTTATGGAATGAATCTTAATGTAAAATTGGGAAACAATATATTTACTATATTATTTTTTAAAGATTTTTACGTTTTATTTTTTATTTAATATTAAATATTTT
Organism: Sitophilus oryzae; assembly: GCF_002938485.1. NCBI lineage: Eukaryota > Metazoa > Arthropoda > Insecta > Coleoptera > Curculionidae > Sitophilus > Sitophilus oryzae. Next base: position 1,214,669 of record NW_022145617.1, on the reverse strand, counting down.
AGTAATTAATAGATTTATTTGTTTTATAACTAGTTTTTGCCAATATGTAATAAGTAAAATATTAAAAAATGTCTATACCTATGTGGCGGATTCATCTATCCAAAAAAATCCTTTATGGGTATTTCGCCACTGCACTGCAAGAAAAATCTACAACATAAAATAGTTATTTTTTGTAAACACTTCTGGCGTTAAACCTAAACGGACGCTGCTTGTCAGAAGTTGTGTTTACCGTTTAGAAAAATTTGCCTAACAAAGAAAAAAATGCTTAACGTTTCGGAAAGTTTTCTCTTTCCGTCGTCGCAAGCAAAAAAAATATAAAGAATCAAGAAAAAAACAATTTAAAATATTTAAATTGAACTATTCGAGAACACTTTACTTTTTAAAACAGATACGTCTACAAGAAATCGTTGACGTTCTGTTAAAAAAATAGTGACAAGTAAAATAGTGAATATAATGTCATTTTAACAGAACGTCAACGATTTCTTGTAGACGTATATGTTTTAAAAAGTAAAGTGTTCTCGAATAGTTCAATTTAAATATTTTAAATTGTTTTTTTCTTGATTCTTTATATTTTTTTTTGCTTCCGACGACGGAAAGAGAAAACTTTCCGACACGTTAAGCATTTTTTTCTTTGTTAGGCAAATTTTTATTACTGTAAACACAACTTCTGACAAGCAGCGTCCGTTTAAGTTTAACGCAGAAGTGTTTACAAAAAATAACTATTTTATTTTGTAAATTTTTCTTGCAGTGCAGTGGCGAAATACCCATAAAGGATTTTTTTGGATAGAAGTAAAATATTATTACATATTGGCAAAAACGAGTTCATTATGAAGATTATTCTAAGCGTTATTTATTATGGGTTATTTATTTATTTATTGTTGTACAACTTACAACACCACAAGTGGTAATAACAAATAAGTGGGTGCCGGTAATGTACAAACTATTAATCACAGAATTTACTAAAAACTAACGTAAAAATAACTTTGAAAGTGGTATAATGTGCTTACCAATCAAACTTACTTCTCTGACTGCAGTCAAGGGTAATAAAGCACCTTTTTATTGTCACGTTCTCGTTCAAAATAGTTTATCAGGGAAGCTACACGCTCTTTACTTCAACTGTTTAAACGCTTCGGCGTATTTTCAACACACAATTTCAAGAAATGCAATACAAAAACTCGAAAATTTAGTTCTTAAAAGAACTGTTTGTGCTTAAAAGTACAAATTTTAAAAAATTACTATTTTTTTATTAGGCAAAAGAAACGAGAATTACTCACAAAGATTCAACAATAACACGATATTATACGAAATGACTGACATTATGATAATTGTCAAATAATAAACGACAACGTTGCTGAACACGGCTCAATGTGACCAACATAGCCATAATAAATTTCGGTTTACACTAATTTTTGCAGCTTTAATCTAAATAAATATAGCGAATACTTATAAAAAGCGAATACTTTTTATGAGCTACCACCTCGACGACTCTATACTTGGACATCACCAAGAAGTAGCAAAGAGAAGATCATAAGGAATCAAATTGATTTCATTTGTGTCAACAGACGGTTTAGGAATAGCATTGAGAGTGCTAAAACCTACCCAGGTGCAGATGCGGACACTGACCACGAATTGCTTGTAGCCAACGTAAAAGTGAGACTAAGGAAGCTGCAAAGGATAATAAAACCGAAGATAATAAACACAGAAAAGCTCAAACAACAGCAGTATCAGAAGGAGTTTAACGACTCAATAGCAAGTGAGTTTTTGGAAGCATCAGCGACAAATATCGACATGGCCTGGGACCAAATCAAATCTACAATGTTGACTGCCGCGGACCAAGTTGTAGGCAGAAGAGAACATAATACGAAAAACCCCTGGATGACACAGGAAATCATAAACCTTATAGAGGAAAAGCGTAAATACAAAAACACTGACCCGCAAAAATATAAACAATCAAAAAGACAAATAGAACACCGCATAAGAAAAGCCAAAGAGACATGGATGGAGGAGAATTGCCGTGAAATGGAACAACTGAACAATAAACATGATTATTTTAATCTACATAAAAAGTTAAAGGAATTAACTGGAAATAAAAAAAAAGAATACCGATGATCACAAGAAACGCACAGGGAGATATACAGTTAACAGAAGAAGGCAAAAGACAAACTTGGAAGGAATACATTGAACATCTATTTGCAGCAAGACGAGATGACGTCAGAGATGAGAGCAACCAGGCGGAACAGCTATGTATTTTAAAATCAGAAGTGGAGTATGCTATAAAAACATCAAAGAGCAGAAAAGCGACCGGACCTGATAATATACCAATAGAATTCTTGAAGGCCTTAGACGATAGAAACTTAACTCAACTCACAATAATGCTCAATAAAATTTACGAAACAGGAGAAATCCCAAAAGACTGGCTTAAATCGGTCTTCATCCCTCTGCCTAAAAAGAACAACCCCAAGTCCTGTGATGAGTATCGGCTAATCAGTTTGATGAGTCATACTCTGAAGGTACTCTTGAGGATAATCCAACAGAGAATATATCGAAAATGCGAGGAACAACTGGATGAGACGCAGTTTGGCTTTAGAGAAGGTCTGGGAACTAGAGAGGCTTTATTTGCCATCACAGTAATGCTACAGAAATGTAGAGAATACAATAAAGATGTGTATGTCTGTTTCATTGATTTTCAAAAGGCCTTTGATAAAGTCCAACACGACAAACTTATAGAGAACTTAAAGAGCATCAAATTGGACCCAAGTGATATACAATTAATAAAAAATATCTACTACAATCAAACGGCAGTGGTTCGAGTTGGGGACATCGAGACTGATGAAGTCGAGATTCAAAAAGGAGTTCGCCAGGGCTGCGTTCTATCACCACAACTGTTCAATCTATACTCTCAGTTTGTATTTCAAAAAGCACTTTACGAGAGACCTGAGGGAGTAAACATTGGAGGGACATTGATTAACAACCTAAGATTCGCCGATGATACTGCCATAATGGCGGAGAGTGCAGAAGATCTTCAAACCCTGTTGGAAGGAGTCAGTCGAGAGTGTGAAGAAGTGGGACTTGCTATAAACACGCAGAAAACTAAAATGATGGTCATAAGCAAAAACCCAAATATTAACCCTATTCTGACAGTAAATGGGAACCGAATAGAGCAGGTCCAAAAATACAAATATCTCGGCTCTACCATAAATTCTGAAATGGACCCTGATCAGGAAATTAAGATCAGAATTGAAATGGCTCGAAATGCATTTATGAAATATTCCACATTGCTCACAAACAGAAATTTAAACCTTGTCATCAGGTTGAGATTCGTGGAGTGTTATGTGTGGTCGGTGTTAATGTACGGAGTAGAAACTTGGACGCTGAAGACTCAAATGATTAAAAAGCTCGAAGCATTTGAGATGTGGCTCTATAGGCGCATTCTGAAGATACCTTGGACTGATAGAATAAGCAACGACGAAGTGTTGAGACGCATAGGCCGAAAACGAAAACTTCTCACAATCATTAAGATAAGAAAAACATCTTACGTGGGACACATATTACGCAGTGACAAATATCTACTGTTACAAAATATATGCAGGGCAGAATTGAGGGAGGAAGGGTATCGGCAGAAAGAAAAAATCCTGGCTCCGAAACATTAGAGAGTGGACAAATCTTGGCGTTGGAGAATTGTTCCATGTTGCAAAAGACAGAGAAGAATTTAGAAAAGTGGTCGCCAACCTTCTATGAGAAGACGGCATGGAAAGAAGAAGAATCTAAATAAAATATCTGTTACAATCATTTGCTCTATAAAGTAAAATGAGTAGCTGTTCGGTATCTTAAATTAATGTAACATTTTGCCAAAATTTCCTTTAGTCAGATTTATAGGCTTTAGTGTCAATTTCGATATGATTGATCACGTGTATCGGAAAATGTTTTGCGATTACCTTATCAATTTTTGGATAAAAAGATTTAAGGTAAATGTTCCAGTGATCGTTACATGTTGGTCATATAATTAGATTAGTTTACACTTGATAACGGTCAGTGATCAGTGATTAATTCTGACCGAAACGTTGTGTTAATCAAAATAAATAAATACAATGGAGGTCCGAATTTCTTTTAGTTGAATGCTGTCTACCACATTCAAAGGAAGGCTTAATACATGAATCCATGGATATAGCATTACGTATACTCCTTCTTTAATATTTTTATTGAAATAGAATACCAGGCGATCTATCATTAAAAAAATAAATATACCTTCAAACTTCGCCTAATGTCATTAATTGACACATATCCTTTTCTGTCTTTGTCGATAATTTGGAATCTCTTAATGTACAGTTGAATCTCTTCTTTGTTTAGGTTAATCGGAATTTTATCCCTACTGGCTCTGTTGACGTTCTGTCCCATCTCGTTTTGCAAGAATTCAGTGGCTAGACTTGTCTGTTTCTTCTTTTCCTCTAAAAAAATAAATTAATTAATAAAATAGAAATTGACCTCGACAAAATTATCATCGGTTGTCATTTCCTAGCCGTCTTTGACGCCGTTTTTTTTTTGTATTACCTTCTGACCATCCTAACTCTTCTGCCATTATAGAAATAATCTCTGGCAAGGCTTCTTGTGCAGCTTGGACGTTCAAGAATGCTAACCTGACTCTCCTAGCTATCATATCGATAGCTGTCAAAGCATATTCTCTGCATCCGTATCTAAAAAAATAGACACAATTAAGATAAATTCATATAAAGACCGTTCAATCGTCATTCAACGTTACGTCATCATTATTTGTCAAATATGAATATTAGGGTATATCTGAGATTCATATTGTTTAGAAAATTTTAAATACTTTCCTATCTTAGATTTTATAAACTTCGTGGATAAGTAAATTCGCTTCATTTTTATTGAAGACACGTCACCGACATTCGACTCTCTGATTATCTTTGTCTTTGACACTGACTGACGAATCGTCTCTCTGTCTTTTTGGTATATGTCATTTTTATGTCATAAATTAGAAAATATAAATATATAAATTAGAGAAAATAATATTGTTATTCGTATATTAGTTATTTATTGGATAATATTTATTAGTATATTATTAACTATTTAAAGAAAAAAAATCAAAGGTAAATTGCCTAATAATGTTTAAAGTGATAAGTTACCTAACATAAATATATATTTCACTGAAGAAAAGTCGGTTTAAATAACGATTTTAAATCACACATATCTTGTTTTTTTTTAAATATGGAACATGATTTAGAGGTTTTCATACTTTTAGTGTTGTGGAGTTCTTTTAAGGAAAAGATTTTCCTATTGCGGACAGCTTCACATAATATTAGCTAACACTTTTATTAGTCATAATGTCTATTTATCCAATAATTTATTATATATACTAACTTTATCACACTACAAAAACAAACTTTCAAAAAGAACACAAATCTAAAATATCGTCGGAAATCCAAATCAACTCTTTATTGTCACGGGTCAAACAGTACACAAAAATCACAAAAAGTGGCATTAATTATTTTTTTTATTAAAATATGTTTTGACTTTTCAATGTCAAACCATATTTTACTGTTTCCCTGGTTACTGGTTCTATGGGTTGCCCATTCATCATAGCTATAGCTATTTTTCAAAGTAGTATTTTAAAAGATTTTTAAAAAAGAATTTATCGTATGATTTAATTTTTGTTTGAAATTTATATAAAAATTATATTGACATAATATGACAAATATTTTCAAAATAATAAATACACGTATCAGTTATATCTTGATTAAAAAAAATGAATGGTCTATATTTTTAGTAATTGTTGTCAACGCAGGGAAAAATCGCTCCAAGTTAGCATTCACGTCTAATATCGTTTTGCGCATGCTCAGTAGCGTATTTAGAGAGAAGGATAGGTTTATACGATAATCTTGTTCTAGAAAGAAATAAATAGAAAAATGCATGTGGAAGTCCCGTAAACAAAGTCGTATGTAATATACATATGGCATAGCTTTATCCGCGAAATTTATAAGATCTAAGGATTGAGAAAGCTCAACAAGATAGGTATGACGTGACGTTGAACGATGGTTGAACCATTCTATCTATATCAAAATATTGTGTCTAAAATGAAGTAACAAAATTACAAATTTTATATAATACTACTTGTAGCAAGTTAAAGTAGAAAAAGTAACCGTGGCAACATCGGGAAGTGCATACATCAAATATTTTGATGACGTACAAGCCAACTTTTATTGATTTTCCTATACAGGGTGAACCTTAAATAAATGCAAATATTTTCACAGCTGATAGATCTTAATAAAAGAAATATATTTTTTTCTCTTTTTTTCCAAAATTTATAAAAAAAAATGTTTTTGCTTAAATTTGAGAAACACCCGATCTTTTCCGGTTTTTTTTTCTTGTTAATTTAATCTACTACCCACGTTGCCATATCATAGATATATTTTTTGACTAAAAATCAACAAAAAAATTCCAAAAAATTAACCGAAATTTTTGGGTCGAAACTGTCTGGGGTCGAAACAAACTGGGGTCGAAATATACTACCCCTTAAAAATAATTGCACTTATTTCAGACTCACCCTGTATATAGTTAAACATTTCTCACCTCACTTCTGCATCGATGTACGGGAATTCTGGATGGATCTTTTTACCGATAATTGGCCACCTTTTACCGGTTAAACTGGCCATTTTGGCTACCGTGAAGGCCCTGTCTCCGTAAGATTTGGCCAGATGTTGGGCTACTTCGCATTCTAAACCGAAATCTTGTACCAGTCTAATGTACATGGTGGGTGTCCATTCGTGAGCTCCCTCCAAAAGGAGGCCATCGGTTCGGCATTCAGGCGAAGAGCATTTGGCTTCCAGACCACAAGCTGCAAAGTTAATTGTATACAAATACAGGATTATTCACCTCATTGGACACGGAGTACTGTAGCCAAATGATTGGATTTTTAGAAATTGTAAGTGGAGGATTACTAAAGCTACAATTTAAAATTATTTTCAAAAGGTACAGAGTGTCCCAAATAAAGAAAAAATATCAAAGTTGTAGTTTTTTAAATGGAACACCCTATATATTATTACATTTTTAGTTTCTACAATTGAAATAAAAGTAAATTTGATTAAGGTTTGCAGCACTTTAATTTTACCGTTTTTGAAATATTTACGATTTTGTGGAAATGCACTAACAATAATTTTAATGCTTCACTTCTCTAGGCGATTTTAAGTTTTTAGGCAAATATTGTACTGAAGTACATATTTCAGTTAACTAAATTTTGTGTGTTGCTGTAATAAAAATAATCCTACCTTATACAGAGTGTCTAAAAATTTATTTTAAATAATTACTAGGTTTAAACGACAATAACTTGTTTAATTTAAATGGAACAGCCTGTATATTTTACGAGAACAGATGCACAATTTAATCGTCTATCAAATTGTATTATAACATTTTTACCTATCTCTTCAAGTTTTCGTAGAAATGTTTTCTCTTATAATTTAGACCTCGTTTATCAATATACCCATGGAAAATTGACATTTTAGATTATTTTTAAAGACTGTTTAAATATCTGTAAAAGAGGATCAAATTAATATGATCCCAGTGTTCGAACTACATAAATTGACTGTTTGCGTTGATTAATAATTGCTCCAAATACTAAAAAACTGAATTTTGTATGTGTATTAGACTGTGTGGTAAAAAGTAACACCTTATATAACTTATTATTTAAACTTATATAAACTTATTATTATATCTTATATTTATTATTAACTTATTATTATATTGATTTCTGATTCAAATCCACATATATTTAAAATAATATATTTTAAATAAAATATATTATTTTAAATACAATTAAGTATGCAATTAATTAATATTGGAGCGGAAATAATGGTGGTATATTTAACTGATATACTCTTACAAAGAGTTAAATACTTTTTTTTGTAAACAAGTGGACTAGCAATATTGTCGTTTTTAGCACCTGTACATTTTGTAAATTGTTGCTTTAAAAAAATCTAAAATGTCAATATTCCATGGGTATATGATCTAATGAGGTCTAAATTATAAGACAATACATTTTCTAAGAAAACTTGAAGAGGTAGGTAAAAAATGGTATAATACAATTTGATGAACAATTAATTTGTGGTGTGTTCCATTTAAGTTAAACAAGTTATTGCCGTTCTTACTAGCTTTAGCTAGTAATTATTTAAAATATATGTTTAGACACTCTGTATAAGGTACTATTTTTATTTCTGCCACACAGAATTTGGTTTACAAAATTAAATACGCCTAGAAAAATGGAAAAATTAAATTTGTTACTGCATTTTCACAAAATCGTAAATATTTCAAAAACAGTAAGATTAAAGTGCGGCAAACCTTAATCAAATATACCTTTGTTTGAATAGTAGAAACTAAAAATGTAAAAATATATAGGGTGTCCCATTTAAAAAAAACAACTATGACATTTTTTTATTTATTTGGGACACTCTGTACCTTTTGAAAATAATTTTAAATTATTAGTTTTAGTAGTCCTCCAATAATCCCACCACTCACAATTTCTAAAAATCCATTGGCTACAATACTCCGTGTCGGTTGAGGTGAATAACCCTATATATCTGGGACAGGAAGATTATTTTTTGTATCAAATTAGAATGTTTTTCGTTTATTTATTAATGACTATTACCAGCAATTGCAGCATCGATAGTCTCTTGTGCCATAGCACGATACGTAGTCCATTTTCCACCGGCGATAGTCACAAGGTTCGAGTCGCTAACGTGAACAATGTGATTTCTGGCTAAACTTTGAGTGTTTGGTTTGTTTGGATCGGATACCAAAGGCCTAATACCGCTCCATGCTGATAGTACATCACCACGTCGTACTGAAATGCAGAAAAAAAATCAAAATTTTATACTCAACTTGCTCACAAAATAAACAAAAAATGTAAAACTATATGATGTAGGGTAGACGTGGGGTAGACTCAATAATTTGTTATTTTATTTTACGTTGTGAATAAATGTTGGTAGTTATTAAAATTGTTATAAAAATATATAATTCTAATAAAAATAGATAACTTATAATAAGTATTTATTAACACAAACATCCGATACGCTACTGAAGCAGGTAAGTCAAATTAACGTATCAAAATTCTTTGACATCTGATCTTTGACAAGTAGTAAATAAAAGCTAAAATGCAAGAAAATATATAATTTAGTTAATTTAAGTGAATTTCATAAATGATCGGTTTACTACATGTATGTATATTATATAGTCACTTACTAGCGAAAAGTTGTTCCATTATTTCACTCAATTTTTTCCGAGATCTACCGCACGCTACACAACCAACTATTTTAGAGTTTTTTTCGATAAATCGCGATAATGTCACTGTTAATTTAAGTTCTGCCACAATTGCCATCTAGATTTACTACCTTTATACAACTATCAGTAGTAGAATAAATAATAAGTAACATAAAATAAGCTCCGTAAAGACTGACAAATCCACAAAATTTCAAATCAAATTCAAATGTGTCAAATGAATCGTCAAACAGAACTGTCAAGGATCCCCACCCTAGAGAGCTTTTTCAGGAATACATGGATAGCATTATGCTCCTTCCTTAGTCTTCTTATTCAAAGATTCAGCTGAAGTTCAAAATAACCATATATACAGGGTGTTTCAAAAAACATGTGTCATCTCTCGTGAGGAGATTCCTCACGTAAAAATAAGATTAATTTTTCATACATAGGTCCGATTCCGCTTTGTGTCGTAGCTACAGGGTGTTAAAATCTTAATATCTTTTCAATTTATTATAATTTTCTTCCAAGTGCTTTTAGCGTTTCGAATGAGACTTTAAAAGTAAAAGTTACTCTAAATGCGACTTATTTTAAAGATAAAAAAGTGTCGACATAGTCAACATGGACCTGCATATAGGTTATCACTGGAATATTTCTCTAAAAAAAGAGCATGTACGCCACTGACTTTTTTTTCTCTTGTTAGCGAAATATTGTAAGCAGTTTAATGCCGATTAAAAGTTGTCTCTTAATATTTTTGGCAAAATTTCATTTAGTCAGGTTTATAGACTTTAGTGTTAATGTCGAAATGATTGATGACGTGCATTGGAAAATATTTTGCGATTACAATAGTAGTTCTATGTCCGCGGAATATTGGAACATCCTGTATAGTATATTTTATTTAAAATTAATACCTTCAACGTCTGGATTGAGGTAGTTCTTCACTTCCTCCAAAATAAACATAATTTCGTCTTCTGTAGGCTTGGGATTGTGCGTAACTTGACAGGGCAAGTCTGTGGTTCCGGCAATGGTGTGCTTTTGCCATGGCAAGAAGAAGATCACTCTACCGTCGCTGGTAGATGGATCCAGCAGACCCATTTGTTCTGGACTGTAGTATCCTGAAAATTTAATTTTATTAGTATTAAGTACATTAGAAAAAGAGGAAACTGCAGTGGTACCTGGCAAAGTTATGTGAACTCCGCTGCTAGGAGAGCAGATTTCTTTAACGTTAGGATTGTCCATTTTTCTGATAGAGTCTGTAAAGGGGCCTGTAGCGTTAATGACGCATTTTGTAGGAACACTCCATGTTTTCCCTGAAATAATATTGTATTTGATAAAGAAGACACATTAGTGCTATGCTATTCATAGGCCCATCTGCTGGCAATACAGGGTGGGCCACTGAAAAATTACAATGGCTATAATTCTTAAACCAAAAAAGATATCAAAAAAATAAAAAATACCGTTTCTATAATATCAAGGGGGAATATATATGACGTATTTTTTGAACCACCCCGACCTACCCCTTAGGCGGCACCCCTACTCACTTAAAAATCTTAAATGGTAACACCTCATTTGTGGCGCCTTTTTGGAAAGCCCATTAAAAATGCCAAACGATGATCATAAAGTTTTTAGGGTGAAATTGAAAAACTACCCCTTACACGAAAAATTAGGTGGACATTAATGAAAAAAGTGAATTTGGGACCCAGCTAAATTAGTCAAGTGAGGTATTTTTCAAACCACCCCGACCCACCCCTAGGTACCATCCCCTCACTTATAATCTTATCAATGCAATTTTGAAACCATAGCAAATTTTGAAAACAAACAAAGAATCTTAAAACGTTTTCTTAAAAAATCTTTGCGTTCTTGTACTGTCTTCTATCGATTTTCAATCGTTTGCAAATTTGGTGTTATTTTAAACTTTTATTTGATTCGCTTATTTGAAAGAAAAATGGTTTATACTGTGGAAGAAAGAATTCAAATAGTTTTTCTTTATGGTGCTAAAGGTATGTACTATTTGGAAACGGTTATGTTACGTTTATGTTAGAGATTTGATTCTAAAGTTTCAAGAAAGAGCTACTAAATGAAGAAATGCAGATGGAAGTTATTGGTCAGGTATCGGTAAATCCAGAAGCATCAACACGCCAGTTGGCATCAATCACAGGTATACCTCGAACATCTGTCAGAAGAGTATTGAAAATGCACTCCTATTTGTTGAAAGTAAAAAAATAGATGATAAGGAAGAATTTGCGTTATCGCAAAATTATGCTGAACGATTAGCAAAACATCTTTGTATTGCCTTTTTTATTATCTACATTTTTTATTTTTAGCTTCAAAATGGCAATGGTTTCAAAATGGCATTGATGAGTTTAGAAGTGAAAGGTGACACCTAGGGGTGGGTCGGGGTGGTTTGAATTATACCTCATTTGCCTCATTTAGCTGGGTCCCAATTTGTAACTTATACTGAAACATCACTTTTTTCATTAATGTCCACCTAATTTTTCGTGTAATGGGTAGTTTTTCATATTCACCCTAAAAATTTTATGATCATCGTTTAGCATTTTTCATGGGCTTTCCAAAAAGGAGCCACAAGTGGGGTGTTGCTATTTAAGATTTTCAAGTGAGTAGGGGTGCCGCCTAAGGGATAGGTCAGGGTGGTTCAAAAAATACGTCATATGTATTCCCCCTCGATATTATAGAAACGGTATTTTTTATTTTTTTGATATTTTTTTTGGTTTAAAAATTATAACCATAGTAAGTTTTCAGTGACCCACCCTGTATAAATATCCATATTTCTATCTAATACATGTATAGATGAAGAGTGCACCAGCGCAACAACAAAAAAAGGTGTATAAGCAGTATGTATTGTGATATGCAGATATTGAAAAATTTGCTGTCATAAAAAATATTTTTAGTAATAGTAAATATTTTTAGACGCCATCAGTATTATAGTATGCTATTACAAGTGGGCTCAACAAATAGTAATTGGCATTTTTAAATCCTATAGTTAATGTGTTCTCCCTACTATCGTTATTTGTAGTTAAGATACCAAAAATTTATTAGTCAATAATAAAACTTGCTTAAGAGCTTTAGATACGTATTTTTTAAATAACTATTTCGGCTATCCATTATATCCAATTATCTGTATATTCTGATATAATAATAGATACTTTTAATGAATACACTTTATCTGTGAAAGGTATAAAAATATATTATTGATATGAAATTTAGTATTGTACAAATTACACATTTTAATCTATATCTCAGAAAAACAATATTTTAGAGTCTAAATGATAACAAAAACTGATATAATGTCATAAATCTAATCAGATTTTTGCTATCTCAAAATTATATTCTCATAAAAACTTGATTTTAAGTAGTGATAAAAGTCCAGATAAACGTTTTAAAAAAAACATTTAAAAAAAGTCATTCACACAAGTCGACAAATAAGTAATTTCTAAAGCTTCATTCATAACCTCAAAATTAGTGGCATAAATTAGTGGTTTCAATTAGTTCCTTTAATTTCAATGTGAGCATTCAGAACGCCCAAAATTAGTGGTGGTGATTTTGAATTAGTAGGAGAAGTTAGAGACCTCAGTGCGGATCTCAGAACTCGAATGGCCAGATGCTACGTCTTCTCTGTGTTACTCTATGGATGTGAGAGCTGGACACTGGATTCACAGACCGAGAAGAGAATAGAAGCCTTCGAAATGTATATATACAGACGGATGCTGCGAATCTCATGGGTACAAAGGATCACCAACAATGAAGTACTCCAGCGCATGCAGAAACAAAAAGAGATACTGAACACCATCAAGGAAAGAAAAATGCAATACCTGGGTCATGTGATGAGAGGTGGTAGATACGAAATACTGCGCCTCATAATAGAGGGCAAAGTGCAAGGGAAAAGATCAGTAGGAAGACGCCAGAACTCATGGCTAAAAGATTTGAGGAGATGGTTTGAACGCTCGTCTGCGGAAATCTTCGGGGCTGCAGTTTCCAGAGCCACAATTGCCATTTGGATCGCCAACCTTCGGCAGAAGAGGGCGTGATAAGAAGAAGAAGAAGGAGGAAAAGTTAACTAACTTTTAACATAATACCACTAATCATAGATAAATGAAACAAGTTTAGATTGGAATGTGCCCATAAGGACAATGGCTTTGTTCTCAGAAGAATCCCTGACTAGTCAGCGCGTTTCTTATTGGTTGAAATGTGTAGAAACCAGACTAACAATCAGGTTTCTACGCATTTTAACCAATGAGAAAACGATGCTGATAATCGAAGATTCTTCTGAGCTGAATCTAATGTAAACACTATTTGGCGCTATTCTTACAACGGTCGCGACCCAAAACTTTTGAAAATTTCGGAGCGGTTCGGCTTTTTCCGGAATTATATCGCCAAATATTGTTTAATCAAATTTATTATTATTTTCGTTTAATTTTATAAATAAAATACAGTGTGTTGCATACAAGAAACTTTATTTTATATAAGGACGCATGTATGAAATACCTATGAAACATTGGAAACCGACGTTATGCCACGATCCACGATGGTTTTTGCAGTTTACAGTTCTCAGCACAGCTTTTTAAGTTTTTAATGCCACTTTTTCACAATTATTACCGGTTGGAGTAAATAAAACTTGAATTAAACTCACAAGATAGCAATAATTACTTTGAAAATGGACGCTATAAACACTTTTCGGAATTTCTTTAGTGAGAGCGGTTTAGATTTTGAAAGATTATTATGATTTTTGAAGATTCTGACTTTGACAAGAGAAAATTATTTCTGTTTTTGTTTACCGTTGTTCTTAGCGACCGCTATAGCAGCGCCAGATCGCGTATAACGGTCGCGACCCAAAATAATTTCGCGACCTAAAATTTTTACGGGCTTTCCAATCTAAACTTGTTGCATTTATCTATGCCACTAATTATACTTCAAAATTTGCAAGGAATGTCATTTTCGCCGTTGATTATATCATCCGTCAAGACAAATTGTGGTTAAAAATCAAAAGTTGATTGTTTTATAAGCTAAATATCATAAAATAATTAACTAGAAATAGTAGGCTTTCTCTATGGATACAACTGACTACCGCAAGCTGTTTCTAGGAAATTCTATTATTTTTTTTCCATAGCAACTGTTAAAATTGCCTTATATGCCTTATATCCATGGTACAAAGAATACAAGGTATGATCGATAGCGGCTCCAATTTCGTTCAGTTCGCGCATACCACCTGTGACGTCACTAGGAAAATAATGAATAAATAAAAAATAAAGAAAGTTGACAGGAGATCTGCATTTTTTGGGGTTATGGTTAAGAATTGTTTATTTTTAAGACTTTTTAGTTCGTTTAATTTAATAATTACTAAAACCAGCAGTTTCAAAAATATATTTAAAAATAATAATTATCTATTAACATGGATTTGGACTATAATAGGTAAGAATACTAAATTTATTTCTATATTCGGTATAAAATTGTTTATTAGGTTTTTAGTTTGGGATGTTTATGGTAAATCATTTTTATGTTCATTGCCTCTGAATTCACATGAGGACAGAGATGAAGATATCTATGGAAAAGTAACCACAAGAGGAACTGTTACATCATTTAAAAAATGTTGGGAATTTTATTGTTTCCCATCGAAAAGTAGAAAATGCCAATGCAGATGAATGTATTGTAATTGTGATAGAAGTAATTCCAAGGGTGAAGTTTATTATAATTAGTGACCTGTGCTTCTTTTTATATGTAGATGTTTCAGGTTTTGAGAATAAATCAGTTGAACGAAACCCAAAATTTAGAGATTTGCATACCCAGAATACGCCCATCAAGGATTATATAGCTCAAATTTCCTTTGATCGTAGGCAATTATTCAATGCAAATTAACTTTTTAAGTGACTGAAATATTAAATAGTTTACAATATGGTATATCACTGTAAAAATATATTACTTTTAGGTACAATTAGGGCCAGATACATTTCAAAAAGTAGAATATTATTTTATATTAAATGAGGGTATTGTACCAACAATCAATTTATATTAATACCGCAGATTAAAAATAACAGAATAAATAGTTCTTTCTTTTATACTACAAAATAAACTATAGAGATACAACAGTATTAAAAAAGTTATGTCTCGCCGAGATTCGAACTCCATGTCTCTCGCTTCCTACAAGCCCAACTCCTTACGCACTGCTCCACAGTAACTTGCTTAACGATAATTCAATGACGGTATATAAACAAAAAAACAGGTTTATAACAATACCTTGACGATTTGAATTGGCGCGCGGAGCGTGCTGACCAATAGCGCCTGTTATCACCTGTGACGTAGCGACCAACCTGCGCAATATCATACCTTGTATTCTTTGTACCATGCCTTATATCCATCTATAAAAAATAGTAGATAAAAAAGTTCTTTAACCACAAGGGTAGATTAAATGATGCTTTAACAGCGAGGATAGGTTAAAAACTTTATTTCTTCTCGCACGTTTTTTCATTGCTTCCATTTTTGAAAATTTTTGTATTTCTTTTCATAAGTTATTCGGGATTTAAATGGATAAAAAAAAATAGTTTGGATATGGCGTTTGTCGCCTGAGCCTGAATATCTGTTGGTAATTTACTTATTTCGTTTTAAGCAATTTCTGGCTCTAATTTAATCAGCAATCGACACGAAAGAGAATTAAAAAATATTGACTCAAAACTGACAACTAAAGAGACAGCTTTATTTATTTGTCAAATTACATAGAAACCAACGCCAACCCAGCACAATATTTTTTCTACTCATAATAAATTCCTTGAAATAATTATATCTAAATATTTTTTAAAACGTAACCCGCTCTGGAAAAAAATATTGTTTTATACACGACGGTAAAATTGCATTATCGTCTCCCGAAATTAATTATTAATCTTTTCGGTCGACGATTTTATCGTCTGGTATAAAAAATAACTATTAATTGTGTTTTTTTAGACATTTTTTTTAGACAACTGATACCACTAATTTATTCCACTAATTGCGAGGTTCTGAATGAAGCTTAAAGCATGATACATTTTTAAGTATGTATAATTAGTGGCATAGGTAAGCTAAAAGTTTGTTAACTTTTTCTACTAAATGAAAATTAAAACCACTAACTTTGACGTTCTGAATGCTTACATTGAAATTACAGGAACATACTTCTATGCTAATTGAAACCACTAATTTCTTCCACAAATTTCGAGGTTCCGAATGAAGCTTTATATCATATAAAAGTAGAAAAATACAAGACCGCAAGACTCTTGCATGCTTGGTCTTGGTCTTGCATAAAAAGCAAGATCAAGACCAAGACCAGTCTTGCTCATTGCTAAAAGACATTCTTACCGGTCATTTCGTCTTTACAGTGGACACCCGTGATGACTTCTTTGCCATCTTTGTTTTCTTTTATCAAGCCAGATACAGAAACGTGGTTCACTACTGTAGCTCCATGCCTTGCTGCAGTTATAGCAACTGCCAAGTTCATCCTAGCGTCATCCTGTTGGCCTTAAAAAACCATAAAAAATATAAAAAAAAACGCTAATATAAAAGATAAATATTTATATATTTACCATCGTAATACACTATTCCACCACACAGGGCGTTGCCTTTCAACATGGGAAACAGTTCTAGAGCGTTCTTTTTCGATAGGAAGTAGGAATTCTTTAAAGTTTTAGAACCAGCCACCACATCGTACATTTTAATACCAAACCAATAGTACGGTACTTGCCACCACCTGAAAAAGAAAATTGATAATAAGAAAAAGGTACGTTTGAAATAGAGATGTAGATGGTATGGGAAGGGGGGAAGTTAATCACCGCGACCTTATAGCTCTATAGTGGCCCCCTTTCTTGAGTTATAACAGTCTGAGGGCTTTGACAAAAGCCAGTATCAAAGACGGTTCTAGAGAGGTTGGTTCAATCTACTGAGGTGTTCATTGAGGAGACAGTGTCCTGTTAAAAACCCCGTGGCAATTTTAGATTTTTCTAGGTCAGTAACTTCTAAGAAAGGTCTCGAGTGTGTGAAATAGTGATAGGCTTTAGAAGAAATGTTCAAGTTTCCATTAGTTATTCCAGAGATATTGGTTGTAAAAGTAACGAAAAACGGAAATAAATATGTTTTTTGTAGATTATCTCAAATTAGTCAAGATCGGTTAGAGATATCATAGAACGGTGTGTGTCAGTAGATTCTACCCTTGTATATAGATTTTTAAAGTAGCTCAACCTAAGACGTTTATGGATGTAAAGCACCAGATGGCGATACGCCCCGCCACGGTCTTTTACTACAGAAAAAATTTTTTTGTTACTCTGAATTTTGAAGCGACCAATAAAAACAGAGAAAATAAAAATCGATAATTTTCGGACTGTGCCAATTGGTTACTAATCGACCAGATACTTTTTGTCTATTAGATATGCTATAAAAGCTGGTAATTATACAATTCGACCATTGTAAATACCCGACAGATTCCGCAAGGTCGACGAGGCCGATCCTTTTCACTGATAAGAAAACAAAATGTTTCTTTAGATAATTTTCGAGATATTTTTTCTTTCTGAATGCACATTTTTAAAGTATTTTATATTCTTTGTCCGCTTGATCTATTATACTGGTCGCACGTATCGAAGTTCTGTTTCTTCAAGTTTTAAAAAATGTTCTTATTTCTTTGTAGTGGTTGTAGTGTAAAATTAGATTAATTTTATTAAATTTAATTATAATGTTTAGTGTAGAATACCACAAATAGTTTAGTAGTGTTTTTAGAGTTTATTATTTTGTAGTTAAGTAGTAGGTGAAGGGATAATTTGGTTATTTTTTCTCTTTGTTTGATTAATTAGTAAGTTTGATAATTTTTTCAGTGAAGAATACAAGAAGTAGTTGTGTAGTGTTTTTATAAGAGATTATATTAGTTTATTTTGTAGATGGAGTAGTAGGTGAAGGTATTTGGGTATTTTTTCTTTTTGTTTTTCTTCTAATTGTGGTGTAATTCTATTAAGTATTGTGATAGATACACTATATCTTCCTTCAACTTCGTTGAAAAGTGCACTATCATCTAATTTTGGTTTTCTGGTAGTAGAATATACAAAAAAAAATCTGATCAAATTTATTTTAAATTAAATTAATCGAGTCTTATTAATCAAATTAATCTAGTCAAATAATAATAATAGTTAGTTTCTAAATACTACACAGGGTGAGTTTCCTACGATGTTCTCTATGGGTGTCTCGGAAACTACTGGAGACTGAAGATAGAGAGTCGGTTAAATGGGGAAAGAATTGCAGTTTTGTGGGGTCATAAATATGCGCCTTTCGGATTTTTCGGAGAAGTTCAAGGCTTACTAGATATTTCGAAAAAAACAAATTTTGGCTATTTTAAAAATTTTGTCTCTAATTCCATTATAATCTACCGTATGATCGAATAAAAACGGCCTCAACGATGTCTATGAAATGAAGATCGCTGTCATTTTATATGTAAAATTATATGGGACATATCATCGATCGTCATTGCATAGCCATCGCTGACGCCGTTTTTATTCGATCATACGGTATTTTAGACAAAAAGTTTTCACATAAAAGTTGTAGACAATCACATACCTAATGAATTTGTGTTTTCTGTTTTTTTTCTAAAGCCTGTAATTTTTTTGACATATATGACACAAACGTTATGTTTTTTTTTTAAATGGAAACCATAGTTGGCCATGACTTCATAAAAAGCGCCATTTTTTAAGCTTTTCAGCGATATAGGTAGGTATAATATGTTTTTTTTTCGAAAAATTACAAGTTTTAGCCAATTCTTTTCTTTCTTGGCTAATTTCCATACCAATAATACCATGCCAATTAGTTGGCATCAAGAATGTAAAAAGTTTTGTTTTCAAAAAAATTATCGTAAAATTCGTAAAGCACTCAATTTAAAATAAAATAATCTAAGAATGAAATGATTCTTTTATAAGCCTGCATTAAATCAAATTAAAATAGGTATGTAACTTTTTTTAAATATTAATTAATAGCAATTATCATTATCATAAATTATTATAAATAATGTACCAACATATCGAAATAATAATTTCTTTGTTAATACGGTTTAGAATTCTTAAAATAACAGGCAAAAATAATCCACAATTTACAATAAAATAAAAGTTTTGTTTAAATTTCTTAATCAGCTGATCACTATTAAAGTTCGCAGAAACCCGGGGCTATATTATTACACTAGTGTGTACCCGCGACTTCGTTCGCGTCGGATTAATCATTTGTAATGGTGATGATCAAGCAAAGCAAGAATTTCCATTAACATACAAACTAAGATAAAATTTTCTTACATTTATGTCAGCATGAGAAAAAACAATATGGCGATATTATTATATAACTTGGTATAATATTTGAGGGGTAGTTTCATCTCGTTGGAATTTGACTTTCGAAAATCTGTTTGCCAAAAATAAGCTTTTTACGTCAAGCAGTTTAAAGCAGAATCGTGATTAATCAATTACCCAACTTTTGGAACACCCTGTATGATTTTTAAAAATTTCAAAATATGTAAAAACAAAATCAATTATGCGTGTCCAAGTGTTTTCCCGAAAGGCTCGCCGTATTTAAATAACATATATTGTAATATTTGTGGGTCGTTTTCATCCGCTTGGAATTTGAAATTCGAAAAACCCCTCCTTATCGAACCTCTACACCCCACAGTAAATCCGTTTGCCAAAAATCAGCTTTAAAAGTCAAACAGTTTAAGTAGAATCGTGATTACTCAATGGTTATATTTTATGAAACACCCTGTATAAATTTTTAAAAAATCTTAAAATATGTAAAACAACGAAATAAAATATACATGTTTAAGAATTTTTCCGAAAAACTCACCGGTTTTTAAATAAAAAATATTCTAATATTTGAGGGGTGGTTTCACACCCTCAGAATTCGAGTTTCGAAAAATCCCTTCTTATCGAACCTCTACACCCTAAAGTCAATCCGTTTTCCAAAAATCAGCTTTTTACGTCAAGCGCTTTAAGCAGAATCGTGATTAATCAATGACCAATTAATCAATTTTTCGAAACACCCTGTATACATTTTTAAAAAATCTTAAAATATGCAAAAAAAGAAAATAAATTATACGTGCTTAAGCGTTTTTTCGGAAACTTGACCGTTTTTAAATAAAAATATTCTAATATTTGAGGGGCGGTTTCACCCCTTAGAATTCGAGTTTCGAAAAATCCCTTCTTATCGAACCTCTACACCCTAAAGTCAATCCGTTTTCCAAAAATCAGCTTTTTACGTCAAGCGCTTTAAGCAGGATCGTGATTAATCAATGACCAGATTTTTCAGAAACACCCTGTATACATTTTTAAAAAATCTTAAAATATGTAAAAAGAAAATAAAATATACGTGTTTAAAGCGTTTTTTCGGAAACTTGACCGTTTTTAAATAAAAAATATTCTAATATTTGAGGGGCGGTTTCACCCCCTTAGAATTCGAGTTTCGAAAAATCCCTTCTTATCGAACCTCTACACCCTAAAGTCAATCCGTTTTCCAAAAATCAGCTTTTTACGTCAAGCGCTTTAAGCAGGATCGTGATTAATCAATGACCAGATTTTTCGAAACACCCTGTATACATTTTTAAAAAAATCTGAAAATATGTAAAAAAAGAAAATAAAATATACGTGTTTCAGCGTTTTTTCGGAAACTTGACCGTTTTTTAAATAAAAAATATTGTAATATTCCACCCCCCTTTTTACCCCTTTAGGGGATGAATTTTTAAAAATCCTTTCTTATCTTACGTAAACATCATAAAAGGAACCCCTGTGCAAAATTTCAGCTTTCTAGGGTCAAGGGTTTGGTCTGGGGTTTGGTCTGGGCGTTGAGTATCAGTCAGGACAAGGTCAGGACAGTCAGATTTATATATACTATATAGATTACTCTGAGGAAAATAACGAAAATAATCGATATTTTTGACTCCGCCCCGAAAGGTTCACGATTTGTCCTCCAGTTCGGCAGCACATTTTGTCTAGTCGGTTGAACAACTTTAAGAATATATAAACAACGATTCTACGTAAAGTTAACTATTGGCTAGATTATTTTATTTTAGTTGCAATCTGAGAGACATTTTGATTTTTGACAAAATTTGCTTTGAATATTTTCAAGGAATTTTGGAAAATCAGTTTTACCTATTTTTTAACATGTTCCTAAGTCCTTAAGTCCTAAATGCGTACTTCTTAAATTTTGAAAAGGTGAGATATTATCTCCCCAAGTTATTTTATGCAAAACTTGCATTAGACTTTTTTAAAGACGCGTTAAAGTTGTACTTTCGTCATAATTTATGTGATTTGGAAGGGATGGTTTTTTTTTCTGAATTGAACTATGAGTATCACTTGATTAGGGGAAACCGGGGGGAATCCCGCGCACGCCGCTGTAGAAAAAACTACAACTAGTAATATACAGGTGTGAGGCTGGAAGTGTTGCATAAGCCATATGAAGTATCCTCCTAAAGTTTGGAATAATTGCCGGCAGTCGTTAATCAATAACGAACATTTTAGTGCTAGATGGGTTTTTTATCTATCTTTTTGGCAATTTAATCGGTTGATAATTAGTAGTTCCTCTGATTAACAAAAGCAGCTTGATTTTATTTCCACTTACCAGTGCACCTATAAGTGTTATCGCAAGCGATCACCAATAAAATGTAAGTACTTTTGCTAAAATAAATTTTTAGATAAAAAAACGGCTCCCGGGGAAATACCGCTCAAAAACAATAACAAACAATAACGCGCTGCGCGATATTAATGGTGGGTTCATACAGCCAAATAAAATAAAATAAGAATAAAATAAAATAAGAAATAAGGAATTCTTATTTGTGTGCGTTCATACAGTCAAATAAAATAAAATAAGAACTATATATTTGCTCATGCGCAGTACGATGAGGCTGGATAAAAGTTAACTTTTACGATTGTTTATAGTAATTTTACTATTTATAGTATATTTATTTATTCGTCGCCTACTATATTATACATTTTACTTATGTGAAATTATAATATAAATTAAATCCAAACTGAAAATATTTGCAGGTTAGAATTAAGCGTGCGCAAAGCCATTTTCACATAAAATAAAACAAGAAGTTAAAAGATAAAGACTTCTTATTTTATTTGTTATTTTATTTGGCTGTATGAACGCATGTACGGTATCCCATATAACCAACTTTCTTATTTTATTTTATTTTATTCTTATTTTATTTTATTTGGCTGTATGAACCCACCATAACCCAGGTGTACACTCTTCTTGTTTGTTTTTTTATAGCTTGTTTCTTTTAGTTTATGATGCCCAGAACATACCAAAGGACATCAGAGAAAGGCAAATGGTCAGCGGATGCACTTAAATCAGAATTGGAAACTATGGAAGAAAAAAGAAGAGAGAAAAAAGAAAAAAAGAAGC